>NW_027361679.1:97215000-97797500 GCF_039654945.1 Dendrobates tinctorius
TGATAGTCATGCTTAAGGGCCTTAGTAACGTCTGCTCTGCATGACCAACGCGTTGTTGTGACACGTTTGAGAGTCAATGCTGTTGCAGAGTCAATATTTTTCAAAGCCTCAGTCAGGAGATGATGCCGATGCATTAAAACTGTGAAGAAGAGGAACAGCTTTCAAAGGAAGTAAAATTTCATTCAAATAACTTGCGTTTATTTGTGAGAAAAATGGAAATTTGGCAAAAATGTTGAAAATTTCGCAATTTTCCAACTTTGAATTTTTATGCCCTTAAATCACAGAGATACGGCACACAAAAAACTTGATAACTAACATTTCCCACATGTTTACTTTACATCAGCACAATTTTGGAACCAAAATTTTTTTTGTTAGGAAGTTATAAGGGTTAAAAGTTGACCAGCGATTTCTAATTTTTACAACACCATTTTATTTTTAGGACCACATCACATTTGAAGCCACTTTGAGGGGTCTATATGATAGAAAATACCCACAAGTGACACCATTCTAAAAACTGCACCCCTTAAGGTGCTCAAAACCACATTCAAGAAGTTTATTAACCCTTTAGGTGCGTCACAGGAATTTTTTTGAATATTTAAAAAAAAATGAACATCTAACTTTTTTTCACAAAAAAAATACATCAGGTTCAATTTTTTTTATTTTACCAAGGGTAACAGGAGAAATTGGACTGCAAAAGTTATTGTGCAATTTGTCCTGAGTACGCAGATACCTGATATGTGGGGGGGAACCACTGTTTCGGCGCATGGCAGAGCTCAGAATGGAAGGAGCGCCGTTTGACTTTTTCAATGCAAAATTGGCTGGAATTCAGATCGGACGCCATGTCACGTTTGGAGAGTCCCTGATGTACCTAAACAGTGGAAACCACCTACAAGTGACCCCATTTTGGAAACTAGACCCCCCAAGGAACTTATCTAGATATGTGGTGAGAACTTTGAACCCACAAGGGCTTTACAGAAGTTTATAACGTACAGCGGTACAATTAAAAAATCATATTTTTTCCACAAAAATGATCTTTTCACCCCAATTTTTATTTTACCAAGGGTAACAGGACCCTAAAAGTTATTGTGAAATTTGTCCTGGGTATGCTGATACCCCACATGTGGGGGTAAACCACTATTTGAGCGCATGGCAGAGCTCGGAAGGGAAGCAGCGCCATTTGACGTTTTTGGCTGGAATTGAGATCGGACACCATGTCGCGATTGGAAAACCCCTGATGTACCAAAACAGTGGAAACCCCCAACAAATGACACCATTTTGGAAACTAGACCCCCTAAGGAACTTATCTAGATGTGTGGTGAGAACTTTGAACCCCCAAGGTCTTCACAGAAGTTTATAACATAAAGCTGTACAAATAAAAAATCATATTTTTTCCACAAAAATGATCTTTTCACCCTCAATTCGTATTTTTCCAAGGGTAACAGCACCCTAAAAGTTATTGTGCAATTTGTCCTGAGTACGCTGATACCCCACATGTGGGAGTAAACCACTATTTGGGTGCATGGCAGAGCTCGGAAAGGAAGCAGCGCCAATTGACGTTTTTGGCTGGAATAGAGATCGGACACCATGTCGCGATTGGAAAACCCCTGATGTACCTAAACAGTGGAAACCCCCCCACAAATGACACCATTTTGTAAACTAGACCCCCCAAGGAACTTATCTAGATGTGTGGTGAGCACTTTGAATCCCCCAGTGCTTCACAGAAGTTTATAACGCCCGGGCGTGAAAATAAAAAATTCGTATTTTTTCCACAAACATGATCTTTCAGTCACCATTTTTTTATTTTCCCAAGGGTACCAGGAGAAATTGGACCCCAAAAGTTGTTGTCCAATTTGTCCTGAGTATGCTGATACCCCATATGTGGGAGAAAACTACTGTATGGGCACACGTCGGGGCTCGGAAGGGAAGTAGTGACGTTTTGGAATGCAGACATTGATGGAATGGTCTGCGGGTGTCATGTTGCCTTTGGAGAGCCCCTAATGTACCTAAACAGTGGAAACCCCCCACAAATGACCCCATTTTGAAAACTAGACCCCCTAAGGAACTTATCTAGATGTGTGGTGAGCACTTTGAACCCCCAAGGGCTTCACAGAAGTTTATAATGCCAGGGCATGAAAATAAAAAAATCGCATTTTTTCCACAAACATGATCAATTAGTCCCCAATTTTTTTATTTTCCCAAGGGTAACAGGAGAAATTGAACCCCAAAAGTTGTTGTCCAATTTGTCCTGAGTACGCTGACACCCCATATGTGGGAGAAAACTACTGTATGGACACACGTCAGGGCTCGGAAGGGAAGTAGTGACTGTTGTGAGTTCATTTTCCCCTTCACTACTGAGGCCCGATGAACTCCCTCTTCTGGTAAAGAAAGGTAGTGAGCCTGATTATCAAACACCTGAGCCTAATGATGATGACTGGCTGAGTGGAGTTACTGACTGGATATAAGGCCGCCGACACCCTTCTGCCCTGCGGGTGATTTCTCTGTGGGATCCTTGGTGACCAGTCTGAATTCCTGCTCTTCTAAAGCTAAGTTTTCTTCTCGGCTTTTTGCATTTGTGCTTTGACTTTGTTTTGCTTTGTTTTTCTGGATTTCTGCCATTCCCTGCTGGGGTGAGCTGAATTCCTTTAGCTCTGTCTTCTGAAAATACCTGAGTGCTGATTTAGTTTTTGAAGCCCAGCTGCTTCAGGGTCTTTTTCCATATCAGCTTGTTGGCTTATGCTTTTGATAGGGTTTTGGCAGATTGCAGACAGCAACCTTCCTTTCCTGTTCTGTTTAGTTAGCTTGGGCCCCATCGTTTGCTCAGCCTATCTTTCTATCTGTGTGAATGTTTTTTCATCTTGCTTCACCGTCATTATATGTTGGGGGCTGCCTTTTACTTTGGGGTCTGCTCTGGGGCAGTTTAGATTTCCTTTTCTGTCTTTAGGCTATTTAGCTCTCCAGCTGTGATCGAGGGGTCTAGGGCACCGTAGGAACCCCCCACGGCTACTGCTAGTTGTGTTGATAGGTTCAGGGGTCTGCAATCTGATAGTTGCCAACCTCTCTGGTTTTCTGGACGTAGCTTCTATTTTTGTGTCTGCCTCCTACGGTGACTCAATCATAACAGAATCACCCGCCATACCGCAGATCCTAGGGTACTCAATAGCAGGAAAGAATTGTAAAAAAAAAAAAAAATAATAAGTGTGTATATTTTTTCCTCTATATCTCTGAGGCCGTAGGGGGAATTTTTTTTTTTCTCTCAATGGAGATAAAGCAATTGTCTGATCGTGTGGAGCAGCTCGCTGCGGAAGTGCGGGGAATTTCCGCCTACCTTGCTCATTCACATGCTGCTGAACCAAAGATTCCTACACCTGATGTATTTTTTGGGGATCGGTCTAAATTTTTGAATTTCAAGAATAATTGTAAATTATTTTTTGCCTTGAAGCCTAACTCGTCAGGGAGCTCCGCGCAGCAGGTTAAAATTGTCATCTCTTTGCTGCGTGGCGATCCCCAGGATTGGGCGTTTTCTTTGAAACCAGATGATCCTATTCTGACTAATGTGAACGCATTTTTTCAAGCCTTGGGGTTGTTGTATGACGAACCTAATGCCATTGATCAGGCTGAAAAGACCCTGCTGGCATTGAACCAGGGTCGAGATTCTGCAGAATTGTACTGTCAAAAATTCCGAAAATGGGCAGTACTTACTACCTGGAATGATAATGCCTTGGCTGCTCTCTTTCGGAAGGGGTTGTCAGAAGCCGTAAAAGATACTATGGTGGGATTTCCTGTTCCCTCTGGTCTTGACGATTCTATGTCATTAGCTATTCAGGTTGATCGGCATTTGCGCGAACGCAAAACTGCACGAGAGGTGTTGCCACCTGTTGAACAAATGTCTGAACCTATGCAATGTGATAGAGTTTTGTCCGGAGAGCAGCGTCAGGAGTTCAGAAGGCGTAATAAGTTGTGTTTTTTCTGTGGAGATGCCTCGCATATTATTTCTGTCTGTCCTAAACGAGAGAAACGCTTTGCACACACGTTTTCTGTTGGTGGTGTTCAACCTAAGTTTCTTCTGGCTATTACTCTGATCTGCTCCCTGTCCACATTTTCCGCCAAGGCTTTTGTGAATTCGGGAGCAGCCCTAAACCTAATGGACTTGGATTTTGCTAAACGTTGTGGATTTCCGATGACACCTCTGCAGACGCCTATCCCTTTGAGGGGGATTGATGCTACTCCTTTGGCTAAAAATAAACCTCAGTTTTGGACCCAGGTGGTAATGCGGGTCGCCCCAGACCATCAAGAAAATTGCAGATTTTTGGTGTTGCATAATCTGCATGATACTATTGTTCTGGGGTTTCCCTGGTTACAAATTCATAATCCAGTTTTGGATTGGAAATCTGTGTCTGTGGTGAGTTGGGGTTGTCGGTGTGCCTTTAGTGAGGCTCTGGTGTTTTCCACCTCTCCTCAGTCGCATGATGTTCCTGATTATTTGGCGGACTTTTATGATGTATTTAGTGAGAATGAGTCTGCGTCTCTGCCTCCTCATAGGAGTTATGACTGTGCAATTGAACTGAGCCCGGGGTGTAAATTTCCCAAGGGTCGGCTCTTCAATTTATCTGTACCCGAGCACGAGGCTATGCGATCCTATATTAAGGAGGCGTTGGAGAAGGGTCATATTAGACCATCCTCGTCACCCTTAGGTGCCGGTTTTTTTTTTGTAGCCAAAAAGGATGGATCATTAAGACCTTGTATTGATTATCATGCCCTCAAGAAAATTACTGTTAAATATCAGTATCCGTTACCCCTGATTTCTGATCTATTCTCCAGAGTTAAAGGTGCTTGCTGGTTTACCAAGCTTGACCTTAGGGGGGCGTATAATCTTACTCGCATTAAGCATGGGGATGAATGGAAGACGGCGTTTAATACTCCGGAGGGACATTTTGAGTACCTGGTGATGCCTTTTGGGCTCAATAATGCCCCTTCTGTCTTCCAGTGCTTCATGAACGATATTTTCCGAGATTTTGTCGATAAATTTTTGATTATCTATCTGGATGATATTTTGATCTTCTCCAAGGATTGGGATTCTCATGTGGAACATATTCGGACCGTGTTCCGGATCTTGAGGGAGAATTCCCTGTATGTCAAAGGATCTAAATGCCTTTTTGAAGTACAGAGGATTTCTTTTTTGGGATTTATTTTGTCCCCGTCAACTATTGAAATGGACCCGGCCAAGGTACAGGCCATTTACGATTGGGTTCAGCCCACTTCTTTGAAGGCCCTCCAGAAGTTTTTGGGTTTTGCTAATTTTTATCGGAAATTTATAGCAAAATTTTCTAGTATTGCCAAGCCATTGACTGATTTGACTAAGAAGGGTGCTGATGTGTTAAATTGGTCTCCGGAGGCTGTTTCTTCCTTTCAAGAGCTGAAGCGAAGATTCACCTCCGCCCCGGTTTTGCGGCAACCTGATGTCTCACTTCCGTTCCAGGTAGAGGTGGATGCTTCTGAGATTGGTGCAGGAGCTGTTTTGTCCCAAAAGGATCCTGTAACATCTAAAATGAATCCCTGTGCTTTCTTTTCCCAAAAGTTCTCTCCATCTGAACGTAACTATGATGTGGGGAATCGGGAACTGTTGGCCATGAAATGGGCATTTGAGGAGTGGAGACATTGGTTGGAGGGAGCTAAGCATCAAGTCGTGGTCCTCACTGACCACAAGAATTTGATTTACCTAGAGTCGGCTAAGCGCTTGAACCCTAGACAGGCTAGGTGGGCCTTGTTTTTTACACGTTTTGATTTTGTGGTTTCTTTTCTTCCTGGAACTAAGAATGTCAAGGCAGACGCCCTCTCTAGGAGCTTCCTTGCTGATTCTCCTGTGATGACCAAGCCTGCTACCATCTTAGGCGAAGGGGTAGTTCTTTCTGCCATCTCGCCCAATTTGAGACGTGCTCTGGAAGAGTTCCAGGAGGACAAACCTGACCGTGGTCCCAGTGGAAAGTTGTATGTTCCTGACCAGTGGAAGAAGAGAGTGATGTCTGAAGTTCATTGCTCTGCTTTGGCTGGTCATCCAGGTATTTTTGGTACTAGAGATCTGGTGAGTCGGTCTTTTTGGTGGCCCTCCTTGTCTCGTGATGTCAGGAATTTTGTGCAGTCCTGTGGGACGTGCTCCCGGTCTAAATCGTGTTCTCGCTCTAGTGGGTTGTTGATGCCTTTGCCTGTCCCCAAGAGGCCATGGACCCATATTTCAATGGATTTCATCTCTGATATGCCTGTCTCTCAAAGGATGACTGTTATTTGGGTGATTTGTGATAGGTTCTCTAAGATGGTTCATCTTGTACCACTCCCTAAGTTGCCGTCTTCCTCTGAGTTGGTGCCCCTGTTTTTGCAACAGGTGGTTCGCTTGCACGGGGTTCCTGAGAACATTGTATCTGACAGAGGAGTTCAGTTTGTATCTAGATTTTGGAGAACTTTCTGTTCCAAGCTGGGAATTCAGTTGTCCTTCTCCTCTGCTTTTCACCCTCAGACCAATGGGCAGACAGAGAGAACAAACCAGACCTTGGAGTCATATTTGAGATGTTTTATTTCTGCTGATCAGGATGATTGGGTTTCATTTTTGCCCTTGGCCGAATTTGCTTTAAATAATAGAGCTAGTTCTGCCACTTTGATGTTGCCTTTTTTTTGTAACTTTGGGTTTCATCCTCGATTTTCCTCAGGGCAGGTGGAGCCCTCTGCCTGCCCAGGTGTTGACACTGTGGTGGAGAGAATGCACCAGATCTGGGACCAAGTGGTGGATAAGTTATCTCTCTCCCAGGAAAAGGCCCAGCGGTTTTCCAACCGACATAGGACCATTGGTCCCCAGTTTAAGGTTGGTGATATGGTGTGGTTATCATCAAAAAATATTGCTATGAAGGTGGCTTCTCCTAAGTTTAAGCCTAGATTTATTGGACCTTACAAGATTTTGGAGATTATTAATCCGGTCTCTTTTCGTTTGGCTCTTCCTGTCACATTTAAAATCCATAATGTGTTCCATAAATCTTTGTTGAAGAGGTTTGTTGAACCTGTTGTTCCGTGGGTGGCACCTCCAGACCCTGTATTGGTTGAAGGTAACATGGAATATGAGGTAGAGAAAGTACTGGATTCCCATCTGGCTAGACGGAGACTCCAGTATTTGGTTAAGTGGAAGGGTTATGGTCAGGAGGATAATTCCTGGGTCTCTGCCTCTGATATTCATGCCAAAAGATTGGTGCGTGCCTTTCATCGGGCTCACCCGGATCGCCCTGGTGGCATGGATGAGGGTTCGGTGAGGGGGAGGTACTGTTGTGAGTTCATTTTCCCCTTCACTACTGAGGCCCGATGAACTCCCTCTTCTGGTAAAGAAAGGTAGTGAGCCTGATTATCAAACACCTGAGCCTAATGATGATGACTGGCTGAGTGGAGTTACTGACTGGATATAAGGGCGCCGATGCCCTTTTGCCCTGCGGGTGATTTCTCTGTGGGATCCTTGGAGACCAGTCTGAATTCCTGCTCTTCTAAAGCTAAGTTTTCTTCTCGGCTTTTTGCATTTGTGCTTTGACTTTGTTTTGCTTTGTTTTTCTGGATTTCTGCCATTCCCTGCTGGGGTGAGCTGAATTCCTTTAGCTCTGTCTTCTGAAAATACCTGAGTGCTGATTTAGTTTTTGAAGCCTAGCTGCTTCAGGGTCTTTTTCCATATCAGCTTGTTGGCTTATGTTTTTGATAGGGTTTTGGCAGATTGCAGACAGCAACCTTCCTTTCCTGTTCTGTTTAGTTAGCTTGGGCCCCATCGTTTGCTCAGCCTATCTTTCTATCTGTGTGAATGTTTTTTCATCTTGCTTCACCGTCATTATATGTTGGGGGCTGCCTTTTACTTTGGGGTCTGCTCTGGGGCAGTTTAGATTTCCTTTTCTGTCTTTAGGCTATTTAGCTCTCCGGCTGTGATCGAGGGGTCTAGGGCACCGTAGGAACCCCCCACGGCTACTGCTAGTTGTGTTGATAGGTTCAGGGGTCTGCAATCTGATAATTGCCAACTTCTCTGGTTTTCTGGACGTAGCTTCTATTTTTGTGTCTGCCTCCTACGGTGACTCAATCATAACAAGTGACATTTTGGAATGCAGACATTGATGGAATGGTCTGCGGGTGTCATGTTGCCTTTGGAGAGCCCCTAGTGTACCTAAACAGTGGAAACCCCGCACAAATGACCCCATTTTGAAAACTAGACCCCCCAAGGAACTTATCTAGATGTGAGGTGAGCACTTTGAACCCCCAAGGGCTTCACAGAAGTTTATAATGCCAGGGCATGAAAATAAAAAAATCGTATTTTTTCCACAAACATGATCAATTAGTCCCCAATTTTTTCATTTTCCCAAGGGTAACAGGAGAAATTGGACCCCAAAAGTTGTTGTACAATTTGTCATGAGTACGCTGACACCCCATATGTGGGAGAAAACTACTGTATGGACACACGTCGGGGCTCGGAAGGGAAGCAGTGACGTTTTGGAATGCAGACTTTGATGGAATGGTCTGCGGGTGTCATGTGCGTTTGGAGAGCCCCTGATGTACCTAAACTATTGAAACTCCCCACAAGTGACCCCATTTTGGACACTAGACCCCCCACGGAACTTATCTAGATGTGTGGTGAGCACTTTGAACCCCCAAGTGCTTCACAGAAGTTTATAACGCTCGGACGTGAAAATAAAAAAATCATTTTTTTCCACAAAAATGATATTTTTGCCCCCAATTTTTTATTTTCCTAAGGGTAACAGGACCCCAAAAATTGTTTTGCAATTTGTCCTGAGTAGGCTGATACCCTACATGTGGGGGTAAAACACTGTTTGTGCGCATGGCAGAGCTTGGAAGGGAAGGAGCACCATTTGACTTTTTCAACTCAGAATTGGCTGGAATTGAGATCAGATGCCATGTTGCATTTGGAGAGCCCCTCATGTGCCCAAACAGTGGAAACCCCCAATTCTAACTCCAACCCGAACCCCAACACACCCTTAACCCTAATCTCAGCCCTAACCCTAACTCTAGCCCTAACCCTAACCCTAGCCCTAACCCTAACTCTAGCCCTAACCCTACCCTAACCCTAACCCTAGCCCTAACCCTAACTCTAGCCCTAACCCTACCCTAACCCTAACCCTAATGGAAAAATGGAAATAAATACATTTTTTTTATTTTATTATTTTTCCCTAACTAAGGGGGTGATAACGGGGGGTTTGATTTACTATTTATGGCAGTTTTTATGTTTGGCAGCTGTCGCACGCTTTTTATTGTAAAAATAGTTTTTGCATCACCACATATTGAGAGCTATAATTTTTCCGTATTTTGACCCACCGAGTCATGTGAGGTCTTATTTTTTGCGGGACGAGTTGATGTTTTTATTGGTGCCATTTTCAGGCACGTGACATTTTTTGATCGCTTTTTATTCCGATTTTTGGGACGCAGAATGAACAAAAACCAGCGTTTCATGAATTTCTTTTGGGGTAGTGCGTTTACACCGTTCCGCGTGCGGTAAAATTGATAAAGCGGTTTTATTCTTTGGGTCAGTACGGTTACAGCGATACCTCATTTAGGTCGTTTTTTATGTTTTGTCGGTTTTATGCAATGAAAACTATTTTATGTAAAAAATAATTATTTTTGCATTGCTTTATTCTGCGAGCTATAACTTTTTTATTTTTTCGCTGATGATGCTGTGTGGTTGCTCGTTTTTTGCGGGACAAGATGACGTTTTCAGCGGTACCATGGATACTTATATGCGTCTTTTTGATCGCGCGTTATTACACTTTTTGTTTGGCGGTATGATAATAAATCATTATTTTTTGCTTCGTTTTTATTTTTATTTTTTAAGGGGTTCGCTAAAGAGGTTAACTAATTGGACAGTTCTATAGGGTGGGTCGTTACGGACGTGGCGATACCTAATATGTGTACTTTTATTGTTTTTGGGTTTTTTTTTATTTCCAAAAAAATGGATTTATTTGGGGGAATATTTTTTTTTTTTTTCTAATTTATTTGGCGATTTTTTTAAAAATTATTTTAACACTTTTTTTTTATTTTTTTTTAACTTTATTAAATAGTCCCAGGTGGGACATCACTGTCCTGTGACAGATCGCTGATCTGTCACATCACAGATCACTGTGACAGATCAGCGATCTGTCACAGGCAGTGCCGAAGGCTTCCTCATGCCTGCGCTTTGCAGGCACTGAGGAAGCCAGCTTCCTGCAGGCCCCCGAAGGCCCCCGTCGCCATCATGGATTCGGGGGCCTGCAGGAAAGGAGCCCCCCGCAGCAGCGCTGCACATTGCGCTGCCGTGGGGGGCTCAGGGAAGCACGGAGGGAGCCCCATCCCTGCCGATGCTTCCCTTTAACCCCCCGGTACACCGCGATCATGTTTGATCGCGGTGTGCAAGGGGTTAATGTGTCGTGGGCGCCGCTGATCACGGTAGACGTACTATCCCATCCATGGGCATAGGGGCCCGGGTCCCATGGACGGGATAGTACATCTGATGTCAGGAAGGGGTTAAAGAGAGTGCTGTACAAGGAATCCAGGATGCAAGATTTTTCTTTTCTCTCACTTTGGATTGCAGGCCGTTGTATTTGCCACTCATTGCAGAGGCATTGTCATAACTTTGACCGTGGCAATTTCCCAGGTCTAAGTCATGTCTCTTCAAAAATTCCAACAAGGCATTAAGCATGTCTTGAGCGCCATGGCCTTTGTTTGCCATGAATGTTACAAGAGTTCCACAGGGCCATCTTACTCCATATACCTCAATACAAGGGTTAGTTGGTCAACGTGAACTGCATCGGGTGTGGAGTCCAAAGAGATGGAGTAGTATTTTGATTTGTTAACTCGAGAAATAATTTCTCTGAGGACTTGTTCGCCCATTACATTGATCATTTCTTCCATAATTGTAGATAACAGGTAGTTTGTATGACCCTGGGTTGAGTTTTGATATGCTGTGCAAGAAAGTCGTTCTGGGCGATGAGTTCAAGAATGCCCAGAAAGTTTCCATTTCTAGGCGATCCAACCAATTCGTTATCTCCTCTAAATGCTAAGCCACGCTCGGCAATAAACTGAATAACATTTACTCGTTTCAATACTGACCTCCAATAATGCTCCTGAGCCTCGACCTGTTGTGTTAGCTCCGTATCAATTCGCCCAATCGCTTTTAACCTCATATTAAAAGCAATTGTAGAGTTCAGATGTTCCGATGACTTTTTATACGTTCTTGGGAATGTTTCCAATCACAGAATTAGACGAAAGCTGAGAAGACTCAGATGCTGTAATAAAGCATATCAATTTGCACGTGAAGCAGTAAATGTGTCCTTTAGAGGGAGAGAAGCATAACCAATTCCTCGTTATGACTTCTCCATTATGATTTGGATGACGGAAAAGCCCAAGTGTGCACATCCTTGGAATATTGCGGTCCTCTCTAGGTTGCTGAGCAATGAACAAACTTTCATCACAGTGCTGGATTGTTGATACACCCCTTTTCAGCCAGTAATCTCGCATCTGTTCCGAAATAATGGGTGGCCAAAGTCCAATGTCATCGCCCCCTGGTGGGCTCTCAACTTCACCTTTTTCATAAGATGTGCCACTAGCAGTCTCCTTTTCTTTGTGTTCTTCAGTTGTGCACATTACTACTTCAGCCTTTTCTTTGCCAGGATCAACAATCATTTCCACTGAAGCATTGTCAGATTGATCAGATTCTACAAAGTCATGACTCCTTTCCGACACTTACCTTGAATGAACAGTGAAGAACTTGTCCAATTTTGTTGTCTTCGCTATCTCTTCTATTGATTTCATTGTTGCTTCTTTTGCCTTACGTCTTTTAGAAGCCCCAGACTCCCAAATTCTTGTGCGATGTCTGTGCCTCTCTCCTTCACGATTGTCCATGATGGCAATCTAAAACTAACAAAATGACCTTGTCAACCCTTGAAGTCCTGAAAGGGAATTAAAGATTAAAATATGTACATATGTATGTATGTATATTGTAGAAATTTGGGCTGTCTATATCAAAGACTGCTGCGGGGCTCAATATATCAGAGGCTTTTGCTGTGATGTATATGTATGAGAGGCTTTTGCTGGGCTGTATATGTATGAGAGATTTTTGCTGGGCTGTATATGTATGAGAGGCTTCTGCTGGGCTGTATATATATGAGGGGCTGCTGCCAGTCTGTATATATCAGAGGCTGTTTACCTGGCTATATATATCAGAGGCTGTTGCTGTGCTGGCTGAATATAGAATAGAGGCTGAGGGGCTGTATAAAGTGTATACACTGCACTATACTGTAAACAGGTCCACACTATATACATACAGTATACACAGACACACTGTAATGCAGGATATAGTGTGGACCTGTATATACAGTATGGTACTGTGTAGGACAGGAGCTGCAAGAAAGATACACAGAAAGACACACACAGACACACACACAGACAGACAGAGATCATACTCACCCACCGTGACAATGTGAAGACTGAACCACTTCATTCTGGATCTTCAGTGACTGAAGATCCAGAGTGAAGTCCTGCCGCGCTCTGCGGTGGAGAATCCTCTTCTTGCGCTGACATCGTGGCTCTGCCTCCTTCCTCGAAGGTAGCTGAACTGAACAAACTCTCATTTGATCTAATCCAAGAGAGCGATAAAGCTGAATAGGTAGCACGGAGCGCCTAGAAGCTTCTGTTGGGATCGGAGAAGGCTGCCGCATGCCATAAGATACGCATTAGGTACAGGTACTAAGGAAGTCTGGCTAGCCAGGTCAGTGGATGTTGACGCAGGTGCCATGACTCTGCCACTCTGCGCCAGCCACTGAGATGTAGGACTGTAGCCAGGTCCCTACACTTTCAATAGTTTCTCTTTTGCTTCTTATCTTTAGAGACGGTTCACAGCAAAGAGAGACGTGTATTTTACATGTTTTGAGATATTTATCCCCATATTGGTGGGAGGCCCCCACTTGTTGGGTGGCCCAGGGCCCGGGCCCCTTGGGCCCCCCCCTAAATCTGGGCCTGTGCCTTGGAGTGAGGGTGGCCCACACCAGGCTCCATACAATGCCAACACTATAATACAGGACTATGAGTCCTTGTGTGAGGGTGGCCCACAGCAGACTCCATACAATGCCACCACTATAATACAGGACTTTGTGCCCTGGTGTGAGGACGGCTCACAGAAGGCTCCGTACAAAATGGCATCACTATAATACAGGATTATGTGCTCTGGTATGAGGATGGCAGACAGCAGGCTCTGTACAATGTCAACACTATAATACAGGACTATGTGCCCTGGTGTGAGGGTGGCACACAGCAGGCTCCGTACAATGTCTCAACTATAATACCGGACTATGTGCTCTATTGTCAGGGTGGCACACAGCAGGCTCCGAACAATGGCATCACTATAATGTCAGACTATGTGCCCTGGTGTGAGGGTGGCCCACAGCAGGCTCCGTACAATGGCACCACTATAATACAGGGCTATGTGTCCTGGTGTGAGGATGGCCCACAGCAGGCTCCATACAATGCCAGCACTGTAATACAGGACTATGGGCCCTGGTGTGAGGATGGTCCACAGCAGTCTCTCTACAATGCCACCACTATAATACAGGTCATGTGCCCAGGTGTGAGGGTGGCACAGAGCAGGCTCCGTACAACAACGCCATTATAATACCGTACTATGTGCCCTGGTGTGAGGTTGGCACACAGCAGGCTCCGTACTATGCCACCACTAAAATACAGGACTACATGCCCTGGTGTGAGGGTGGCACACAGCAGGTTCCATACAATGATACTACTATAACACTGGACTATGTGCAGGAGTGAGGATAGCATACAGCAGACTCCATACAATGCCACCATTATAATACAGAACTGTGTGCCCTAGTGTGAGGGTGGCACACAGCAGGCTCCGTACAATGTCTCAACTATAAATACCGGAATATGTGCTCTGTTGTGAAGGTGGCCCTCAGCAGGCTCTCTTCAATGCCACCACTATAATATAGGTCATATGTGCGCAGGTATGAGGGTGGCATACAGCAGGCTTCGTATAGCGACATCATTGTAATACCGTACTATATGCCCTGGTGTGAGTTTTGCACACACAGGCTCCAGTACAATGCCTCCACTATAATACCAGAATGCCAGCAGGCTGCAACAGCCCCCCGGAAGAAGCCCACGTGAAACGCGCATCGGGGCGCAGCGTGCAGTTCTTTTGACAGCTATGGGTAAGATTTAAATATTGGGTTATGACCTGGTGACTTAGTAGCAAGGGATTGATGTGATATTCACACCTCACTTGGGGACTACCATGCCTCTGCTAATTTATTTTCTGGGGCCTCTTTAATAGAGATGCTCTGGCAATACGTATATATTAGGATTTTTGCTCTCATTAGCGCTGCACTTGTGTTGCACCTAGGTCTCTTTTTGATACTCTGCCATAATACTATTGTATAACCTTGTCTGTTAATATATTTGTGATTCATTTATTAATAAAATAATGAAGTGATTTTATTTGTAAATATATACTCCTTTCTTTGCATGTTTACAAGTTTGGTGGAGTTTTTCATTGGCTAATGCTATCTGGTGGTTTGGGTATTTCCTCTGACCACTATTTGTTATTATGATTTCTGCCATTGGGATTTTGTATTACCTGTATATCTTTGTAGTGGGGGTATAAAAATAATTTCTGAGAGTAAACTCTTGTAAACACAGGTATAACATACAAAATCTTTGCAGATGGGGTTGGAACACAGGACTACAGCGCTTCAAGGCTGCTAATGTTAACATTTCTGTGATTGAATGGCTATCACTGCGATGTACACTGTGTGCCTCACTGCTGTCATGGGGAAAACCACTATCTAGATTGTCTTCCAGCATGTTTTGACACTGCAGCATGGATACGTCCCTTTCCAGGGGGGAAGCAACTGGCAAAATTTACTTTTGCATCATAGATAGAACACATTGCTAACCCAGTAGTCAGCACTATTTGGAACCACAACTACAGTGGGTATGGAAAGTATTCAGACCCCTTTAAAGTTTTCACTCTGTTTCATTGCAGTCACTTGGTAAATTCAAAAAAGTTCATTTTTTTCTCATTAATGTACACTCTGCACCCTATCTTGACTGAAAAAAAACTGAACTTTGCTCAGTATTGAGTAGAAGCACCCTTTTGAGCTAGTACAGCCATGAGTCTTCTTGGGAATGATGCAACAAGTTTTTCACACCTGGATTTGGGGAACCTCTGCCATTCTTCCTTGCAGATCCTCTCCAGTTCTGCCAGGTTGGATGGTGAACGTTGGTGGACAGCTATTTTCAGGTCTCTCCAGAGATGCTCAATTGGGTTTAGGTCAGGGCTTTGGCTGGGCCAGTCAAGAATGGTCACAGAGTTGTTCTGAAGCCACTCCTTTGTTATTTTAGCAGTGTGCTTAGGATCATTGTCTTGTTGGAAGGTGAACCTTCGGCCCAGTCTGAGGTCCAGAGCACTCTGGAAGAGGTTTTCATCCACGATATCTCTGTACTTGGCCGCATTCATGTTTCCTTCAATTGCAACCAGTCGTCCTGTCGCTACAGCTGAAAACACCAGCATAGCATGATGCTGCCACCACCATGTTTCACTGTTAGGATTGTATTGGGCAGATGATGAGCAGTGCCTGGTTTTCTCCACACTAAGGCTGAGTTCATACTGCGTTAATGCAGTCTGTCTAAATGATTGCGTTACATAACGCGATGAAATGCAATCCGTTAACGCTGCCATTAACTCCCATTACCGAGCGCATCGCTAGGTCATGCCATAATCGGCATGCACTAGCAATGTGCCGTCATTCTGTGAGGGACCCTCAGACGTGGGCTGCAGCGTCCAGGGGTCCGTCACCGCTAGCACAGATGAAGCATCTGCACTAGCGGTATAGCATAATGCATCGCGTTATGTTATAGCATTAACGCAGTCCGTCAACGCTAAGCGTTGAACGAACTGCATGAACACAGTATGAACCTGGCCTTAGAACTTTTTGGTGATAATTCTATCTTCATCTCATCAGGCCAAAGAATCTTGTTTTTCATAGTCTGGGAGTCCTTCATGTGTTTTTTAGCAAATTCTATGTGGGCTTTCATATGTCTTGCACTTAGGAGAGGCTTCCATCGGGCCATTCTGCAATAAAGACCCGACTGGTGGGCTGCAGTGATAGTTGACTTTTTGAAACTTTCTCCCATCTCCCTACTGCATCTGTGGAGCTCAGCCACAGTGATCTTGGGATTCTTCTTTTCCTCTCTCACCAAGGCTCTTCTCCCACGTTTGCTCAGTTTGGCTGGACGGCCAGGTCTAGGAAAACTTCTGTTGGTCCCAAACTTCATCCATTTAAGGATTATGGAGGCCACTGTGCTCTTAGGAACCTTGAGTACTGCAGAAATTCTTTTGTAACCTTGACCGGATCTGTGCCTTGCCACAATTTTGTCTCTGAGCTCCTTGGCCAGTTCCTTTGTCCTCATGATTCTCATTTGGTCTGACATGCACTGTGAGCTGTGAGGTCTTATATAGACAGGACTTGATTTGTAAAGGCACACACCTATCAGTTTAATTAAACACAACTAGACTTCAATGAAGGAGTAGAACCATCTCAAAGAGGATCATATGGAAAAGGACAGCATGTGACTTAAATGAGTGTCTGAGCAAAGGGTCTGAATACATATGAACATGTGATATTTCAGTTTTTCTTTTTCAATAAATTTGCAAAAATTTCTACATTTCTGTTTTTTTTTCAGTCAAGATGGCGGTGCAGAGTGTACATTAACCCCTTTTTGACATCCAGCATTATATTCCGTCCATGTGACCTGGGCCTGTTTGACCATGGACAGAATATTACGTCATTTCTTTAATATGTCACTGCGACCAAAGTCGTGGTGATCGCTTTAAAATTCCGGCGCCATCTTACCTGTGGGTAGATGGTGCCGTCATCCTCGGGGCTGCTGGTGCCCACCTGCACCCATGATCACTGTGATTGGCTGTTTAATTCTGAACAGCCAATCACAGCATTTCTCAGTGTTTCAGATTGACTGAAAAACTGATGTCCCAGCCTATGATCGAGCACCGATCCTAGACTGGTGCCTGGCAATGCCAGGCACTGCCTAAAACGACTCTGATCACATCAATTGCGCCAATCGCAGGACACAGCCGCGGTGTGACCGTGCTGTGCTCTGCCAGTGACCTGCCTAGAATCGGAGCTGTAAGTTTTGGCCTGGAGCTGCTAATTGGTGCGATTGACAATTACATCGATTGCGCCAATCACAGGGCACAGCCACGGAGTGATGGCACTGAGCCCTGCCAGTGACCTGCCGGCGACCTGCCTACGATCGTAGCTGTAAGAGCACCGATCCTAGGCCGGTGCCTAACAATGCCAGCATCACCAGGGCCAGCTCTGATTGGTGTGATCGATGTCATAATCAATAACAGCAATGACAGGGTATGACCACTCTGTGACCTGTCTGTGACCACGCTGCAGGTCGTCACACTACAATAGCTGAGGATTCCTGCAGAGCAGTCACACTACAGAATCTGCTGCTGTGCTGGGCCTTGTGGTGCCACAGAAGCC
Organism: Dendrobates tinctorius; assembly: GCF_039654945.1. NCBI lineage: Eukaryota > Metazoa > Chordata > Amphibia > Anura > Dendrobatidae > Dendrobates > Dendrobates tinctorius. The sequence goes on from NW_027361679.1 coordinate 97,232,577, forward strand.
TGTGACACCACAATCTCTGCTGAACAGAGAAGAAAGAAGACAAGACAGAAAAAAGAAGAGAGACAACAACTGTAAAGTGTTTTGATCCCTGATCACTGCCCAATCTCTCTTCATTCACCCGAATCCCCCCTTTCCCTCTTCCCCCTTCCTCCTCTTTTTACCCCCTCCATCCCCCTTTGCGCCACCTCTGTGTGCACATCCAGCAGCCACCAAGCGTTGATTCGTGATGCATTTCACCAATCAGCACTTGAGCCTGCTGTTTTCCACCTCACTTTGCACCACCCCGGGTGCACATCCAGCAGCCGCCGAGTTTTTATTAGTGACATAGTTCACTCATCAGAGCTCGTGCTAGCTGTTTTCCACTTTTATTTATCACCCTCCTTTTGCGCCACCCACTGCGCACATCCAGCAGCCGCCGAACTTTGGTAAGTGACGCAGTTCACTCATCAGACCTCGTGCCTGCTGTTTCAGACACATTTCTTCTTTGCCACCTTCGTGCGCACATCTAGCAGCCGCCGAGCTTTGATTAGTGATGCAGTTCAATCATCAGAGCTCATGCCTGCTGTTTTACACTTTTGTTTTCACAGACATTTTTTCTCCCTTGTTGTGCTTTTTTTCTTTGAGCTTTTTCTTTTCAGACAAAAGTTTATACCAAGCACTATCCCCCCACACACAAACAGTTAAAAATAAAGTACTGACACAATCACCATATTCATTAAAAAAATGTCGTCCCACCCGTCCTGTTCCTCCTAACAACGTAATTCAGTGGAGGAGGCATATGCTTTCCTTGCCTCCGACACTGATAGCAAGGATCCCACATTTCTTTATTTCTCAGATTTGTTGTCCTCTTCCTCATCTTCCTCCTCAGGTCCTTCTGAATAGCCACGCAGATATCCCAGGACAGAAGATGAAGCAGCGCTCACCATTCCAGAAGATGAACCAGGACACCCCATTACAGACCCCGTATGGAACTCGCCCCCTGAAAATTATGAGCCACTGATTCCTGATTTTGTGGAAGAATCAGGAATCAAGTTTGACACCACCGGCCTCACAGAACTATACTTTTTCAAAGTCTTTTTCTCTGAGGACTTTGTTAACCTCATGATGGGCCAAACTAATTTATATGCTCATCAATTTTTGGCACAAAACCCCGGTTCATAATTTTAAAACTGGTCTCCTGTAGACGCAGTTGAAATGATGCAGTTTTGGGGTCTGGTTCTTCACATGGGTATCCTGAAGAAGCCAGGACTTTGGCAATATTGGAGTGTTGATGTTTTATACAACACTCCAGTGTTCAAAAATGGTCATGGCCGGGCATGTTTTGAGACCATCCACATGTTCCTGCATTATACCTATAATGCACAGTGTCCCCCACGAGACGACCCCAACTTTGACCGTCTGTTCAAAGTTCGGTCGGTCATCGAACACTTCAACAAAAAGTTTGCTGGTGTACGTGCCCCAAAGGGACATCTGCATGGATGAGTCCTTATTTCATTTTAAGGGAAGGCTCAGATTCTGTCAGTACCTGTCCAGCAAGAGGACCCAGTACGGAATTAAACTCTATAAGCTGTGTGAGAGTACCACAGGGTACACCCACAGGTGTAGAGTTTACGAAGGGAAGGACACCCTGTCCTGGTAGTGAGTTGCAAAATTGTGTTGGATTTGGTGCACCCACTGCTGGATAAAAGTTATCACCTCTACACTGATAACTTTTATACCAGTATCTGACTCTTCAAATCCCTGCGGTACTGTCCACAAAAATCAGAGAGACCTCCCGAAAATGCTACTTGGGCAAACTCTCAGAAGGGGTGACAGCAGAGCCCAATCTAGCGACCACCTGCTGGTCGTCAAGTACAAGGACAAGAGGGATGTCTTTTTCTTGACCCCCATACGTGGTGATGGCAGCGCCCTCGGCACTGTGCGAGGTACCTCTGCACAGGTCAGCAAACAAGACTGTGTACTGGGGTACAACAAAAACATGGAGGCATTGACCTCTCTGATCAATTCCTCCAACCGTACAGTGCTGTGAGAAAGGCCAAGGTGTGGTACAAAAAGCTGGCCGACGTGGCCGTGCACATCGTATAGATGGCAATGCTCAACGTTTTTCTGCTGTCACGATGTGCAGGCCACACCGATACGTCGTACCTTCAGTGCCAGGAGGTAGTGATTAAGGCCCTGATATTTGGCACTCAGGAAGGAGTGGGCTCCCATACTTCCAGAACTGAAGGTGCTCATATCTTACCAGGTCAGCATTTCCCAGGGGAGGTCCCTCAAACTGGAAAAAAGGTAAGTCGCAAAAAAGGTGCCGAGTGTGTTACAAAAGGGGAATACGCAAGGACACCATTTATCAGTGCGACACCTGCCCCGAGAAACCTGGCCTGTGTATGAAAGAATGCTTCAAACTGTACCACACCTCCATGCTCTACTAATTTACTTAAATTTACATAACAGGAAACAGTAGATTAGTTCCAAAAAAGGGGCACTTGTTGGGCATTGCCACTGTTTAGGCACATCTAGATAAGTTCCTTGGGGGTCTAGTTTCCAGAAAGAGAGCAGTGGTTGGGTATTGCCACTATTTACGCACATCTAGATAAGTTCCTTGGGGATCTAGTTTCCAAAAGGGGGCACTTGTTGGGCTTTGCCACTGTTTAGGCACATCTAGATAAGTTCCTTGGGGGTCTAGTTTCCAAAATGGTGTCACTTGTGGGTGGTTTCTACTGTTTAGGCACATCAGGGGCTCTGCAAGTGGAACATGATGCCCGCAGACCATTCCATCAAAGTCTGCATTACGTCACTAAATCCCTTACGAGCCCAGACGTGTGCCCAAACAGTAGTTTTATCTCACATATTGGGTACCAACGTACTCAGGACAAATTGGACAACTGCTTTTGTGGTCCAATTTCTCCTGTTACCCTTGGGAAAATAAAAAATTGGGGGCTAAAAATCATTTTTTTGGAGAGAGGATGAATGCCATAATGCTATATGAGTGTATTCAAGCCACCATAGCTGACATGTGGGACTCCTTCTTTAAGATATGGAACCCGTGGATAGATCTAGATCCGAACATGCAACTAAATCAGGCCTTGCGTTTGTCACCCTGATGAGGCAGGGCCGGAAGGTCTTGAGGAAAACGGCCAAACATAGTATTAGGCCGGGGTCACACTAGAGAGAAATATGGAGGAGTGAGAGGCGTTAAAAACCACGCATTGCACACCGACCAATCATTCTCCATGGGGTAGCTCCCATAAGCCGTATATTTCTCGCGCGTATTTTACGGTCCGTGCCAATCACTGATTATCCGCGTATTCCGCCTGCAATACGCCAATATAAGTCTATGGGTGCGCAAAAACAATGCATTACACACGGTCCACATGTGTGACTTGCGAGAAATACGCACGACTTTGGCAGGTGACAGGAAATGGTCCAAGCAATTATCAGGAAGCTTAGACATGCTAATTAGCTCAAAAAGCGCTCCAGACATCCAGGAAGTACGCCTCCACGGAGTACAGCATCATGGCACCCTACCTGAATCTGAATGTGGAGATGCTAATTGTTCTTGTGCAGGATCGCCCCGAATTATGGGACCAACGGGATGCACATTATGCAGACCGGGCCAGAAAGGAGGCAGCATGGAGGCGCTTATGTCGATAAATGTTCCCTGATTTTGGTGATCGGCCACGTGAGGAGCAGCAGCAAATGAGTAAGTGCCTCTAAATTATGTATGTCAAATTGCCTGCCATCAAAAAACTATTTTACAAGTAGGCCCCCCATCCTGTGCTTGTGATATTGGCCTCTTGTGGCCTGTAGATTATTTTTGGACCCACTGTTTGACCCTGATAGAATTGTTTCCTGTCCCCAAGCTCCTCATAATGCCTAGCCAAACCAGTTTAAGAGTTGATACTTGCCCCCTGAGCTACTGGGACCCTGTACATATGGCCTGGTTGCAGCAATGATATATGCCACACTGGGTAGAACTCACACCCTAGTAAGCCACATGACTTTGATACTCCTTCCAAAACTTGTTTGAACATAATCATAATTTTTCATTATTTTATGTCACATTGCAGTCAAAGATGTGAGACGCTGGCGCAGCATCTATGACCAGTATCGACGTGAGCGACAGCAGCGGGCAAGAAGTGGTTCTGCGGCCCCCACAAAGCGGAAATATGTTTATTTCAACCACCTCTCTTTCCTTGCTCCAATTATGGTCCTCAGACCGTAAGTATACAAAAAACACCACATGACACATATGCTTTATAGGGCCCGATCAAAATTTTCCTTTTTCTTCATTTTATATTTAATAACAGAACTCAGTCTAACCTCACTGAAAGGGAGAAAGGGTCTGATTCAGAGGCCATCCTCGATCCTGTGGGTGGAGGGTTTGAGGTGTCTGAGCCATCTTGTGACCCTCCAAAGAGCCAGGCCCAAGTGAGTTCTCCTGCTCGACCTGAGCCTGCCCTAGAACCTGGCCCACCACCAGAAACACCACCACCAGGAACAGAGCCAATCCAAGGACCGTCAGCTGCAGCACCACCGGACATCCAGGATGAATATGGCAACAGCAGCAGCCCAACAGTTTGCCTAGAGGGCTCCCCCCAGCCTGCTGTGCCATCTCCGGCGAGGTAGAGGAAGGTGCCATATCCCTGCCACTGATACCAGGACCAATGTGGACACAGGGGTCCTAAATGATCTATCCAGAGTTGCCAATGATGATGGGGAGGAGGCAAACTCACGCAGCCTAGCCCGTTATCTTTGCTCCCTTCCCTGTGAGGTGCAGCTACGTGTGCGAGGATCCATTCAGATCCTAATTGATGCAAGCACACCCCCCAATACCCCTTATGAGGTGTTTGAGTTTCTGGAGAGGTGGCAGCTGTCACCCAGGAATCTCATGCGTCTTAACCCCCACCCCCAAGTGCTTGCTCAATCAGGGTCTGAGGATCCTCCTACACGTGGGCCTACACCTCACCCCCTTCCCCCCTACCCAACATTGGCAACATCATCCTTAAATGTCAGGGTATAACCCAGCACACCAATACGGCCTCTTGTTCCCAGCCAGTGTTGGAGGCTGGTCTCAATCTGGTTGGGGACGACACGACCATTTTGGTGGTTTAGACTCACGGCCCTACCAGCCCCAACAGGAGAGTCGTCTCCAATATCAAAGTGCCCAGTATCCACCTCAATCCCATGAGCTGGCCCACTACCTCCATCATGGGCAAGAGTATGCCCCCACACAGGCCAAGTGACAAGTTGGGCAAACTATCCAGCTGTCAACACAGGCTGGGCTGCCACCTTCTACCCCCTACATACCACAATTTATAATTTTGTTTGTTTTATTTGTTGTTAATGCTGTAATGTACCATTTCTACATTTTGTTCTGTTCAAAGTTCAATTTTGGCCATTTTGCTAACTACTATATGGCTAGAATATGGTTTCACAAGGCATTAAAGAAAGGCTGCATAAACATTTGAAAGTTTCAATTTTTGGTGTGTTTTTCAATGATGCACTTACATCATGACATGCTGCCATATGCTTACACAGTGATTTAGAAACAGAGAAAGACATAAGGGGTTGTAATATATATATATATTTTCACAAAGGCAAAAAAGAAAAAATTACAACATAGAAACAGCATGCTCTTGCCATTAAGTTTCCCCCTCAGGTGACATAAAATAATTTGTGTAAATGACATGTGCTCTCGCCCTGCGCACATTGTCCGTCACACGCACCACACCATCAGAGGCAGAGCAATCATGAATCCTGGTGAAATTATGTAGGACCACACATGCTTTGATTAGCTCATTGACATTTTGTTCACTCAGCTGAATGGCTGACTGGAGAACACGCCATTTGGCACAAAGAATACCAAAGGCACACTCCACTAGTCACCGGGCATGTGATAGACGCAAGTTAAATATCCTGTGCCGGTGGTCCAGGTTGCGCCGGGGATATGGCCTCAATACATGGCGCGTTAATTGAAAGGCCTCATTGGCCAAAAGGACATAAGGGACAGATTGTTGAGTCGAGCCTGGTAGCTGGCGTGGTGGGGGTAGATCCAACTGGTTGGTGTGCAGCCGATAACCCATAATGGAAGTATTGAAGACTCTAGAGTCTCCCGTCCTTCCATAGGCCCCAATGTCTACAATAATAAACTTGAATTCAGTGTCGGCCAAATCCAACAAAACAACAGAAAAGTATTGCTTATAATTGAAGAATTGTGAGCCTGAGTTGGGCGGCTTACGCACCTGGATATGTTTCCAATCCAGAGTCCCAATACAATTTGGAAACTGGCATTGCTCCTCAAAGGCCCTTGAGATCCTCAACCAGTCTTCCATCCTGGGCTCGGGCATGACGAGTTGATGTAATCTTGACCATATTTCACTGCATGTAGACCTCACTATGCCTGAAATGGTAGATCTTCCAATGAGAAACTCAAGATGAAGTGTGGCATACGACAGGCCAGTGGATAGGAAGCTGAATAACAACAAAAAGTGAAAAAAAAGGTATGAAAACAATTGTTAAGAGCTATATCAAAAGAACACAGTATCACTTTAAATCTGTTAAAAAAACACCTTTTTCGAATACTAATGCCTATATGCTAAACATTTAATACTAAACATAAGAATCTTGTATGAAATGTAAAAGATATCTGGCCAAAGATGAGGGCAACAAATGTAAAAAAAATAATAAAAGAAACATACTTTGAGCGAAACATCAGGAACATAGAGAATTACCAAAATGTAAGTGAAAGTCGCTCCTCAGCAGGTGTAGCTTTGCGCATCCTGGTGTCTTGAAAGGTGATTCCAGGGCGCACTGTCTCCAAAAGTAGATCAAAGGTGTCCAGGCGCATGCGACAATATTGGAAGAATTTTTCCAGATGAGTCCGCAGAGAAGAATAGATCCGGTGGAAATTACCTTTTGTGAGGTGTTGCCTCAAAAGCGAATGGACCCACATTCGTCTCCTCCTCCTCGGATCCACAATCACAGGGTATGGATGCCCAAAGCCTCGTGACAAAAGCCAGTTGAAAAGAACCTGCTCAGTAGGGTTGAAACTAAGTGTGTCTGTCATGTTGGCCAAACAACCACAACACATCAAGACAAGGCAAGGGCAAAAATGGACAGATTGGAGGCAGGCACCTGTTACTGAGCCAATAAATAGGGTGTAGGCTGATGATTTAAATAATTTGCAGGCCTCAAAACCATTAAATGTCCATTTTGCAAGCCTGCAAGAAAATCTCGCCATACGGATTACATACGGTTGCTTACATGCGCAAGATATGCAACCACACCTTGATTACGGATGACATGCGGACCACTATTTAGGGGACATTTCTCCATATTACGCATGTAAAATGCGGACTGTATTTATCGTCGGTTAGTGTGACCCCAGCCTTAGGGGTTTAATCACATGTCTCAGCTTAAGCAGACCTTATTATAAATTATATTCTTTCTTTCTCTACCTTAACCCCTTAACGACCGCCGATACGCCTTTTAACGGCGGTAATTGAGTGTACTAAAACCACAGCGCCGTTAATTCCTGGCGCTGTGGAGAAAGTACATAGCGCCCCCCAGTGTCGGATTTTCTCCGGGGTCTCGGCTGCCAGGGGTAGCCAAGACCCCAGAGAACATGAATCGGTCAGTTTTTACCAACCCCGCTTTTGCGATCGTCGTTATTAACCCTATAACGGCAACAGCAAAAAAAAGCCAAGATTATGCAGTAAATTTCTCTTTCCTCTGATCCCCCCGATCCCCCCGGTACCTCTCCGTGGTCCTCCGTCCCCTCCCTTTGGTCCCGCTTCCCGCCAGCGTCCTCTGATGGGTGCCGCCATCTTGAAAATGGTGGGCGCATGCGCAGTGCGCCCGCCAGGAATCTGCCGACTCCGGCTGGCAGATTGCATTCATTATTTTGATCACTATGATAAACGATCGTAGTGATCAAAATAAAAAAAATAGTACATTACCCACCTGTTTATCACCCCCTTATATAGGCAAACAAAATGAAATAAAGAAAATATTTTTTTTTCAGTTTTCCATTAGGGTTAGGGTTGGGCTAGGAATAGGGTTGGGCTAGGGATAGGGTTGGGCTAGGGTTAGGGTTGGGCTAAGGTTAGGGCTAGGGTTGGGCTAGGGTTAGTGTTGGGCTAGGGTTAGGGTTGGGCTAGGGTTAGGGTTGGGCTAGGGTTAGGGCTAGGGTTAGGGTTAGGGCTCGGGTTAGGGCTAGGGTTAGAATTAGGGTTAGGGTGAACTAGGATTAGAGTTAGAATTAGGATTAGGGATTAGGGTTGGGATTAGGGTTAGGGTTGGGATTAGGGTTAGGGGTGTGTTGGGGTTAGGGTTGGAGCAAGAATTGAGGGGTTTCCACTATTTACCAACTTTGGGGGTCTAAAAATTTAGGTCTAAAAAAAATCACTTTTGCGGAAATTAAAAAGACTTTTTATTTTCACGGCTCTGCGTTTATAAACTTCTGTGAAGCGCTTGGGGGTTCAAAGTGCTCACCATACATCTGGATAAGTTCCTTAGGAGGTCTAATTTCCAAAATGGGGTCACTTGTGGGGGGTTTCCACTGTTTAGGCCCATCAGGGGCTCTGCAAACACAACATGATGCCCGCAGACCATTCCATCAAAGTCTGCATTCCAAAATGGCACTCCTTCCCTTCCGAGCTCTCCCATGCGCCCAAATAGTGTTCCCCCCACATATGGGGTATCTGCGTACTCAGGACAAATCGCACAACAACTGTGGGGGTATGATTTCTCCTGTTACCCTTGTAAAAATAAAAATTTAGTGGCGAAAAGATAATTTTTGTGGAAAAAAAATGGATTTTTTTTTTTCACGGCTCTACGTTATAAACTTCTGTGAAGCACTTGAAGATTCAAAGTGCTCACCACACATCTAGATAAGTTCCTTAATGGGTCTAGTTTCCAAAATGGGGTCACTTGTTGGGGGTTTCCACTGTTTAGGCCCATCAGGGGCTGTGCAAACCCAACATGATGCCCGCAGACCATTCCATCAAAGTCTGCATTCCAAAATGGCACTCCTTCCCTTCCAAGCTCTCCCATGCACCCAAACAGTGGTTCCCCCCCACATATGGGGTATCAGCGTACTCAGGACAAATTGCACAATAACTGTGGGGGTATGATTTCTCCTGTTACCCTTGTATAAATAAAAATTTGGGGGTGAAAAGATCATTTTTGTGGAGAAAAAATGGATTTCTTATTTTCACGGCTCTACGTTATAAACTTCTGTGAAGCACTTGAAGGTTCAAAGTGCTCACCACACATCTAGATAAGTTCCTTAAGGGGTCTAGTTTCCAAAATGTGGTCACTTGTTGGAGTTTTCCACTGTTTAGGCACATTAAGGGCTCTCCGAAAGCAAAATGGCATCCGATCTCAATTCCAGCCAATTCTGCGTTGAAAAAGTCAAATGGCGCTCCATCCCTTGCGAGCTCTGCCTTGTGCTGAAAAAGTGGTTTTCCCCCACATATGGGGTATCGGCGTATTCAGTAGAAATTGTACAACAAATTGTGTGGTTGATTTTCTCTTTTAACACTTGTGAAAATAAAACAAATTGGTTCTGAAGTAAATTTTTTGCAAAAAAAAGCTAAATGTTAATTTTTTCCTTCCACATTGCTTTAGTTCCTGTGAAGCACTTAAAAGGTTAATAAACTTCTTGAATGTGGTTTTGAGCACCTTGAGGGGTCTAGTTTTTAGAATGGTGCCACTTTTGGGTATTTTCTGTCATGTACACCCCTCAAAATGACTTTAAATATGATGTGGTCCCTAAAAAATTGGTTTTGTAAATTTTGTTGTAAAAATGAGAAATCGCTGGTCAACTTTTAACTCTTATAACTTCCTAACAAAAAAAAATTTGCTACCAATATTGTGCTGATGTAAAGTAGACATGTGGGAAATGTTATTTATTAAGAAATTTGTGTGACACATCTCTCTGATTTAAGGGCATAAAAATTTAAAGTTTTAAAATTGCAAAATTTTCAAAATTTTCGCCATATTTCCGTTTTTTTCATAAATAAACACAAGACTTATCGAAGAAATTTTACCACTAGCATGAAGTACAATATGTCACAAAAAAACATTCTCAGAATCAGCGGGATCCATTAAAGCGTTCCAGAGTTATAACTTCATAAAGAGACAGTGGTCAGAATTGTAAAGCCTGGTCATTAAGCTGCAAACTGGCCCTGTCGCTAAGGGGTTAAATTAACACCCCCTGTATGACCTAATCTGAAAATTTTATGTTGTTGACATTGCCTATGATAGTTGATAATAAGCTGGTGTAAAACACATTTGTTTTCCCTTTGTATTGTCCCCCCCATCTTTGCCTTGTCTTCCCATATGTTAAAATTTGTATTTGTTCATTATTATTGAAATGTACACCTCCCCTGCATGGGAGAATGAATCCAAACAGTTGTATACTTTCAATATCATATCTCTAAATAAATAAATCTTACTGAAACTAAAAATCATTTTTGTGGAAAAAAAGTTTCTTTTTTTTCGCTGCCGGGCATTATAAACTTTAGTGAAATACTTGGGGGTTCAAAGTTCTCACCCTGCATCTAGATAAGTTCCTACTACTGTTTAGGCACATCAGGGGCTCTGTAGACATGACGCTGCAGACCATTCCATCAAATTCTGCATTCCAAAACGTTATTACTTCCCTTCCGAGCCCTGATGTGTGCCCAAACAGTAGTTTTCTCCCACATATGGGGTACCAACGTACTCATGACAAATTGGACAACAACTTTTGGAGTCTAATTTCTCATATTATCCTTGGGAAAATAAAAAACTGGGGGCTAAAAAATTATTTTTGAAGAAAAAAAATGTTTTGTTTTTTTTCACAGCCGGGCATTATAAACTTTAGTGAAAGAGTAGGGAGTGCAAAGATCTCACCACACAACTATATAAGTTGCTTAGGGGGTCTAGTTTCCAAAATGGGGTCACTTGTGAGGGGTTTCTACTGTTTAGGCACATATGGGGCTCTCCAGACACGACATGGCGTCCGATCTCAATTCCAGCCAATTTTGGTTTGAAAAAGCCAAACGCCGCTCCTTCCCTTCTGAGCTCTACCATGCACCCAAACAGTAGTTCCCTTCCATATATGGGGTATCAGCGTACTCAGGCCAAATTGGACAACAACTTTTGGGGTCCAATTTCTCCTGTTACCCTTGGGAATATAAAAAATTGGGTCTAAAAGATCATGTTTGGGGAAAAAATATTTTCATGGCTCTACGTTATAAACTTCTGTGAAGCACTTGGGGGCTCAAAGTGCTTACCACATATCTAGATAAGTTCCTTGGGGGGTCTAGTTTCCAAAATAGGGTCACTTGTGGGCAGGCCCGGATTGATATCCAGCCCAACCGGGCATTTTCCCGCTGGGCCGCTATGTATTTGTCCCTTGTGGGCTGGTGGCGCCCGCTCATCTGGCCTCTTGCCAGCTGATGCGGCAGCCACCGGCCTGTTTTCCTGCTGCTGGTCCTTTAAATCTGCAGGCATGGCGGCGGTTTACAGGTGCGCACATCAGTCAGTGGCAAAAAGACTGGGGTGCACCCTAAGGGTTAAGAAGAACCCGCGAAGTGACGATGCATGTCGGACGTTTTTTGAGGGCGGAGAGAGCGCGCTTTTCTCTCCCATCCTTGGCTGCAGCATTGACCTATCATGCATCCGGAGGAGCTCCTACCCGGCTGAGTGCAATGATGCTATCGTGTATACAGTGACGCCGAGCGGTCTGCCTGGGTGAGTGAGAGACTGAGATACTCCCAGCCAGTCCAGAAACACTTTAAATTAAGATACATCAGCCCCAGCACCTACTGTAATACAGGTGCTGGGGCCTGGGGGCCTGCCTGGGCTGATATGATGTATATACAACAGGGGCTGTGGGGGCCTGTGCTGATGTGATGATGTATATGCAGGGGCCTGGGCTGATGATGTATATACAGGGGCTGGAAGGGCCTGGGCTGATGATGTATATACAGGGGTCTGGGGTTATGATGTATATACAGGGGCTGGGGGGCCGGGCTGATGATGTATATCCAGGGGCTGGGTGGTCCTGGGCTGATGATGTATATACAGGGGCTAGGTGGACCTGCCTGGGCTGGTGATGTATATACAGGGGCTGGGGGGCATGCCTGGGCTGATGAATAAAAACAGGGGCTGGGGGGCCTGCCTGGGCTGATGATTTATATACAGGGGCCTGGGCTGATGATGTATATACAGGGGCTGGGGGGTCTGCCTGGGCTGATGATCTATATGCAGGGGCAGGGGGGGCCTGCCTGGGCTGGTGATGTACATTCAGGGGCTGGCGGGGCCTGTCTGGCCTGATTATGTATATACAGGGGCCTAGGCTGATAATGTACATACAGGGGCTGGGGAGGCCTGGGCAGATGATGTATACACAGGGGACTGCACATGATGATGTGGGGAGGGGGGATAAAAAGGACTGCACATGATGTGGCGAGGAGAGTTAACAGGGGACTGCACATGATGTTGGGGGGATAAAGAGGGACTGCACATGATGACGTGGGGAGGGGGTTAAAGGGGGACTGCACATGACGATGTGGGAAGGGGGGTTAAAGGGGGACTGCACATGACGATGTGGGGAGAGGGGATAAAGTGAGACTGCACATGATGTGGGAAGGGGGGTTAAAGGGGGACAGCACATGATGATTTGGGGAGGGGGGTTAAAGGGGGACGGCACATGATGATTTGGGGAGGGGGGTTAAAGGGGGACGGCACATGATGAACTGGGGGGGTTAAAGGGAGAATGCACATGATGATGTGGGGGTAAAGGGGACTGCACATGATGAAGTGGGGGGAAGGAGACTGTACATAATGAAGTGGGGGGAGGGAGACTGCACATGATGAAGAGGGGGCAGGAAATGGGAGACTGCAAATGATGAATTGAGATTGAGGGAAGAGGGACAGCAATTGAATTGAGGGTGGGGAGAGCAAACGATGATCTGGTGGGAGACCAAATAATAATGAATTTTGAGGGTGGGGGAGTAAATGATGTATTGAATGTGGGGGTGGAGATGTTGAAAATGAATAGAGGGTGGGAGAGAGAAGACATGACAATGAATTGGGGCAGAAGGGGCATGTAAATATGTGTCGGGGGAGCAGGAGGTACATAGTGGGAGCGCTGAGTATGCAGTGACTGGTAATCAATTGGGGGAAAGAGAACAGGTGCTAATTAATTGATATATTTATTAGGTGGGGAAAGTGGCTATGTATAGCTAGAAGGGGCTCAGTGGTATATTATAATTTATATTTGAAATGGTGGGTTGCATAATAACCAATTATGTATTAATAGTGGGTGCATATCTGTATTCAGGTGTGCAGTGTAGAAGAAAGGAAAAAAGAGCGGAATGTGCTCTGGAATCCATGCTCTATGTAACTATGTGTTATTTTATGCAGAGATGAGTCCTGGTTGGAAGAGGTGATGGCAGTCTGCGCTGCATGAAAAAGAAAAGCAAAGATGAAGGACTTCAGCTAGAGACGTCACTGGTGAGACAGTGTGTTACCTGTACACTAACGCTATACAATGTATACTCTGCACAGAGCTTCTGTGTATAATGTCACCAGTGATCACTATATTATTTGTACACTGACACTGTATACAGAGGTCCTGTGTATAATGTTACTGGTGATCACTGTATTACCTGTACACTATATACAGAGCTCCTGTGTATAATGTCACCAGTGATCACTGTATTACCTGTACACTGACACTGTATACTATGTACAGAGCTTCTGCGTATAATGTCACTGGTGATCACTGTATTACCTGTACACTGACAGTAAATACAGAATTCCTGTGTATAATGTCACTTAGTATTGTGTGTTTTTTTGCTATTAATGATCAGTATTGTAGTATTCAGTCACTATGGTGGTAATATGTGGTCTGGTCATGGTGTGGTGATATTTGTTCCTTGTATGTACTATTATTTAGTCACTATGTGGTCTGGTCATGTTGTGATGGCATTTGTCCCTTGTATGTGGTATTATAAGTCACTATGTATGTGACTCATTCCCTTAAAGAAAAATACATAAATATATATTTATATTTAAGAAGTTAGAGTAGAGTAGGGTTCGGCCAAATGAGTCTACCGTGTCATGGTGGTGGCTTAAAAAATCTTTTGGCCAGAACAAAAACTGCTTGCTATGTATGTGATTTGATTTTTCATGGGAACTGTTAATATTGGATTGATGAGGACGTGGTGGAGAAGTTGAGTTTTTCCAAGAGTGAGCCATGGGACTTTGGAAGTTTTGAAGGGTGGAGGCGGAGCTGGGATAGAGCCTGGGTGGAGTCTCAAGGGGGCCAAAAAATTTTGCCATTATGGGACTTCGAAATTCCTAATGGCAGCTCTGCTGCTCAGTACCACTTTTCCTGTCCTGTATATATACACTGCACAGTACCACTCCTGTTCTGTTGTTGGAGTGGTGACATTGGTCTTTGAGAGGGTTAATAATGGTTTATTATTTTCAGGAATACTGTGGGAAAATAAAAAATACCGTATTTTCAGACTATAATGGATGAACCGGCTCTGGCTGTGGTGGGGAGGTGGGGGAGCGGCATCGGCATAGCAGTGGGTTACAGAGTCAGGAGCTGGTGGCTGCGGCTAACTGTGCCCGCTGCTAAAGAGAAATGAAGTTTCACTGCATTCCACCCTCATGGGCCTGGAGGGCAATGAACATTCATTTCTTTTCAGCAACCCGGTATGATTGACCCCCATCCCGGTCCTGGTATGATTGGTACCATCCTTATTCTGGTATGATTCGCCCCAACCCCCTTCTTGGTATGCATGGCTCCATCCTTATCCTGATATGATCGTTTCCTTATCCTGGTATGCAGGGCCCCATCTCTATCCTGGTATGCAGGGCCCCGTCTCGTCCTAGTATGCATGGCTTCTCATCCCTATCCTGGTATGCATGGCCCTCATCCTCATCATGGTATGCATTCCTCCTCATCCCTGGCATACCAGGATAAGGATGGGGCCATGCAAACTTGGACAAGATGGGGACCCTACATACCAATATAGGGATGAGGGCGATCATTCCTGCCAGGATAATGATGAGGTGGACCATTCCTACCACAATAGGGAAGAGGAGCCATGCATACTAGGACGAGATGGGGCTCTGCATAGCAGAGTAGAGATGGGGCCCTGCATACCAGGATAGAGATGGGGCCCTGCATACCAGGATAGGGATGGGGCCCTGCATACCAGGATAGGGATGGGGCCCTGCTTACCAGGATAGGGATGGGGCCATGCATACTAGGATGAGATGGGGACCCTGCATATCAGTATAGGGATAAGTGCTATCATTCCTGCCAGGCCAGGGATGAGGAGGCATACATACCATGATGGGGATGAGGGCCATGCATACCAGGTTAGGGATGAGGGGGCCATGTATATCAGGATGGGGATGACGGGACCATATTTACCAGGATAGGGGATTGTAAGTACAGAATTGACCACATTTTTTGCGTCAGTTTTTTTCCCCTAATTTCCTCCTCTAAAACCTAGGTGCATCTTATAGTCTGAAAAATATGGTAAATATATTGGAAAACCCATTTAAATGGACTATGCCAAGTAATCCCCTATCATGAGACTGATATAGAAGAGTTATTGGTTTGCTTTTATATCCCTTTAATTACCTTTAAGACTTCAAATTGCCTTTTGCCTATTATTGCTAGAATTATTCTTATGTTGACTATTAGTCTCTGTTATCATATTTGTTCTCAATAGTCAGTAACAACATGTTCTGGGTACATTGTAAACATGGTATAACCCTGAAGGTGATGGTGAGGGCTACATGAGCTCCATAGAATTACATATTGTTGTAAATGGTATAAAAGATTGCCTTGTATTTCATTACATCAGATAAAGTGATTTGACCACGGCTCGTGTGTGTTGAGTCTCTTGTCTCCAAGCGCTTGTGAACAGAAGGGCGAAAAACTCCTAATCCGGACTCACTGGTGATCTGGCATATCTGACGCTTGGTCAGAACAAAAAAGCAGCTACAACAAGACCTATGTAGTCTCTCGGGTCCGACCGCTGGGACCCTCATGATCCCGAGAACCGATGCTCTAAAGAAGCGGTTGATCATGTGCACTGCGGTGGCATTCACACATGGCTCTTCAAATAATGCCTTTAGGCTGTGTGCCCACGTAGCGATTTTTAAGCGTTTTTGCAGCGATTTTCAGCGTGAAAATGCTGCAAATACGTTTAAAAATCGTGTACATAACGCCCCCCATGCATTCCTATGGCATTCCGCACATGCTGTGCTAATGCTGCGCTTTTTTCCGCAGCAGAATCGCATCGCGGATAAAATCGCAGCATGGTCATTCTTTTGTGTGGAATCGCAAAGAATTGCCGCAATTCCGCACCCATCGGAATGCATGAGAATCGCTTACTTCCCGCATGTGGCTATGCCCACCAGGCGCGAAGTTAAGCGTCTCATGTGCGGTTGGTACCCACGGTGTGGAGGAGAGGAGACTGTCCTCCAGGCCCTGGGTACCATACCCCTGTAAAAAAAGAATAAAAAATAAAAAATCGGGGTATATTTACCTTCCGGCGTCACGCGCTGCATTCCCAGCCTCAGCGTTCCCAGTAATGCCTTGCGGTAAGATCCTGTGATGGCGTAGTCTCGCGTGACTCTAGCGGTCTCGCGAGATCGCTATAGCAACGCGAGACCAACGTTATCACACGTCTCGCAAGGCATCGCTGGGAACGCTGAGGCCCGGGATGGCAGCGCGGGACGCCGGAAGGTAAATATACCCCGATTTTTTAATTTTTTTTAGCATTTTAACATTCTATCTTTTACTATTGATGCCGCATAGGCAGCCTCAATAGTAAAAAGCTGCTCACACTTGTCAAACACTATGTTTGACGAGTGTGACCAACCTGTCAATCACTTTCCAAGTGATACTTCAAGTCGCTTGGAAAGTGCCTGAATATCGCACGTGAAAATCGCGGCAAAATTGCAAACATAATCGCGGTAAAATCGCGTGGAAAAAACCGTGCGATTTCTGGGAAGGAGTCCGGTTTTTAGTGTCCGGAATAAAACGGTACGTGGGCACATAGCCTTAAGAGCAGTGTTGAAGGGCACGACAAAATATAGCAAAATCCACTGATCGGGTGTGGGGTGAGTGTTATAGTATGTGGGCTGGTGGAATTTGTGTAGCAAGGATGTTTTTTTGTCCCAGTCCAGCCTTGCTTGTCAGGGGTATTCCACTGTTTAGGCACATCAGGAGCTCTCCAAATGTGACATGGCGTCCGATCTCAATTCCAGCCAATTTTGGATTGAAAAAGTCAAATGGCACTCCTTTCCTTCCAAACCCTACTATGCGCCTAAACAATCATTTTCCCCTACATATGCGGTATAGGCGTACTCAGGAGAAATTGCACAACAACTTTTTCTGTACATTTTCTCCTTTTACCCTTGCGGAAATAAAAAAAAAGTTGCTAAAAGATCACTTTTGTGAATAAAAATGTTAAATGTTCATTTTTTCCTTCCACGTTGCTTTTGCTCCTGTAAAACACATGAAGGGTTAATAAACTTCTTGAATGTGGTTTTGAGCACCTTGAGGGGTGCAGTTTTTAGAATGGTGTCACTTTTTGTCCTTTTCTGCCATATAGACCCTTCAAAGTGACATCTAATGTGAGGTGGTCCCTAAAAAATGGTTTTGTAAATTTTGTTGTAAAAATCAGAAATCGCTGGTCAACTTTTAAAGTTTATAACTTACTAACAAAAAAATTGTTGTAAACGTAAAGTAGACATGTGGATAATGTAATTTATTAACTATTTTGTGTGACATATTTCTCTATTTTAAGGGCATGAAAAAATCAAAGTTTGAAAATTGCAAAATTATCCAAATTTTCACCAAATTTCCATTTTTTACACAAATGCAAGTTATATCGAAGAAATTTTACCACTAATGTGAAGTACAATCTGTCATGAAAGAACAATCTCAGAATCATCAGGTTCCGTTGAAGCGTTCCAGATTTATTGCCTCATAAAGGGACAGTGGTCAGAATTGTAAAAATTGGCCTGGTCATTAACATGCAAACCACCCTCTGGGGTTAAAGGGGCTAATGAGAAAAAAAAGTGAACTTTTTTTAAATTTCCCAAATGGCTGCAATGAAATAAAGAGTGAAAAATTTAAAGGGGTCTGAATACTTTCCGTACCTATTGTATGTGACTCACGCATATATAGTGTATGTGTATATGTCTGTTTATGTACACAGTGTTAATGTAGAATATTTAAAGTTCATGAGCATATATACATTATGCTTGTAGTATATTTATAATGTAGGTGTATATGTTTGTGGCCTGTGTATATAACAAGTGTGTAAATTTGTGAGTAGCATATATATATGTACATGATGATTCCTAGCCTGTATATATAGTGTAAGTGTATATGTGGCCTGTGTATATAGTGAATGTGTAAATTTGTGAGTAACATATATATATGTACATGATGATTGCCTAGCCTGTATATATAGTGTAAGTGTATATGTTTGTGGCTTGTGTATATACTGAGTGTGCAAATTTATGAGTAGCATATATATATATGTACATGCTGATTCCTAGCCGGTATATATAGTGTAAGGGTATATATGTTTGTGGCCTGTGTATACAGTGAATATGTAAATTTATGAGTAGCATATATATATATATATATATATACATGATGAGTGCCTAGCCTGTATTTATAGTGTGAGTGTATATGTTTGTGGCCTGTATATATAGTGTATGTGTAGATTTGTGAGTAGCATATATATATGTACATGATGATTGCCTAGCCTGTATATATAGTGTAAGTGTAAATGTTTGTGGCCTGTGTATATATAGTGAATGTGTAGATTTGTGAGTAGCATATATATGTACATGATGATTGCCTAGCCTGTATATATAGTGTAAGTGTATATGTGGCCTGTGTATATAGTGAGTGTGTAAATTTGTGAGTAGCATATATATATATATATACATATATATATATATATATATGTACATGATGATTCCTAGCCTGTATATATAGTGTAAGTGTATATGTTTGAGGCTGTGTATATAGTGAGTGTGTAAATTTGTGAGTGGCATTTATATATATATATATGTACATGATGATTCCTAGCCTGTATTTATAATGTAGGTGTATATATTTGTAGCCTGTGTATATAGTGAATATGTAAATTGGTGAGTGGCATATATATATATGTATATATATATATATATATATATATATATATATATATATATATATATATACAGTGCCAGCAAAAAAAATCTTTACAAGTTCAATGAAACCACAAAATCTTAATATTCAAGTGTTTTATTGTGGATATTTTATTACAAATAGTATTTTGTCATGCCACCCTTACATTTTATCACCATCTGCAGTCGTTTAGGCATGGATTCAGCAAGGCTGGCTAAGTATGTGGAGTCCATGTTTACCCACAGTGTCTTCAGCACCTCCTTTAGATTGTTGATGTTGCTGGGTCGTGTCTCTTGAACCTTGTTTTTCATTAAATTCCAGGCATTTTCTATGGGGTTAAGGTCAGGGGAATTACCTGGCCACTCTAAAATGTTAATGTTATGGTCACTGAGAAACTTTTTCACGGCCTTGGCTTTGTGGACAGGGGCTCCATCATGCATAAAGTAATCACACTGATGTATGACCCAAAAAGTAAGCATGTGTTCTTCCAAAACAGTAATATAATTGCTTGCTTTCATAATTACATTCTTGGGAAGGAAGTACAAACCTGCCCTGCCCATGCTTCCACTGAATGCACCCCACACCATCACACTGTCAGGGTGTTTAACAGTCTTAACTGTATATTTTGGGTCATACCGTGACACGGTACTCGGACGACGCACAACCTTTGAGCCTCCCCTGACCAGCCTGAAAGTGCTCTCATCACTAAACATCACTTTCTTCCACTCTTCAGATGTCCAATCTTGATATTTCTTACAAAAGGCAAGCCTTTTCTTCTTCATTGCTGCTGTGAGCAGGGGCTACTTTGCGGCACGGCAACTTGGTAGACCCAGGTCCTTCTGCAGGAGGTGCCGAATTGTCCTAGTTGCGATATTCTGGAGGAGCATAGGGTGCTTGTTTTTTAGTTCAACAGCAGTTACAGAAGGATGTGACATCACCTCACGCTTCAGAAGCTTATCAGTCCTTGGTGAAGTCTTCTTAGGTGCGCCAGAGCCTGACTTCCTCTGCGGTACCATCCCAGAAGGCAATGATGCCGCCGACCGCTTCAGTTGATAAATTGCTTCTCTTGACACTCCCAGATCTCTAGCTACAGCAATCACCGAATCCCCCTTCTCGAGCAGAGCCAAGGCACGGGATTTTTCTTCCATTTTAAGCTTCTTTCGACCAATTGTGGGAGATAATAAAAAACTGAGGGAGATAATAAAAGACTGCCTAATAGCAAAACTGGCTGAGCTGCACATAACAACCAATCAGAGTGCAACTTTCGCTTTACCAGAGAAGTGAAAACTGAGCGTTGATTGGTTGATATTTGCAACAAAGCCAGCTTTAATATTAGACAGTTTTTTATTATCTCCCCCATTGTGTACACTTTTAAAAAGTGAAATTATGATGTGGATTTTATATGTAAAGTTTTTTTTTGCTGCGCAAGTATAATCATTTTTTTTTGCCGGCATTGTATATATATATATATATATACAGTATGTACATAATGATTGCCTAGCCGGTATATATATATATAGCGTAAGTGAATATGTTTGTGGCCTGTGTATATAGTGAATGTGTAAACTTGTGAGTAGCATATATATATATATATATATATATATATATATATATATATATATATATGTACATAATGAGTGCCTAGCCTGTATATATAGTGTAAGTGTATATATGTTGTACATGTATACTGTATGTGTGCAGCATATATATAGTGACTGTGTCTATGCAGGCTGTACAGTAAGTATATTTATGTATATCTACAAGAATGTGTATATATGTGTATGGCGTATGCGTGATGTCTCTTCATATCTGCAAAAATCTACAAGATGAGGCCTGGAAATAAAACTTCTACAGCTTCAATTACAATGAATTCCCGACTATGAGACTAATGGTCCATTCCCAGTGACTGATCTGCCCATTGCCCAAGGGTTAAGAGTTCCCTGCATTTACCATGTGAATGGTGTGAACATACTATTCAGCCCTTCTGATATCTTATGTGTTTCTGGACATTATTTCCATATGTGATGTGTGATACTTATTTGTTTCCTCTGGACTTCCTAATAGCTCATGTGTCACTGAGCATGATTTGCATATTCCTTATGACATCACTGTCCCTTTGTGATGTCATAAAGGCATCCTCTGGGCTTCCTAATAGCTCATGTGTCACTGAGCATGATTTACATATTCCTTATGACATCACTGTCCCTTTGTGATGTCATAAAGGCATCCTCTGGACTTCCTAATAGCTCATGTGTCACTGAGCATGATTTGCATATTACTTATGACATCACTGTCCCTTTGTGATGTCATAAAGGCAGATTCCTATAAGACACTGTGTGAGGTTCTAAACTGCATCAGTGCTGTTTTCTCTTTGTGGGATACAGTTCTGTTTTCTCTGCGACTTAGCGACTAGTGCCTACTAGAAGCGATTAGATAGATTTTTTTTCAAAATGTCTGGTTTTATCCAGACCACACTGGGGCTTTTCATGCTGATGGCATCTTTCTTCATTGGACCATCTCTCTGCTGCCTTCAATGTAACCCCAGAGGCGAAAAGGCTATGGAGAAGTTTCAATTCTATATCAATAGCCAAGCCAACGAAAACATCGATGTGACCATGAAGCGGTATGCCAGATCTGCTGAACAAGCAGTGGTGCAATACCTGGAGGATAACGTTCAGACGCTGGGTAATTCTCTCATTACTATTCACTCGATTTCCTACATCTCTTCATGTAGGATGGATGGATGGATCTGACACCGATAATGATTGTATTTATTCCATTACAGAAAATTTCGCAATATCAGAAATAGCGTTTGAATACAAGAAATGTGTCGACTTGTTTGAGAATACGGACTTTACAGGTAAATTCTACATTTCCATGTAGATAAAAATTCAGTTTCTGCTATTAATGCAAAATTGATAATAATGTGTTTTGGGGGCTGAGGTGGGGGTAACACTAATATATGAGTTGCCTGTGATATCTGCCATTAATCCTTCTCTTTATATATTGTAGGGGCCCAACTTCTTCAAAAAGTCGGACTTCATTTCTACCAGCTTTTAGAGAAAGTCTGGGATATTGTGGAGGAATCTAACAACAGTAAGTGAGATATTTCTTCTTGTGGAGCCAGGCTGTGCCTGGAATAGAAGCATTTCCCCATGTCCCATGTACAGAGATCTCCCAATACTGATGTATTGGAAGTAATAGCAGTACAAGAAGGGAATAGGTTTTATTTCTCCCCATTATATACTGTATTTCACTGCTCTTTTGGTTTTAATTAATAATTCTGCATTTCTTAATTCTCTTTTTTTAGGGAGGTGCCCAAATAAACATGGTAAGTTCTGATACAATTCTACAAGCCTTTCCCAGCCTCCTGTAGAAATACTAGTAGACACCAACTCTAGGTTTCCCCATAGCCACCTGTACAATCCTTCCTCTTATTTCCTTCCCCTAACTAGTCTGTAATGTCTTCCAGTCCAGGACATTACTATTACTGTAGGAGTCTGACAGCCAAAACTTTCAGTAATTTGTCCTTTCTCATTTTTCAGGTGCGAACAGTTGTGGTAAGTCAATTTTATACTTGATTTCAGCCCCTGATTGATGTTATTATTGTCTATATCATTAGAAGGTTTTAATACTGTCTGTGCATTCCTCCAGGTTTACTGGTACAAACCGTTACCCGCTGTGATACCTGCCTCCAGGAGAAAATCATCTGTGCCGGTGGCCATGCAGAAAATCAAGGTACTTTAAAAAATTATTTTTTTAGTCAGAGAAAATATATAGACCCCAATTCATCAAAGTCATCTTACCAGAATTCTAGCAGAAATTGCTTTGAAAAGTCGCAAAAATTTTGAGCAACTCAAAACTGCAGAAAAATGTTGCAAATTTTGGCATTTTCATCTCAGTTCCTCCCAGAGCCACCAAAATGGTGAAGCTGGGGCAGGATGGGTGCGTGGTGCCACAGATCATCTAATTGATGGCTAACTGTGGTGTTCATTACGTCAGACATCTTACTCCAGTCGATGACTAGAGTTAGATTTGTGGTGGGGAGCACAGAGGCACACACCACTCGTCAGACGCTCCTGATTCATTAGTAGATATGCACCTCTTAATGAATGAGGAGCTTCCGACTCCTATAAGCGCCCTCCTTGATGAGTTGGAGCCATTGCTATTTATGTAAATTATGCTTGTAAAATATTTTCATTGCGCTCTGCTGGGAGAAAGCTGTGACTGGTTACTCACATATATATAGTACACGTGTATGGTGGACACCCCTTATGGTTGGCGCTTTCTGGGGTCTCTGCGGCTCGCACTGTAACACAGAGAGGCATATATTTATATTGTGTAACACCCTAGATATAACGCCTGTACTAATCAGAGCCACTAATAAATATTATCTGGAGAGCTGATTAGATCCAGTAGCAGGATGGAGAGAATACTCCAATATATGGCGCCATTACAGCTCTGGTCACTGTCTATACACGCAATCTTTCACGAGAGGTTAGATATTATAACAATGTACTTATGAGAAGAAGTAGTGACAACTTTCCTCTGACTGGATGATGGGATTTATTGTATGATGTCTCCTCTCTTCACAGAGTTCTTCGATAGATGCAGCTGTTTGTGCATTGGAAACAAATGTACCGGTAAAGTATCATCCTATGTCCTATATATACATCTAGATACCCTGTGTGCACAAGGATTAGGCAATTTTGTATTTTTCATTAATTTTCTAATGGAACAACTACAGCGCTGGCGGTCAATCCAAAAAGTTATTAAACCTGAAACCGGAATATATAAGAAAAGTGAGGCTTTGTGTTTCTAAGATGAATATCTAATAACGTCCCCCATGATTGGACCCTTCATGGTATAATGTCCCATCCTGGGCCCCTACCTGGAATAATGTCCCCCATGATTGGACCCTTCAGGTATAATGTCCCATCCTGGGCCCCTACCTGGAATAACTTCCCTCATCCTAGGCCGCTTTCTTGTATAATGTTCCCCATTCTTTGTAGGCACTGGCGTCGCAGATATGCCCCTGTTCAGGCTAATAAGCTTTCAAGTTTTTACAACATGTGATTTAAAATAGTCATAAAAATGATGATATGGTCAAAATACTGAGTGGCCTAATAATTGTGCACACAGTGCAGTAAACCACAAGTTTCAGAAGACTCCCAATAGGCCTGAGATCATGGCAGACAATCTTGAAATGTCTGAATATGATTCCGAATAATTAGATTCCTACAGGCTCTATAAGCAGAATCTAAGGGTCCGTGTGTCGCCCATGTGCTGGTGACTGAGGGGGGGTTACACATCAGGACATTATTAGACTTATTTTAATATAATAGAACATGTTTAATGCTAACTTCATATTTAATTGATTTCTTTTTTTATTATCAGATTTGAAAACCGGACTTTGGTGTTCTCCATGCAGAAACCAGGAAAAATATCTTTCTCAGACTTTAGACTGTGGAGGTGAGGAGATACTGTAATGTGACCAGTTACTTTTAGGTGTAGGCTCCAAATCATCAAAGTGTTTCAGTCAGAAATCTAGTTTAAAAAACTGAAAAAAGTCACAAAATGTTTGCACCATGCGAGGTTGTGCAAAAATGTTGCAATTTTTGGCAGTTTCCTGCCTGATTCGACCAGCTCCTCCAAAATGGACAGAACTGGGGTAGGACGGGATTTGCCATATTCCTCAACATGACATATGGAAGGAGCTGCATTAGGAGACAAGCCCTTCACACATAGAACTATACTTTCAACACAGTTTCCATAAATCAATGGTATAGGCAATTCTCAGAAATGTTATATCTTATCAGAGAAAACTGCTTCCTTTCCCACTTATAAGACACTTTTTCGCTTTCCCACTGCCTCCTGAACTTGTTCATTCAAACAGGTCAAATCCATCTTCTTCACACAAGACAGGGGACATGTTCGCAGCTCATTATACTCTAAGTAGATGGGAGGCAAGCGAAGAGTGAGGAGCAGGGAGAGATACCGGGTATAGGTAGACACAGAACCATTGTGCTGAGCTTTCTCTCAAGTCTTTTACCTCAAATCAGAGCTTGATTCACAGCCATACAGCTTATTATTGCATTATAACTTCATACATGATCTTTCTGCTTCCTACTGTGTGCTCAATAAAAAGTGGAGAGCAGCAATACATCTCTGTTTCCGTGTGCTGTATATAAGAGAGATAATAGCACCTAGTCTCCTCCATCAAGCTCAGAATGGATAGCAGACTAAGGCCAGGTGCACACCTAGTCTACTCCCTCCAGCTCACAGTGGATAGCAGACTAGAGCTGTGTGCACACCTAGTCTCCTCCATCCAGCTCAAAGTGGATAGCAGACTAGGGCCGTGTATACATCTAGTCTCCTCCCTCCAGCTCAGAGTGGATAGCAGACTAGAGCTGTGTGCACACCTAGTCTCCTTCCTCCAGCTCAGAGTGGATAGCAGACTAGAGCTGTGTGCACACCTAGTCTCCTCCCACCAGCTCAGAGTGGATAGCAGACTAAAGCCGGGTGCCTACAATCCAGAACTAGTAGCCCACGCTCGCTGTGTCCAAAGCGCTGCCTTCTAACTAGAGTTTCTTTAAGAAAAATTGACATGCTGCGGTCTGAAAAGACTCGCCACATGTCAGTCTTCACAGGTGAGGCATGGGAGTCTGTGGATGCATAGTAAACATGTGATTTTTTGAAATCCCACCCACTATGCTGTCACAGCTGGCCACTGCAGGCACGCTGCGTCAAACCCGCATGCATCTCCGGATCGTGGGCACATACCCCTAAAGATAGACCCTGTAAAGAAGACAGTTTGCGACAGATCCAGGGTACAAGTCATATACTATCCAGATATAATGTTATTCTTTCAGTTTATTGTGAAAAGTTGCTTGAAGTTATGTTGATCCTTCCCTTTAAATGCTTTAAGTAAAGGGAAAGAATAGCTAGATGATTTCTTATGTAATGTTTTTTGTTACTTTTTAATTTAGAGAGAAATATAGAAGTTCCAGAGTATGAAGATCTAATCCTAGACTGTAGCTTTGACTGGCATGCCAGGCTGGAGCAGTCACGTAAAATAAAGCTCATTAGTGTAAGTATAAAGGCAGATTATCTAAAGGATACGGTTAAAAATCCTAGATGAGATTATAATAATGATTTTATCATTGTACATATGGCCATAATATTTTGGCATTAATTGGCACATTAATAATGACAATGCTAGAAATAATCTTAATGGTAAATGATTGTGACTTCTAAAACTCTGACATTTATCTTTCCAGGTTATGCCCATCAGTCTTCCATTTCCACACTTGCTTGAACTTGAATCAAGAGACATTGAGGAGCCCTATGTAGAGTTCAAGGGCATCCAGAAGATTGATGAAGGCATGTACAAGTGCACCACCATTCTGGAGTCTGGTGTGCCAGTCAGTACGATCACATATCATGTGAAAGGTGAGGACATATTATCACTGACACTGCTGAATGTTAATATTTAGATATATGGGATTCAGATCTATCTGGAGATGATTATTATGTACAGATCTATGACTTGATTCATCAAAACATTTATACCAAAATAGTGTCATAAAAGCGTTGAAAAGTCTCTAAGCTTTGGTGCAACTCTGAGGGGTTCACAGGAGGACTGAGATGGCAGCCATTGGGGACATGCGCATGCCCCTGGCTGCAATGACTGGCAACTCATTGGCAGCCCACAATTAAGGCCTAAGGGCCAGTAATTGACAATGACATTTAAATGGTTAAACAGCAGAGATTGGAGCTAGCTCTGGCCGATATTGATACATGTATCTCCTGGGTATGGTGCAGGTTCAGCTCCTGAGCTCCATATATACATGGATACCCAAAGAAGGAGGTACAATTGCATCCTATGTCGGGAAAGGGTTAACGTCCTATTCTTTAGATGGAATAAACTAATAAATATTTCTGTTATTTTAGTTATCACAGGATCTAGAAGAACGACCGAAAAATACAAGCCTCGTCCTACCCGTCCTCATGTGCTTGACCTCACCACGCCTGAGCCGACAGATATTATTAAGGACCTGACACCTGTGCTTGACCTCACCACGCCTGAGCCGACAGATATTAAGGACCTGACACCTGTGCTTGACCTCACCACGCCTGAGCCGACAGATATTATTAAGGACATGACTCCTGTGCTTGACCTCACCACGCCTGAGCCGACAGATATTAAGGACCTGACACCTGTGCTTGACCTCACCACGCCTGAGCCGACAGATATTAAGGACATGACACCTGAGGAGAAATCCCTGATAACATTCTTGGCGGTCAGCTGCATCATCATCGCACTGATTGCTGCAGTATGGTATTTATCCTTTATAATCCACAAATAATAATTCTGTGTCTGTAGGAGAGATCTTACAGTTACGTGTATATAGCTGATATAACAAAGTATATACTGTTTTTTTTTTCAGTGTTTTCATCTGCATGAAGCGGATTAAAAAATGGAAACATCAATCGGCTCAGGAAAAAGACCCGAGACAGAAGGCAAAACGTCAAGTGCCACCTGTCTGATCATAGCCCAAAAAGAAACTTGCGTTGATCCAGGGAGCTAGTCTGATTGCCACATATGGAGTCGGGAAGGAATTTTTTCCCCAATGTGAAGCTTACTGTTTGCCACATGGGGTTTTTTGCCTTCCTCTGGACCAACATATCACTACGTTACTATATAATCTTTCCTTTCCCTGTTCCCCTTCCTCAAAAATAAATTAGTGATTAACCATCTAATGACTGCGGCATTTCTATTCATTAGAGTCTGGATTCTTTACTCGGGGAGAAAAGCAATGATGGGGACAGGACGATCACTAATACCGTTGTCCTGTCTCCATCCACAGCACATGTTATCGGTGACACACCAGCTGGTTACACGGGGCGATGTGCAGCAAGGATTCTTCTACATGCACAAAAACCCAATTACTTGATGAAGGGACGTTGTTCTCATTCGTGGGGAGATTGCCGGCATGTTTGCATTGGCGACAATTGGGAACAAGTTTTCCTCTTATGTACAAGGGCCGTTACAGAGCTGAAGGCTAAGCAGTGGAAAACAGAAGCATGTAGTTAGGAGTAAAGGGAACTAGAATTTTAAGCAAACATTTTTTTCAGATACCATCCATAAGTAGCCGCAATGTTTCAAAGGTTGAAAAAAGTTTAACCCCTTAGTGACAGAGCCAATTTTCTACTTAATGACAGGCCAATTTTTACAATTCTGACCAGTGTCACTTTATGAGGTTATAAATCTGGAACGCTTTAACGGATGCTGCTGATTCTGAGACTTTTTTCATGACATATTGTACTTCATGGTAGTGGTAAAAATTTCTTTTATATGACTTCCCTTATTTATATGAAGAAAACTGAAATATGGCAAAAAAACCCTTCAAATTTTGCAATTTTAAAATTTTTAATTTGCATGCCCTTAAATCAGAGAGATATGTCACACAAAATAGTTAATAAATAACATTTCCCACATTTCTACTTTACATCAGCACAATTTTGGAAACAAAACTTTTTGTTTGTTAGGAAGTTATAAGGGTTAAAATTTGACCAGCGATTTCTCATTTTTACAACAAAAGTTACAAAACCATTTTTTTTAGGGGCCACATAACATTTGAAGTCACTTTGAGGGGTGAGGGGTTTACATGACAGAAAATACCCAAAACTGACACCATTCTAAAAATTGCGGTTCCATGACAATTGTGTACAAGATAATTGTGTACGGACAATTGTGTACAGAAAATTGTGTACAGGCCAATTGTGTCCAAGGACAATTGTGTACAAGGACAATTGTGTACAGGGCAATTGTGTACAAGGACAATTGTGTACAGACAATTGTGTACAGGGCAATTGTGTACAAGGACAATTTTGTACAGACAATTGTGTACAGGGCAATTGTGTACAAGGACAATTGTGTACAAGGACAATTGTGTACGGACAATTGTGTACAGGGCAATTGTGTACAAGGACAATTGTGTACAAGGACAATTGTGTACGGACAATTGTGTACGGACGATTATTTACAGACAAGTATAGGGAAAACAAAAAATTAAACGTCCAAAAAAAGAAAATACTATATTCATCATTGATTTTAACGTAAGATTGCTTATTGAATAACAGTTTCAAAGCTTCTTCTATTCTTATTCTACAAATATTGCTGGTCTTGTCTATCGTGCCTGCATGTTGCTGATCGCTCGTAGATACCGCAGCTTGTCTCCTTGATTGTGATAATCAGCCACTTTCACACGCAGTCGTTCAGCTAGCTGGACATACTTGCTTCGTGGATGCTCAACATTCAGTACCTCAGCATTCTGGGCTGTAAGTCTATGAATTGCCATGTCACTAATGAGTCCGTTGAACAGTTTCCACACGGTAGGATGAGCACAAAGAAAGAGTGCTTGTAAGGCGTTATGAAACCCCTCGCAGCAATTCGTGGTCTTGGGGGCAGAGGCCAAAGCGTCAGCATAATGATTCCAGACCTCTGGAGTAAACCTTGCGTTTCGAAAGCGTCCATCTACTCCTGGCCCCCTAACGTAGGTATGCTCAAAGTAGGAGAGGAGCTGATTGGTAGCATCATCATCAGGGAAGATTTGGGCTAGTTCGTCATACCTTGCACTTACTTCGGCTGGTGGGACAAACGCCAAGGAGGCCAAAGATTTTACCTTGAGATTGAACTCTCCATCCTCAGCCTCAAATTCAGCCTTTAGGCCCAGCTCATTGACCTTTCGAATAATGGACTGGCTCAGATGAAAGAAGCAGCCAGAAATCGCTGCAGCTGGAAACTCATCTTGGAAAGCTGACATTGCTGCCATCTCAAAGTCAAGAAGAATTTTCTGGGGATTTGCACCTGGCATCAACCCTTTGAGCGCCGTGATCATTCGACGATAGGTTGGACCAGTCTTGTTTGGCAGCAGGCAGTAGATCAGGGGAGGATAGGAGTTGCCGACTTTTGCATGGAGAGAATACAGCTGAAAGAACATGGTTGGCACCACCTTGAACGTTCCATCGCCAAACCATGTGTCTCCTCTTTCGAAATAAGGCAACAGTTCATTGCTACCAATGACAAGAATCCTTTGGGGGTCATCTCTTGCAGAGTCATATAAAATGATGTCGCTGTATTCCTGGGGGATAGCAAAATTGATGCTTTGAGGAGGAGCCAGCATGGTGTTTGCTCGCTGCCTGACCCGACGTGTATTTCGCTCAACGTCACTTCGCTTGGGCATTCGAGACAACACGTCATCAGACCTGTCTCGAAGAACCTGTCCAACAATGCTTCTAGTAGATGCTTGAGAGCTGATTGCTTCTTGCCTCAGAGCAGCCATTGTAGCTCTGGCTTCAGCTTGAACTGGATCTGCAGAGTGACTGTGCTCAGTCGGCTGTTTAACAATCGCGGCTCCAGATGTGTGCATGCGTGCGGGACACTTGAATTTGTTGACTTGCCTGCACCGCCATTCTTTGATGCTGTCATCACGTGTCCTGTGCAGGATATACTCGTGTCCCCCAAGCCTAAGGACATCTTTGTCTTTTTCAGACTTGCTCATAGTAAAAGTCATGGTGAAAGTTGCAAGGGGTGAGTAATGAAACCGAAAGTAAGCGTCAGTGTGAAAGTGGCCTGTACAATTATCTTTGTCTTTTTCAGACTTGCTCATAGTAAAAGTCATGGTGAAAGTTGCAAGGGGTGAGTAATGAAAGTGAAAGTAAGCGTCATTGTGAAAGTGGCCTGTACAAGTGGCCTGTACACAACAAGTAAAAGTCATGGTGAAAGTTGCAAGGGGTGAGTAATGAAACCGAAAGTAAGCGTCAGTGTGAAAGTGGCCTGTACAATTATCTTTGTCTTTTTCAGACTTGCTCATAGTAAAAGTCATGGTGAAAGTTGCAAGGGGTGAGTAATGAAATTGAAAGTAAGCGTCATTGTGAAAGTGGCCTGTACAAGTGGCCTGTACACAACAAGTAAAAGTCATGGTGAAAGTTGCAAGGGGTGAGTACTGAAACCGAAAGTAAGCGTCAGTGTGAAAGTGGCCTGTACAAGTGGCCTGTACACAAATAATTGCCTTGTACACAATTGTCCGTACACAATTGCCTCTTGTACACGGTTCCATGACCTTGTACACAATTGCCCGTACACAATTGCCTTGTACACAATTGTCCGTACACAATTGCCCGTACACAATTGCCTTGTACACAATTGTCCGTACACAATTGCCCGTACACAATTGCCTTGTACACAATTGTCCGTACACAATTGCCCGTACACAATTGCCTTGTACACAATTGCCCGTACACAATTGCCTTGTACACAATTGCCTTGTACACAATCGCCTTGTACACAATTGCCTTGTACACAATCGCCTTGTACACAATTGCCTTGTACACAATTGTCATTGTACACAATTGGCCTGTACACAATTGTCTGTACACAATAGTCCGTACACAATTATCTTGTACACAATTGTCCTGTCACCAAAAATTGCACCTCTCAAGGTGCTCAAAACCACATTCAATAAGTTAATTAACCCTTCAGGTGCTTCACAGGAACTGAAGCAATGTGGAAAGAAAAAATGAACATTTAACTTTTTTTCACAAACATTTTACTTCAGAACCAATTTTTTTTATTTTCACAAGTGCAAAAAGAGAAAAGAAACACAAAGTTTGTTGTGCAATTTCTCCTGAATACACCGATACCCCATATGTGGAGGGTAAACCACTGTTCGAGTGAATGGCAGAGCTCGGAAGGGAAGAAGCACCGTTTTACTTTTTCAATGCAGAATTGGCTGGAATTGAGAGTGAACGCCATGTCGCGTTTCGAGAGCCCCTTATGTGTCTAAAGAGTGGAAACCTCTCAATTCTAACTCCAACCCTAACCCCAACACACCCCTAACCCTATTCCTAATCCTAATACCATAACCCTAACCACAGCCCTAACCCCAACCCACACCTGTCATAATCCAGATCAGGTTTGAGTCCTATCTGCCCCTTTTCCCTGGTCTGGTCATGACAGGAGTTATCTTTGCCTTGTTTTGGTTTCAGGTAGGCTAGTTCTCCTCACTGCATCCTGCAGGTGATGTCAGTTATATTTTCTGCCTACGGTGTGAGTATCTGACTCTGGTAGTACCCTGATTTGTCTTGCTGCACTTACTGACTTTGCACATTTCTGTTCCTTCCTCTCTGCCCATCCTGTCTTGGTGTTTCCCTTTGTTTTTGGATTTCCTGGTGTTTGACTCGGCCTTGGCTCTGACCTGACTTTGTCTCTTGCTTCTGGTACTTCTGCTTTGGACTGGTATTGACCCTGTTGCGCTCCGCTGACTCTGTGCTTGTTTTTTCCCTTTGTACTGCATGACGGTTTAGGTTTTGACTCGGCTTGTTTTACTACTCTGCTTCCATTTGGTGGTAGCCTCACTGCAGCGCAGCAGGTCTGCTCTTGCAGATATGCTGTCCTCCTTCCACTCTATTGCCATCTAGCACAACACAGAGAAATATACACATCGACCATGAATCCCAGAATTAAAATATAAATTTTATTAGTATACCAGGAATATAAATAATGAAGGAAACCATCACTGTATGAATTAAAATTTTGTATATGCTAAAAAAGAGGCAGTACTATCCAGATATAGGGGCATACTAATACGACAAATGATGCTAAAAATATGCAAATTAGTGAATAATAAAATCATACTTCTGTGCAGTGAATTAAGGATAAAAGAAAAACAGCAGCACTGTGAATCATATATATAATAAGTGCATCATGAAAGAAATTTTTTTTTTAGGTAAATAAAGTTCTCCATTAAACATTTTTAAGTAAAGTGCAGTGCAAGTGCATGAAAAACCAGTAGGTGTCAGTACTCAGATATGTCCCATGGGAAATCAGAATGATACTGAGAGACACCAGAGGGTGTCAATATGTAAATTCCTTATACACAGACCAGGACTGACAAAAGTGATAACATGAATGGAAAGTGTAAGGTAAAAGTTATGTAGTAACTTACAATGTGGTTGTATATCTATTGCCATCTAGTAGAGCTTGCAGCTACCTGCATAGCTGTAGCATCATAACCCCTAACCCTAATCCCAATCCTAACCACAAACCTAACCCTAACACACCCCAACCCTAATTCCAACCCTTTCCCTAATCCCTACCCTAACTGTAATCCCAACCCTAACCTTAACTTTAGCCCCAACCTTAACCCTAACTTTAGCCCCATCCCTAACCCTAATTTTAGCCCCAACCCTAACCCTAGTTTTAGCCGCAACCCTTACCCTAACGTTAGCCCAACTCACTTTAGCCCAACTCTAACCCTAATGGGAAAATGAAAATAAATACTATTTTTATTTTATTATTTTTCTCTAAGGGGGTGATAAATGGGGAGTTGATTTACTATTTTTTTTATTTTGATCACTGTGATAGGGTCTATTAAAGTAACCAAAATGAACTAACAGGAAAAATCTCCTATTGTTGCCGGATGTCTCACGGAAGATTTTGGCGGTAGCATTGCCCATGCGTCCGCCATTTTCTTCCTGGAAGAAGAGGACAACGCCCATGGGGGAAAGCAGGAGGGTACAGGGACACCGGGAGGTACCGTGGGGGGCTCAGGGGACCCTATTTCTCTTTCCTCTGATGTGCGATCACATCAGAGGAGAGAGAAATTAAATGGCCAATTGGACTTTTTTCGGTCGCTGTTATACCATTAATAACAGCAATCGCAACACCGGGGTCGGTAAAAACCGACCCGAATCATGTTTTCTGGGGTCTCGGCTACTCCCAGCAGCCGAGATCCAGGAGATATTCTGACTCTGGGGGCGCTATATCCTTAAACCTCAGCGCCATTAGCATCGCTGTGGTTTAAGTATCCTTAACTGCCGCTGTTAAAAGGCTTATCGGCGGTCGTTAAGAGGTTAAAATTTGGGCCCAATTTATACAGATTTCTTTTGCAAATTTTTTTGTGCAAAATTTCTGCAACATTTGTCATTTTTATGCCAGTCTCGCCCGGCTCTGTCACAGTGGCTGGAGCATAAGTCGGACAGGCCATGGCGAAGCCCGTAAAGCAAGTTCATCAAAAGTTTGGCTGCTTTAGTAGCGTAAATTATGCAAGAAATGTACTCTAGTTGTTGACTAGAGTAACATTTGTGATACAGGTGCACAGCAGATGTTAGAGGCACCTAATTCAGTAAAAAGCATTCACCTCTTAATGAGCTAGACAAATCTTATTCCAGCAGGACTTTCATTAACACCGACGTACAAAACTTAATGAATCTTAATGAATTGGCCACTTATATTTTAGGGACTATTTCTGCTCAGAAGTAACCTAACTCCTTCCTGACATGTGACGTAACTGTATGTCATGATCGAGAAGGGATTCCTGCAAAACTGGTGTATAGTTACATCATAATTATAACGGGGGCTAGTGTGGGCCAATCATACTGAGTAGGTGTTGGTAAGTGCTATAATACTAACTGGGGGGCTGGTCGGGTCAAAAATACTGAAAGTGGGGGCTGTGAGGGCCATTATCCTGAGAGAAGCACTGGTAGGGGCCATTATGCTGGCGGGGGCCATTATACTGAATGAGTGGCTGGTGGGAGCCATTATAATGAATGGGTGGCTAGTGGGGACCATTATTGTTAGGCGTCTGGTTTCTGCGTCTGCTCTGCAGGAATCCAGAGCCTCACATTCTGCGGTCTCCTGCTGTCTATCTACTGCAGAGATTACTTTGCAGCAGACCGCTCCAGAGACTAAATTCCTCTGTGCTCCTACTGGGCATGCTCACGAGACGATCTCCTATTCGAGATCGGCAGTCATGTGCCCAAGTCCTGCTCCAGATCTCATTGGTCCATCTCGGAGATCTGGAAGGTCCCGCATGGCTATAAAAAGCGCGCATGACCGTTCGGCCATGCGCTAGTATAGACTTTTCAAGCTAAATGTGTGAATAGTGACGGATGTATGACTCTGGTGACTGACTCATTTGAAACCCCTTCCCTCTGATATTACGCTTGTGGATAGGGAATTAGTGCAACAGTCAGCGCCAGTCAGTGGCAAGCCTTAGGCCATTGTGCACACCGCACCTCTGCTCTAGCTTCCGACATTGCGCCTGCTTCCTAGCTTTGTCGACTAGTGGCTGTGTCCTACGCCGCGCTGCAGTTGCAGCCCTCCTTGGCATCCACAGTAGCGACGACGCACACACGGTAGGTCTAGATGGACGCAGCTCCTCTGCCTTGGGTCCTGCTCCTGTGACCTTATACCGTGTGTGCATTTCCCTGTGGTCTGTGACACTAACAGGCTCAGCGTTTTTGTATGTTTATGTTGCGGCGCCTCTGTGTGTGAACAGAGCCCGCTTTGCGCACTTCGGGTGAAGTGGAACCCATGCGCATTATACCGCCATATTGCTCATCTGTCATTACCTAGCAGCGGTGTAACACCTACTGCACGGTGGACCCCGAGCGGCGAACGCACTTTAATATTTATTTTTATTTAGTGCGTTCCGCCGTTCCTAACAATTATAATGAATGGGGCATCGTGGGCACCATAATAATGTGAGAGGGGCTATAGGGAACTGTGAGGGCCACCATAATGAGTTAGGAACTGTGGGGACCTTAATCAGGAGCGATGTGCAGTGGGGGTCCATTATACTTAGTGGGGAGATATGGAGGCCATTTTAATGTGTGATGAGCCTTTGGGGGCTATTATACTGTGTGGGTGGCTTTTATACTGACGGTCGGCTATGGGCATCCAATACTAAGTGGGGACTCCCATACTGACTGAGGAACTGTGGGGGTTCCATACTAAGTGGGGCTCTATACTGAGTGGGGGGTCCTCATTCTGTGTGAAGACCGTCCTTATATGTGGGGCCTGCATACTATGTGATGAGCTGTGGGGGCCCTCATAAGGAGTAGGGGCTGTGGAGGCCCTCACACTGAGTGGAAGCGTCATACTGATAGGTACTATACTGTACTGTATGTCTGGAGTGAAACTGCGTGGGAGGAATCATTGTAGGGATATCATACTCAGTTTGTGTGTGGGTGGACACATTTTTGGGAACATCATACTCTAAAATAGCCCTAAAATTGCTGGTGAGAACACTAAGGGGCTTCAATAGGGATATATACAGTGCCTTGAAAAAGTATTCATACCTAGTGACCTTTCCACATTTTTTCACCGCTCATCAGTCTGCGCCGGCTGCTTCCATTCATTCTACAGTAGTTTACAGTCTGAGCGGCTGTGTTAGCACTGCAGTACTCCACCTATAAACTAAATATCCCCCAAGATGGATTTATGCTGTGGGATGTGACTGAGTGCCAGACAGGTAATGTATATTGTTGCGTTATTATTTTCACCTTTTCTTTACAGGAGATTGATGGCGTCGCAAAGGAATTAACAGTGTAATAAAGATTTAAACAATGTATGTGTTGTTTTGTTTCATTAAAATATTTTGTTCATATTGTGTGTGTGTTTATTTAACCTTTTATTTACTCTGGGATTACTAATGGATAGGTGTCTTATTGACACCTCTCCATTACTAACCGGAGCTTAATGTCACCTTACAATAGAAAGGTTACATTAACCCCTTATTAACCCCACTTGCCACTGCTACAGGGCAAGTGGGAATAACCAGGCAAAGCTCCAGAATAGGCGCATCTAATAGAAGCACCTTTTCTGTTCAGCTGGGGGCTGCCTTTTTTAGGCTGTGGGGGGCCAAGATCAAAGGCCCCTTACCAGCCTGAAAATTGCAGCCCCCAGCTTTGAGTTTCGCCGTGTTGGTTAAAAATATAAGGGGGACCCCACGTCGGTTTTTTTTTCATTCTTCTCTCCTGCTCGCTGTTGCCGGCAGAGCAGGAGAGAAGAATGACATACCATAGAGAAGAAACAGAAATCTGGCACAACTGTATGACCTCGGGATAATGAAGCTGCACACACACCAGTGATTACGGGTGCCACTTCCAATGAAAAAAGTTCTGTATATCCATAGTGAAGAAAGCGGATAAGCACTGACCGTACTGTGCAAAATAGTCCTTTATTGTGGTGCCATCATATCAACAGCAGGCAGATAAAGCAATGGAGCAGGAAACAGACAACGATCGTTTCGCGCTACATAGGGCTTCTACAGGTCATCCCGCGTTCAGCACCAGCCGCAGGGCAACAGCGCTTACAGTAGCGCTTCTTCCCTGGCGCCCATCCGTGAGCACGGAGGACAGTGTGAACTGTTCTCCATGTGCACATGTTCAGCACTTTTGCGGACCAAGCGCTCCCACGAACACTGACGTGTCTCTGTGTTTTACACATGGACCCTGTGTCCGTGAAAACACGCTGATATGTGCAGAGACACATTCATTTTTATGAGTCTACGTGTGTCAGTGTCTCCGGTACGTGAGGAAACTGTCACTACAGGTACCGGAGCCACTGACGTGTGAAACCGGCCTAAGATAGATAACAAATTGCTAGCAGCTAGATATTTTGCTGCCAACAAAAAATAGATTCTAGCATAGGTAAGAGATACATATAATTTTTAACCACATATTAAAATTAGCACAGACAACAATTAACCCCTTCATTACCGGTGGTATTTTTGTCTAAGTGGTGAAAAAAATTCCAAACTTTGTTTAAAAAAAAAAATTGCGCCATTTCCGATACCCATAGCGTCTCCATTTTTTGTGATCCCGGGTTGGGTGATGGCTTATTTTTTGCGCGACAAGCTGGCGTTTTTAATGATACCATTTTGGCACAGATACGATCTTTAGATCGCCCGTTATTGCATTTTTGTTTTCCATAAATGTGTTTATTAAACTTTTCAAAATAAGGTACAACAATCCAGAAAGATGATATACATATGAATATACCAGAATATACAGGCAGGTAAGATACAACATTGTGAGAGACAAAACAAGCTTGTAATCCTAGACCTCAAATCAGACACGCCATGTCCATTCACATTTTAGTAACCTTTGGACTAATCATTCTGAGATTGTGTAGGAAAAAATACAAAAAATGGTGGGGGGAACAAGAGGCGCAATAGTGCCCTATCACTAGTGACACTTAAAGTATGAGCGGTATAATACAGTTCCACTCACCTATTCCAGTTGTGTGACCCACAACTGGCTCGAGAGCATATCACAAAATCAGCTGCTGCAGGACCTCCACCAACCACTCACACGTGGAAAAAACCTTCAGAAAGTTGTGGGAAGCAGGGTGTGTTGCAGTCCTCGCTAGCCGAGATTCACAAATCACCTGGGATACAAGATGTTGTAGCAGTGTACTCCTTTATTTCCTCCTACGCGTTTCGGCGCCCTTCCTGGCACCTTCCCGAGAGATATATATATTTGTGAATCTCGGCTAGCGCGGACTGCAACACACCCTGCTTCCCACAACTTTCTGTGTAGGAAAAAGGCAGATACAGAGAAATAAAGTCAAGAAGAGGGAAAGAGAAGAGAGAAAGTGGGTAAGGAAAGGAGAGTTATTTGAGGGGATGGCTCACAGCGAACGCCCGTCATCAAGCAAAAGGCTCCAAAAACAGCTTCCCAAAATGGACGTAGAAGACTGCAACCGCACCATATATGAAGCATAGACCCCTCCTCATTGTCACATCTCCAGCATAAGTTTGAAATTGCAGGATTTACTTGAGCACAGGACACCTATGGAGGAGCACAGGACACCTATACCAACGCGTTAATATTTTATAATTTTTCTCTTGTGATCTGCAAGAGATAGAGGTGTTGTGGGTAAGGATAAAGATCTTCAGACAGTCTGCTTCAGAGAGGGTGATCTGCAGATCTCTCTCCCAAGCTGTAATAAAGCTGGGGGGTGTTCATTATTGCACTTTAATGCAATGTTGTGGCAACAAAATAATGTAATTCTGGCGTTTTGACATTTTTTCTCATTACGCCATTTAGTGATTGGGTTAATTTTTTTTTATATTGCTAGATCATGCAATT
The DNA here is from genome assembly GCF_039654945.1 of Dendrobates tinctorius. NCBI lineage: Eukaryota > Metazoa > Chordata > Amphibia > Anura > Dendrobatidae > Dendrobates > Dendrobates tinctorius. Next base: position 97,271,743 of record NW_027361679.1, read on the forward strand.
TTGAACGCGGCGATACCAAATAGGTGTATATTTGATTTTTTTTATTGTTTTATTATGATTGGGGCAAAAGGGGGATGATTTTCAAAAATATTTTATTTTACTTTTCCCATGCTTCAATAGTCTCCATGGGAGACTAGAAGCTGCCATAACACGATCAGCTCTGCTGCATACAGCTGATGATCAGATCGCCTGTATGTAGCAGAATTGCTCACTTGCTATGAGCGCTGACCACTGGACGGCGCTCATAGCAATCAGGAAGTGACAACCATAGAGGTCTGTTGGAGACCTCTGGTTCTCATGCGACCCCTCGGTGACCCGCGATCACGTGACGGGAGTCACCGATGGGCAGGATTTCCGGCGTGCTTGCCGGAAGCGTGTGTTAAATGCAGTTGTCAGAGTTTGACAGCAGCATTTAATGGGTTAACAGCCTCGGGAGGATCGCGATTCCACCCGCGGCTGTTAGAATCAGATTTCAGCTGTTCAGAACAACTGACATGTGTGGGAAAAGATGTCTGCTCACAGCCGGAGCCGACACCAAAGGGAGGTTGTCCTACATTGGTGAATTATTTTTCCCGATGTCGGAAAGGGGTTATTAGACAGGGTGGTGGGGGCATGGCCTAGCATGAAGTAGGAAGCAGCACAGAGAACTCCAGCTGAGATTTATAACTTTTATCCTGATCTTTGCTCTGAATCACTTGTCTAACACACCCGGACAAAGGGGAGAGTTCCTGGAGGCTAAGGATCAATCATCTGAGTGTGCTAGCAGGCAGAATGACCCAAAAAAGGCAGAAGAATCCTGGGGTCAAGGTAAGCACTCAGAATCAAGATGGTGCTAATGCCAAGGCAGTGGTTGCACAAGCTAATGCAGCACTTGCAAAGAAGCTTGAAGTGGCTTGTAAATTGGTGCGATTGGCTCGCTTGGAGAGTGAGGCGGTTAATATGCTGCACGCTGTCAACATGCTAAGTAACCCTGCTGATGATGAACTTTCAGAGGAGGATGAGGAACAGCAGCTCCCAGCAGAGCCTGCAGCGACTGACAAGCAGGGGGATAACCCACTTTTAAAGATGTATTTGCGGTGGCATCCTTTTGCAAAGCCGAATTAAGTACTCTACTCAGCAAATGGGTGGCATTAAAGAGGACATTTCTAATATCAAAGCAGATCTTAAAACAGTAAGGACAAGTGCAGTGGAAGAGTGAGCACAAATGAGGATGATATTGTCAATGTTAAGAGGATCCAGGAGAGGTCAGTGCAGCGTATTTCTGAATCAATTGCTAAAACAGACGACCCTGAAAATCGCCTGAGATGGAATTATTTGAGAATAATAGGGATTCCCCACTGAATTCACTGAAAACTGGCTTAAAAACAAATTCAGTACAGAAGTCCTGTCTACACTGTTTGCAGTGGAGAGAAACCACCGGATCCCTTCCAGACCTCTGCCACCGGGTCACCCTCCTTGACCAATGCTGCAAAAAATTCTGCACTATAGGGATCAAGACACTATACTGAGGAAGGCCAGAGATATGACTAATCTCTCTGTTAACGGACATAAGATCTTGATCTTTCCAGATTATTCCACTGAGGTGCAAAAACAAAGGTTAATAAACGCATAAGGAACTTAGGACTGTCATATTCCATGATGTATCAGGCTCATCTGTGATTGGTTGCTCTGAAAGAAACCCATTTTTTTCCAGGTCCAGAAGAGGCCATTGAGTGGCTTGATCAACATGAAAGACAAATACATCATGATGCCACCTGAAGCTGCTGAGTAGTTAAGAGAGTGGTGGAAGAAGATGTAGCAGTGCTGCGGGTTCATGCTTATGATTTATATAGTAGATATTCCTGATGGGGTAGCTATCAGACCTGAAGTTATTATAATGTTTTTTCTTTTCCTACTTACTACTTGACTTGGGTTTGATGTGGTACCATATACTAAAACATATGCAGAGATAGATTTAATGGCAGGAAGTTTACTTAAATTCTGTGTAAATGTCTGCTGTCCTGCTAACTGCACTAGGAATACTCTCGCCTACTCTCTGGGCAAGAAAGGAAGTTATCGTGATAGATGATCCTAGATCTGATGCTCAAAGTAGGATTAAAACAGCTCAATACCTTGCTACAAGGACGTTATTGCAAAAAGCTGAGAGGAAAAGAGCCTTTCAGGGAATCACCTTTTTTGAAGAAGGCTAAAGAGTAGGGCACTTACTGTCTCTTGTTACTGCAATGCAAAGGGATTCGTCCCAGATTTATAAGCTTTGCTCTCAAAATGGGGCTTGGGCAGAGTCTACAGGAGAGATACTGGAGGTTCTGCTTTCATTTTAGGAGACACTATATTCTTCAAAGGTTAGACCTCCGATAGGAGAAATTTCAAATTTCTTAGAAATGGCCAGGTTGCCCACTTTATCTTAAGATGAGAGGAGGGCTCAAGATCGTCCCCTGTCACTGGAGGAACTAGAAAATGCTCTATCCTCTATGCCTGGTGGTAAAGCAACAGGAGTAGATGGCCTCCCTGCGGAGGTGTATAAATGTTTTAACAAGGTATTACTCACAAATGTTACAGATATACAACCACTCTCTTGTTGCGAGTTTATTACCACCAACCATGAGAGGAAATTTTTACAATTATCCCTAAAATAGTCAAAGATCCTTGGCTTCCAGAGTCATATAGACCTATTTCTCTATTGACGGTAGATATCAAAATACTGACTAAAATATTACCTAATAGGTTGTCAGGAATTATGTCTAAAGTGATACATCCAGACTAAACTGGCTTTATGGCCAACAAATCCATAGCAATTAATTTGTGCCGCCTCTTTTTGAATACGCAGCTCCCATCGGATAACATTGGGCATAGAGAGGTGCTGTCATTGGATGCAGCAACGGCCTTCAATAGCATAGAATGGAGCTTTCTCTGGGAGGTGTTGAAGAAAATGGGGTTCGGACCCACGTTTATATCATGGGTGCCTTTGTTATTATTTTTTGCCATTGCAATAGAACCCTTAGCGGCAGTACTGTGGAATTCTTCTGAAGTTAGAGGATTTGAATATGGGAATATAGAAGATCGCATTGGGAGACTATGGTAGTGTAATAATCTGCAGGTACTAATGATGTCACCATGGATCAGAGACAGATCAAGAGTTAAAGGGTTTATTTACAGGGAATAGACTCTCCACGTAGGGAGAAGCAGTGGGGGTTTAAAGTGACAGGGTAAACGGTAAAACGGTGCACAAAAGGCTAAAGGCCCCGTCACACATAGCGACTCACCAGCAATACCGACAACGATATCAGCGTGTCAGGATCGCTGGTGAATCGCTACATGATCGCTGGTGAGCTGTCAAACAGACAGCTTCACCAGTGATCAGCACAGCGATGCCGAGCGCACGGCGTCGCTGTGTTCGTTAGTTACCAGCGCGCTGATGCAGGGAGCTGGTAACTAAGGTACACATCGGGTATCCAAGTGACGTGCGTCCCTTAGATACCCGATGTGTACGTTAGTTACCAGCTCCCTGCATCAGCGCGCTTGTAACTAACATACACATCGGGTATCTAAGGGACGCACGTCCCTTGGATACCCGATGTGTACGTTAGTTACCAGCAGATCGCTGGTCTCCCGCCTGTCACACGCAGCGATGCGTGCTGGCCAGCGGGAGACCAGCGACCAAAGAAAAGTCCAGATGTTTCCCAGAGCGATCAGCGATACCGGCAGGGGGGCCGGTCACTGATCACTGTCACACACAGCGATCTCGCTGGTGAGATCGCTGTTGTGTCACAAAACTTGTGACTCAGCAGCGATCTCGCTAGCGAGATCGCTATGTGTGACGGGGCCTTAAGTAAAGCTATGAAACAGTCAAGCAGAGTAGAAATGGTTAAACGGGAATTCTTGTAACTTATCAGTCCGGTGAAGTCTTGATTGCAGGGTCTCTTTCTCCAATGCTGGCACCGTCAACAGTGGTACTTGATGTCTCTGTAGTCTCTACTCTCTTAGAAACCGCAATCTCTGGGGTTAAAGCAGGAAGCAGGGAGACACTGTGAACCCGAGTCTCCCCTGCTCTAAATCTCTGTATGTTAAGCTAAGGCCGGGGTCACACTAGAGAGGAATACGGACGAGTGAGAGGCGTTAAAAGCACGCATTACACACGGACCAATGATTCTCTATGGGTTTGCTCCCAACAGCCGTATATTTCTCGTCCGTATTCTACGGTCCGTGCCAATCGCAGCATGCTTCGATTGTCAGCGTACTACGCCCATAATACGCCAATGCAAGTCTATGGGTGCGCAAAAAATACGGATTACACACGGACCACACGTGTGACTTGCGAGAAATACGCAGGTCTTTTGGCTGGTGACAGGAAATGGGCCAATCCATCATCAGGAGCCTAGACATGCAAATTAGCTCAAAAAGCGCTCCAGACATCCAGGAAGTACGCCTCCACGGAGTACAGCAGCGTCCTGCCGCCATTTTTCCTAAATATGGAGATGCTCATTGTACTGGTGCAGGAGCGGCCAGAACTCTGGGACCAATGTGATGCCCATTATGCGAACTGGGCAAGAAAGGAGGCATCATGGAGGCGCAGATGTCGCCAGATGTTCCATGATTTTGGTAATCGGCCACGTGAGGAGCATCAGAAACTGAGTAAGTACAAGCCAAAAAAAGATTAAAATTACCTCACATCAAAAAATGCTTATAGAATCAGCCCCCCTTCCTGTGCTTGTACTTTTTTCCTCATGAGGCGGGTAGATTTTGATGTGACACATGGTTTGACACTGCCATAATTTGGGCCAGGCCACAAGCTCCTCATCCTCTTAGCCAACCAAGTTATTAAGTGCAGTTACTTGATACATGAACTTTTGTGACCCTGTGTATCTGGCCTGGATGCCCCAATTAGATATGCCACCCTGGGTAAAAAGCACACCCCAGAAGGCCACATGCCTAGACTACTGGTAGCAAATTAGACTGATCAAATATGTTAAATTGAGAATATTTCCTGTCACATTGCAGTGGAAGATGTGATGAGACGCTGGCGCAGCATCTGCGATCAGTACAGGCGGGAACGTCAGCAGCTGTCCTTGAGTGGTGATGCGGGCCACGTCAAGCGAAAATACATCTATTATGACCGCCTCTCCTTCCTCGCCCCTATTCTGGATCTGAGACCGTAAGTAGATACCTCACACCACATTACACCGATACTTTACAGGGCCAAAAATATTGATGTATTTTTGGCTCTGCTCTATTTCATAACAGCACTCAGTCCAACCTTACGGATAGAGGAACGGGCTCAGATACAGAGCCCATCATTGATCCTGTAGGGGATGAGGTGGCTGGCCCATCTTCTCCCCCTACAAGAAGCATGGGTGAAGAATCCTCTCAGGAGAACCCATTGCCTGCGCCACAAACCCCACCACCAGGACCGTCTGCTGCTGCACCATCAGCCATATTGGAGGAGCAGGGCAACATGAGCAGCAGCCCAACTGCCCAGATCCGGGGCTCCCCACAGCCTGCTGGAACATCCCGGCGAGGACAAAGAAGGCGCCAGATCCCTGCCCAAGATACCCGGACCAATGTGGACACAGGGGTCCTAAACTATCTGGCTAGAGTGAATACAGATGATGGGGAGGAGGCATACTCACGTAGCCAGGCCCTTTATCTACGTGCCCTTTCCCGTGAGGTGAGGCTCTGTATTCAAGGATGCTTTCAGATCCTGCTTGATGCAAGCACACCCCCCCAATACTCCATATGAGCTGTTTGAATATCTGGAGAGGTGGAAGCTTTCCCCCAGAAATCTAATGCGCATGAGACCACCCACACAGATGCTTGCTCAAGCAGGCTCTGAGGATCCTCAAATACGTGGGCCTACAGCTCACCCCCTTCCTCCCCCTACTCAACCTTTACAACACCAGCAACGTCTGCCTCTAGCCAACCCCACCAATATGGCCACTTTTTCCCATCCAGTGTTGGAGGCTGGTCCCAACCTGGTTGGGGACGACATGGCTATATTGGTGGGTATGAGACACGGGCCTACCCGAGCCAACAAGATGCCCCTCTTCATTATTACTCTGGCCAGTACCCCCAACAATCCCAGGAGGAAAGACACTACCCACAGCATGGGCAACAGTATGCCCCCACACAGGGCGATGTTGGACAAAGTAGCCAGCAGCAACCACAGGATGCTCTTCCGCCTTCTCCTTCCCCAACTTACCAAGAGTTTATAAGAGCATAAAAACATGCAAATTCTTTACGCATACCGTACATCAGTGTCCATAAGCGGTCTGATGCCAGGAGATGTCCAGTGTGTTTCAACTGGTGCTCTAAATCCCAGTCCAAAGGAAAAAAGATAAATCCCAATCCAAAGGAAAAAAGAGGTGGTCTCCATCAGCAAAATTATCTAAAAAAGATAAAACTCACATTTATTAGGAAGGTTTTCAAATCATGTTAATAAGCCACCATGACAGGCAAGGCTACCTTACGCGTTTCTGACACATATTACATGTCTGTAAAAAAGACAATAATTCACCGCGCTATACTGGGAAAGTCAAAGGATCAAAATAGAATACTCACTTGATAATACATAGAGAGAGCATGATGTTCTTGAGGCTGTTCGCCTTGATTTGGGAATATAGCTAGCTGCCAAAAAAGTGACTAATTGAATAAGGACAGCACGCCTTTTCTATGCATTATCAAGTGAGTAGTCTATTTTGATCCTTTGACTTTCCCAGTATAGCGAGGTGAAATATTGCCTTTTTTACAGACATGTAATATGTGTCAGAAACGCGTAAGGTAGCCTTGCCTGTCATGGTGGCTTATTAATATGATTTGAAAACCTTCCTAATAAAAAAAGCAAAAATTATAACATAGATACAGCATACTCTTGCCAAGAAGTTTCCCCCTCAGGTGACATAAAGTAATTAGTGAAAATATCACGCACTTTGAGCCCAGAGAGCGGTCTACATTGAGGGTTGATAGGTGGTGTCACCCTACGCACATTGTCCGGCCTACGCACAACACCAGCAGAGGAGGAACAATCATGTATCCTGGTGAAGTTATGAAGAACCACACAGGCTTTAGCTACTTCATTAACATTTTGTTCACTCAGCTGAATGGCAGACTAGAGTACTCGCCATTTGGCACAAAGAATGCCAAAGGAACATTCCACCAGTCGCCGAGCACGTGATAGGCGCAAGTTAAAAATTCTGCGCCTGTGGTCAAGGTTGCGCCGGGGATATGGCCTCATGACATTGCGTGTTAACTGAAATGCCTCATCTGCCACAAGGACATAAGGGACTGATTCTTGAGTGGAGCCTGGTAGCTGGCGTGGTGGTGGTAGATCCAACTGGTTGGTGCGTAGCCGCCGAGCCATAATGGAAGTATTGAAGACTCGAGAGTCTCCCGTCCTTCCATAAGCCCCAATGTCAACAATTATAAACTTGTATTGAGGGTCGGCCAGAGCCATCAATACAACAGAAAATTATTGTTTATAATTGAAGAATTGGGAGCCAGAGTTCAGCGGCTTACGCACACGGATATGCTTGCCATCAAGGGTCCCAATACAATTAGGAAACTGGCATTCCTCCTTAAAGTCCCTTGATATCCTCAACCAGTCTTCCATCCTGGGCTCGGGCATGACGACTTGATGTAGTCTTGTCCAGATTTCAATACATGTTGACCTGACTATGCCAGAAATGGTAGATCTTCCAATGAAAATCTCATGGTGGAGCGCGGCATAAGACAGGCCAATGGACAGGAAGCTGAAGAACAACAGAAATAAAGATTTTACAATGCACAAAATACAAAAAAAAACAGGTACATACATACCAAACTTGTTTTGGGAATACAGAGCGACTAACACACACATATTTGGTTGCACAATTACTAAGTGATATTCAGTACATATTACACATAACATTCTGGTCTGTAAGTTGAAACATATGTGGATTAAGATGAGGGAATTAAACTTAATCCAATAAGCCAAAAATACATACTTTGACCAACACATTATGAACATAGAGAATGTGGTTGTGTAGTACATACCGTATTGTGAGTAGAAGTCGCTCCTCTGCAGATATAGCTTTGCGCATCCTTGTGTCCTGAAAGGTTATCCCAGGGCGCACTGTCTCCAAGAGTCGATCAAATGTTGCAAGGCTCATGCGACAGTATTGGTAGAATTTTACAGGATGCTCCCACATAGAAGAATAGAGGCGGTGAAAATGACATCTTGTGAGTCGTTGCCTCAAAAGTGGATGGACCCACATGCGTCTCCTCCTCCGCGGATCCACTATCACTGGGTATGGTTGGCCAAAGCGGCGTGACAAAAGCCAGTTGAAGAGAACCTGCTCAGTTGTGTTGAAACTCAGACTGTTTGCCATGTTGCACATACAACACCAACACACCTAGTGAAGGCAAGGTCACAAATGGACTGAATGGAGGCAGCCACCTGTTCCTGAGGCAATAAATAGGGTGCAGGCTAATGATTTAAATAGTTAGCAGGCCTCAAAACCGTTAAATGTCCATTTTGCAAGGCTGCGAGAAAATCTTGCCATACGGATTGCATACGGATGCCATACGGATTACATACGGATGCTGACATGCGCAAAATACGCAACCACATCTTGCTTATGGATGACATACGGAGCACTATTTAGGGGTCATTCATCCATATGACGCATGTAAACTACGGACCGTATTTTGCGTCGGCTAGTGTGACCCCGGCCTAACAGTCTCTCCGCAGGAACAATGCTTCACACTCTGAAAAGTCTCTCTGTCACACTCAGGGGCTCTGGCCTGTCACCGCGGGCATCGGGGCTGTGTGCACGGGTCACTGTCTCTGCCCTGTCAGGGGGAAAGCCTCCTCTGGTCACAGGGGCTACCAAGTCCTCGTACTCAGACAGAGCTTTCGAAATCTCGTCCTTCAGTCCCAGTCCTCTGACAGGGAGTTCTCTCTCTCCTGGAGCGCAGTTCTGCAGCCTGCTTCTTATGTGATGCGCACTGCTCTGCCTCTGGCGCGCTCTGCTTTCACGCTCTCCGCCTGCACAGCTTCCGGTCCACTGGTGTATAATGTTACTGGTGATCACTGTATTACCTGTACACTATATACAGAGCTCCTGTGTATAATGTCACCAGTGATCACTGTATTACCTGTACACTGACACTGTATACTATGCACAGAGCTTCTGCGTATAATGTCACTGGTTGTCATGTCCGCCATGTCTGTCATGTCTGCCCTGTCTGTTTTCTCTCAAGAACTCCTGGAGCGATGTGCATGCGCATATCTTGTCTGCTATCCTGCTCGTTCCCTAGAGCAGTGTGCACACTCACCTCATGTCTGAGCTGCAGGATGCCTGCATTTCTGCTCTGTCTTCTGTGATCTTCTCGTCATGTCTAGAATCTCTGGTCAGGTGTCCCTGTCTGGATCCTGCTCTGTCTGGTTCTCCAATCATCTCGTCATGTCTGGAACGCTGATCATGTGACCTTTCCTAGGATCTTGCACTGTCTGGTTTGGTAATATCTTCTCATGTCTAGAACTCTGATCATGTGACCTGTCTAGGTTTCAGCACTGATTCTGCAGTCGTCTCGTCATGTCTGGAACTCCGATCATGTGACTACGCTCTGTTATCCTGTGGATCTGAACCCGGAAGTGCTCCCCTGGTCCTGACCTGGAAGAGGAGGTGCTATGCCCTATATCAGGCCGCTCCTTCCTATGCTCAGGGCCTGAGTATTGTGTGGTGTCCCTGCATGGCTGCTGGGTCTGTGGGGCGCTCCCTCTATTCTGTGCCCTTGCACCTTGCTCTGTAGTGCATCTCTGCACACGCTCCGTGCTCGTATTCCGTTTCTGGTCTCGTGTCTTGTCTAGTGTTTGTCCTTCGTGCCATGTTTTGTCCCTGCTCTGCTTTGCCTTGTAGTCCTTGTTTGCTCTGATTCTGTTCCGTGTTTCTGTCCTGGTGTCATGTCTCGCTCTGCTTTGTGGCTTCAGGTACCCTGCCTCTGTACCATGTCCCTGATGTGTCTCCTCACACGTGCAGGCCTCCGCTCTGATCCTCTCCCTGACGTGTCTCCTCACACGTGCAGGCCTCCGTCTCTGTATCCTCTCCCTGATGTGTCTCCCTACACGTGCAGGCCTCCGTCTCTGTACCCTGCCCTGACGTGTCTCCCTACACGTGCAGGCCTCCGTCTCTGTACCCTGCCCTGACGTGTCTCTACACGTGCAGGCCTCCGCTGTGAACCTGTCCCTGGCGTGTCTCTACACGTGCAGGCCTCCGCTGTGAACCTGTCCCTGGCATGTCTCTACACGTGCAGGCCTCCGCTGTGAACCTGTCCCTGGCGTGTCTCTACACGTGCAGGCCTCCGCTGTGAACCTGTCCCTGGCGTGTCTCTACACGTGCAGGCCTCCGCTGTGAACCTGTCCCTGGCATGTCTCTACACGTGCAGGCCTCCGCTGTGAACCTGTCCCTGGCGTGTCTCTACATGTGCAGGCCTCCGCTGTGAACCTGTCCCTGGCGTGTCTCTACACGTGCAGGCCTCCGCTGTGAACCTGTCCCTGGCGTGTCTCTACACGTGCAGGCCTCCGCTGTGAACCTGTCCCTGGCGTGTCTCTACACGTGCAGGCCTCTGCTGTGAACCTGTCCCTGGCGTGTCTCTACACGTGCAGGCCTCCGCTGTGAACCTGTCCCTGGCGTGTCTCTACACGTGCAGGCCTCCGCTGTGAACCTGTCCCTGGCGTGTCTCTACACGTGCAGGCCTCCGCTGTGAACCTGTCCCTGGCGTGTCTCTACACGTGCAGGCCTCCGCTGTGAACCTGTCCCTGGCGTGTCTCTACACGTGCAGGCCTCCGCTGTGAACCTGTCCCTGGCGTGTCTCTACACGTGCAGGCCTCCGCTGTGAACCTGTCCCTGGCGTGTCTCTACACGTGCAGGCCTCCGCTCTGAACCTCTCCCTAGCGTGTCTCTACACGTGCAGGCCTCGCTCTGTACCCTGTCTAGTCCCAAGGTCCTTCCTTGGCCCGGCTCTGGGCTTCAGCCTACGCTCTGCTGCTAGACTGTCCCTGTCCCTGGCATGCTCTCCACATGCGCAGGTCCCTGCCTCGTTCTTTGTGTTGTCCCTGTTGTTTCGTGCGCTCTTGCACATTTCGTACTAGGCTTTGCCATGCTGTCTCACATGTGGCTCTGTTCTGTACCCTTTGCCTAGCCCTGCCTTGTGGCTCCATGCCTCTGTGCACGTGCCTGGTCGCCTGTGCCTACCTGGTGTGCCTCAGCCGTGCCGCCTCTAGCCGTGCTCGCCTGTGTGCCCCAGCCGTGCCCCAGCCAGTGCTATAGTGGTCTGGCTGCGTGGCCCCGCAGCGGTGCCGCCTCTAGTCGTGCCCGCTTGCAACTGCCATCGTCGGTACCACCTGCCGGTGCTCCCAGCCATGGTCTCTGTGCTTCCTTGCACTCACGCTGGTTCTCGCACTGTGCCTTTTCGTGCTACTCTTGCACAAAGCCTTTGTTTCTTTTGCTCTTCTCTATTCCCTAGTTTGCCTGCCAGATTCCATAAACATGCCGACCGCTGCCAGAGGTCCGGACCTGGATGACTGCGGCCTGATGTCCGGAGCTGATGTCCGTAGCCAGATACCAGGTCCCTGTCGGTCAATGCCAGCATTTGGATTCCAATGCCACCGTACTCTGTGCCTCTCCCTGGCATGTCCCTTGGCATGCGCGGGCCACCATCCTGTGAACCTGACCCGTCCCTGGCATGCCCCTTCGCATGCGCAGGCCACCCTCCTGTGAACCTGACCCGTCCCTGGCATGCCCCTTGGCATGCGCAGGCCACTGTCCTGTGAACCTGACCCATCCCTGGCATGCCCCTTGGCAAGCGCAGGTCTCTGTTCTGTGAACCTGATCCTGGCGTGTCCGTTGACACGCACCATGTCACTAACTCTATCTTGTTTCCTTGCATGGAACCCTGGCTGACTTCTGGATGTCCGGATCCTGCCGATCGCCCTCTGAGCTACAGACCCTGATGCCCTGGTTGATCGTGGACTGTTGTCCGGAGTCCGAGGTCCACGTACCATCTGCTCGTTCCATGCCTGGACCTCGGCGTGCCATTGCACGCACCCTGTTCCACGAACTGTGTGTTCACGTTTGCTCCTGTTGCACCCTGAAGAGTTCCTCAAGTCTTGGACCTTGGCGTGCCCTTGCACGCACCTTGTCTTATGTTCTGTGTGTTCACGTCTTGCACCTGTTGTACCTGAAGTCTTCCTTAATGAAGTTTCTTTGAATTGACGACTCGTCTTGCCTTGTCTTGTTTCACTGAACCGGCCATCTGGTCCAGCTGCAGTGGTGGCTCACCCCCTTGGTCTTGCTCCTGACACTCCCTGTATAGGGGGTGGTTCTCATTAGGTCAGCTCGCCCTAGGTGGGTGGGTGCCATGGCCCAGAGGGTCCACTCTTTCGAAGAAGAACGACTCAGCGTAAGCTGACACTCGTCACACTGGTGCTCACTGTATTACCTGTACACTGACACTATACAGTATATACAGAGCTCCTGTGTATAATGTCACCAGTGATCACTGTATTACCTGTACACTGACACTGTATACTATGTACAGAGCTTCTGCGTATAATGTCACTGGTCATCACTGTATTACCTGTACACTGACAGTAAATACAGAATTCCTGTGTATAATATCACTTAGTATTGTGTTTTGTTTTTTGTAATTAATGATCAGTATTGTAGTATTCAGTCACTATGGTGGTAATATGTGGTCTGTTCATGGTGTGGTGATATTTGTTCCTTGTATGTGGTATTATTTGGTCACTATGTGGTCTGGTCATGTTGTGATGGCATTTGTCCCTTGTATGTGGTATTATAAGTCACTATGTGGTGGTATTATGTGTTGTGGTCATGGTGTGACTGTATTTGTCCCTTGTATATTGCATTAATGGCCATTTTAAAAAATTGTATGTGACTCATTCCCTTAAAGAAAAATACATAAAAATATATTTATATTTTACTAGCTGAAGAGCTCGGCACTGCCCGGGCATGGTAACTAACGTTAGTCATAACAAATTATAATGATTATATCTATATAGCAGCTGAAGAGCCTGGCGCTGCCTGGGCATAGTAACTAACTGTGGTTAGTTATAGCAAATTATAATTATCCTCCATCCCATAGTCCCGTGCCCATATACCCATCATACATATCCACGATCCCATAGGCCCGTGCCTATATACCCATCATACATATCCTCCATCCCATAGTCCAGTGCCCATATACCCATCATACATATTCTCCATCCTATAGTCCCATGCCCATATACCCATCATACATATTCGCCATCCCATAGTCGAGTGCCCATGTACCCATCATACATATTCGCCATCCCATAGTCGAGTGCTCATATACCCATCACACATCCTTCATCTCATAGTCCCATGCCCATATACCCATCATACATATCCTCCGTCCCATAGTCCCGTGCCCATATACCCATCATACATATCCTCCGTCCCATAGTCCAGTGCCCACATACCCATCACACATCCTCCATCCCATAGTCCTGTGCCCATATACCCATCATACATATCCTCCATCCCATAGTCCAGTGCCCATATACCCATCACACATCCTCCATCCCATAGTCAACCATACATACACACCCACATTGAACTTTATATAATATACATACTGTATATAGCTGAGTGTATAGCCCCACCCACTCCGCATAGCCACATTCACTATAATATCCCACATCATCCCGTCATCCAGAGCTACTGGACTACTACCCCTAATATCCCACATCATCCCGTCAGCCAGAGCTACCGGGCTACTACCCCTAATATCCCACATCATCCCGTCAGCCAGAGCCACCGGACTACTACCCCTAATATCCCACATCGTCCTGTCAGCCTGGTTTAGAACCAGAGCACTGAGTGGAATTGCCCTATCTTCCATACCAATGATCCCTTTAATAGAAGCCCGGGGTGAGAATCAGGGTGCTGAGGGATTTAACCTAACTTCCATACCGGAGATCCCTTTAAGAGGGGCCTGGGGTCAGAACCAGAGCACTGAGTGGATTTACCCTAACTTCCATACCAGATATCCCTTTAAGAAAGGCGTGGGGTGAGTACCAAAGTGCAGAGTGGATTTGCCCTCACTTCCATACTGGGGATCCCTTTAAGAGAGGCCTGGGGTCAGACACAGAGTGCGGAGTGGAATTGCCATTACCAACTTCCATACCATGGATCCCTTTAAGAGAGGTGTGGCGCCCCTGAGGCTCAGTCGCCACAGAGGTACTGCACCTCCTCCTGAGGTGTGGTACCCCACCATCCAGGCAAGTTGGAGGCTCTTGACCACGCTCCAACACTTGCACCCCACACAACAGAGTAGTTCAGCAAAGCCACATTGCGGCTCCTTGCTTAGAGAGTAGCAGAGCACCTTTGGTGGTTCCCTGTTTGGAACACTGTATTGCCAACTGCTCAGCAATAAGGTTCGGATACGGCTTTAAAGAAGGCTACTACTTGGATATAACACAATTTATTATACAATGATTATAAAACACCAAATTAATGGAATGTATGCTAATGATATCGAAATAGAAAATAGTATGATATTGCGTATACTTATATATTCAAATTACAAAGGTTTTGGTACATATACTTACATCAGAAAGAAGAAAAGAAAAGAATCTTCACTAGGGGCATTTACGTCTGTCCGGAAAATACTTCAACTTGGAGAGCAGTCAGTGAAGACAGAGAATGCTGTCCTAGGATCTACACTGTGCCTCTCACACAGGTCCACAAGCTCCTCCCTTCAGTGACTGCTTCACCAGCTTTTATATGCTTTAAACAAAAGGTTTACACAATATAATATTGTGTAAACATGAAAATACACAAGTTAGTTGTCTGATGTTCCAATCACATAATAGTGGCCACTTATCATGAATAAATAACATCAAACAAATCTTGTGTCTTCTGACTATTTACTCTTGCCCTGATATTTACATATGATAAGAACAAAGTTTCCAACAACTTTCTATGACCAGAGCCCTAGCACAAAATATATATTTCAGCTGCAATTGTCTATATGCCTAGTCCAGTTTTAACCCCCATATGACACAAATATCAGATGATGCCTTGTCAATATACTCGCATCATTCACTGATCGTAAAATTCAAGTAAGTCAACAGCGTACACAAAAGTTAATCCTTTCCAGTAATCCAGATTAAACATACTGTTTCAACAAGTATTGTCTTTCAGTATACTCAGCACACAGGCTGCATTTCAATAGCCATTGCAGGTCTGACCTCATGAACTCTGGTACTGGATATTATTATTATTATTATTATTATTTATTGTTATAGCGCCATTTATTCCATGGCGCTTTACATGTGAGGGGGGTATACATAAAAACAAGTACAATAATCTTAAACAATACAAGTCATAACTGGTACAGGAGGAGAGAGGACCCTGCCCGCGAGGGCTCACAATCTTCAAGGGATGGGTGATAATACAGTAGGCGAGGGTAGAGCTGGTCGTGCAGCGGTTTGGTCGATCGGTGGTTACTGCAGGTTATAGGCTTGTCGGAAGAGGTGGGTCTTCAGGCTCTTTTTGAAGGTTTCGATGTTAGGTGAGAGTCTGATATGTTGTGGTAGAGAGTTCCAGAGTAGGGGTGATGCGCGAGAGAAATCTTGTATGCGATTGTGGGAAGAGGAGATAAGAGGGGAGTAGAGAAGGAGATCTTGTGAGGATCGGAGGTTGCGTGCAGGAAAGTACCGGGAGACGAGGTCACAGATGTATGGAGGAGACAAGTTGTGGATGGCTTTGTATGTCATGGTTAGGGTTTTGTAATGGAGTCTCTGGGCAATTGGGAGCCAGTGAAGGGATTGACAGAGGGGAGAAGCTGGGGAATAGCGGGGGGACAGGTGGATTAGCCGGGCAGCAGAGTTTAGAATAGATTGGAGGGGTGCGAGAGTGTTTGAGGGGAGGCCGCAGAGCATGAGGTTGCAGTAGTCAAGGCGAGAGATGATGAGGGCATGGACTAGGGTTTTTGCAGATTCTTGGGTGAGGAATGAACGGATGCGTGAAATATTTTTGAGTTGAAGTCGGCAGGAAGTGGAAAGGGTTTGGATATATGGTTTGAAGGAGAGATCAGCATCAAGGATTACTCCGAGGCAGCGAGCTTGTGGGACTGGGGAGAGTGGGCAGTCATTTACTGTAATTGATAGGTTCGTAGGGGGGGTCACGTGAGATGGGGGAAAGATGATGAATTCTGTTTTGTCCATGTTGAGTTTCAGATATCTAGTGGAGAAGAAGGATGAAATAGTGGACAGACATTGAGGGATTCTGGTTAGTAGGGAGGTGATATCTGGTCCAGAGATGTAGATCTGTGTGTCATCAGCATAAAGATGATATTGAAAGCCATGAGATTCTATGAGCTGTCCCAGGCCAAAGGTGTAAATAGAGAACAGCAGGGGCCCTAGGACTGAACCTTGTGGGACTCCGACAGATAGGGGGCGAGGTGAGGAGGTGGTGTGTGAGTGGGAGACGCTGAATGTCCGGTCTGTTAGGTATGATGAGATCCAGGAGAGGGCCAAGTCTGTGATGCCGAGGGATGAGAGGGTCTGTAATAATAGGGAATGGTCCACTGTGTCAAAGGCAGCCGACAGGTCCAGGAGGAGGAGGACAGAGTAGTGTCGCTTGCTCTTGGCAGTTAAGAGGTCATTGGTGACCTTAGTAAGGGCAGTTTCAGTGGAGTGGTGTGACCGGAAGCCAGATTGTAAGCGGTCGAAGAGGGAGCAAGAAGAGAGATGGGAGGACAGTTCAAGGTAGACGTGTTGTTCCAGTAGCTTGGAGGCGTATGGGAGAAGTGATATAGGGCGATAGCTAGATGCAGAGGATGGGTCAAGAGAGGGCTTTTTGAGGATAGGTGTGATGGAGGCATGTTTAAAGCTTGAGGGGAAAACACCAGTTGTTAGTGATAGGTTGAAGAGATGGGTTAGGGTTGGGATGAAGACTGTGGTGAGGTTTGGGATGAAGTGGGATGGGATCGGGTCGAGTGCACAGGTGGTGAGATGTGATCTTGAGAGTAGAGTGGAGAGTCGATCTTCTGTAATGGTGGAGAAGTTGGTTTTGAAGGTGGAGGGCTGGGAAGTCGGGAGGAAGGGCTCTGGGGGTTGTTGACCAAAACTGTCCCTGATGTTATCAATTTTCTGCTTGAAAAATGAGGCAAAGTCTTCAGCTGAGATGAGTGGGGAGGGAGGAGGTGCTGGGGGGCGGAGGAGAGAATTGAAGGTGTTGAATAACTGTTTAGGGTTGTGAGACAGGGAGGATATGAGAGATGAGAAGTAGGTTTGTTTAGCTGTGGCGAGTGTGGTCTTGAAAGTAGTGAGGGACTGTTTGAATGCGATGAAATGCTCGTTGGAGTGGGATCTTTTCCATCTGCGCTCAGCAGCCCTGGAAGCTCGCCTCAGCTCTTTGGTCAGGCTGGTGTGCCAGGGCTGTCTGTTGATTTTGCGAGTTTTGGTATGTGTAAGTGGGGCAGCGGATTCCAAAGCTACAGCTATTGTGGTGTTATATAGAGCGGCAGCGTCATCCGCATTGTGTAAGGAACTTATATCTGTAAGAGGGAGGAGGGATTCGGAGAATGAGTGTAGGTCAAGGTGTTTAAGATTCCTGCGAGGGTGTGAAAGTTTGTGGGGTGGGGATTGTAGACATGGAGTGAAGAGGGAAGAGAATGTGAGCAGGTTGTGGTCAGAGAGAGGAAGAGGTGAGTTAGAGAGGTTAGGTAGGGAGCAGAGGCGGGTGAAGATGAGGTCCAGTGTGTGGCCATCTTTGTGGGTGGCTGTAGAAGACCATTGAGTGAGGCCGAAGGAGGAAGTGAGAGATAGAAGTTTAGTGGCAGCTGAGAGGGAAGTGTCAATGGGGATGTTGAAGTCGCCCATGATGATAGTAGGGATGTCCGCGGAAAGGAAATGAAGTAACCAGGTGGTGAAGTGGTCAAAGAAGGTGGTGGCTGGCCCTGGGGGGCGGTAGATGACAGCCAGTTGGAGGTTGGAGGGGGAGTAGATGCGCACAGAGTGCACCTCAAAGGAAGGGAGGGTAACAGAGGGTGGCAGTGGGATTGGGGTGAAGGAGCAGGTATCTGACAGGAGAAAACCAACTCCTCCACCATGTTTGCTGCTGGGGCGGGGGGTGTGAGAAAGGTGGCCTTCTAATGCTGACATTACAGGTTAATTTCAATATGGACTAATCAATATATTACAATATGTAGGCTATAAGATATCCATATTTTTATTAGCACCACAAACACTAAATGTGCTGGGAGGCGGGTGGAGTTGAGAATACATAAAAGAGTGGGAAGGTTTAGGATTACAGGTCAGTATGAGAGAGGAAGCCACTCAGAGAGGAGTGAGGAAAGAAGATCCCTGAGAGAGGGATGGAGGAAGGAGGTGCTGCAGCAGGCCTGAGTGACCCGGGTCTGCTGGCACGGGAAAGGAAAGAAGGAGAAAGACATTGAACTGAAACCTGATCTTCCATAAGAAGGAAAGAATAGTACGGAACCTAGGAGTAAAAGGGAACAGAGAGGACGTGGATTAGAGGAAGAACCATGCCTAGAAGTTCTAAGCGCAAGGCCGGGGCCCGGTCCCCGAGGTTGTATGGACACTAATGGTTCTGCAGCAGACACCGGTGGAGTAGTGGGCTGTAAATGCACTACTCCCATCTAAGACTTGGGGGCACAACAGCAACTCGGATAGTGAGCGGGACTCAGGAGTAAGGAGTCCCCGAAGCAGGCTACAGCTGTCTGCCGTACAATTAGAGTTCTTGGGAACATCTGTCAGGAGGCACTCCAGTGTAACTCAGTACTAGGAGTACTTCACACTTAAAGGCGCTATAGAGGAGACTTTCAGAAAGGCACATGTTGGTGGAGTGTTGGAAGGGAGCATTCCATCTTTCCTGGAGGTTGACTGAGTCCCTGACCCGGAGGACACAGCACGGAGGCAGGCACCTGTGTGTACTACAGACTGTGAGTAAAGCTTTGGAACTACAAGCCCTGGTGTCCTCCATTCATTCTTGTGCCAACGCACCCAGCACCGCTACATCTTGGTACCAGCTTCTACACCGCTGGTGCCTCTCCTCTAATTCCACATCTACCCTGCCCTGGGACTACAGCTCCACCTGTGGGGAGCTTCACCATCTTGGCTGCAACACACCATCAGTCCCAGAGGATCTGCATGCAGCATCGGCCTAACGCCTCACTTGCCGAACACCACAGGTGGCGTCACAAACTATTCATCTAACTACATACCACCATTTCAATTCCCCCATTACTTGGGCGCCCAGGGCCATGGTCCGGGTCACCGCTGCTGTGACACATCCCGCTGATACCAGCCCGATTCCAAGTACCCCACGGCCCTGGGAGGGCGACCCAACTTGGCGTCACGAACAGTATGACGAGACCCGATGCCATCGGGTTCTGTGTGCCTAAGATTTGTTAGACTTAAAACTTTTGAGAATGTGCAGAAGACCCAATTTGATAGACTGTGAAATGAACATTAAAAATGGCCGCTGGCGTGGAGAAGAAGGGCGTGATGATATGGAAGGTCCTTGGAAAAGACCGCGAACAGTCTTGGGCCGCCCCTGCCTGAATTACTATGTGACAGCAACATGGCCCACCCCCGAGGGGTTCGTATACTGGCTTTGTATGGAGGTGCTGGAAGAAGACGCCGACCCAAGAAGGAGGGGCAGAAGCCAGTGGCGGGAAAGGGGCCGAGACAGGAAGAAAAATGCCAGAACGCCATCTTGGAGAGAGACGGGAGGAGGCCTGCGGGGCGCAAGGAGGTTATGCTGAATCTCCCTGGCGCCATGGCTGAAGGCTCCAACGCAGTATCAGAGATGAACCGCCAGCAGCTGGAGGACGAAATTGACCAGCTGACGCGCCGCCTGCAACTGAGGCAGGAAGCGCTATGGACATTGAATCTGCAGCGTGCCCAGGAGAGGCCTACACCTGCGGTACCCGCGACACCGGTACCCGCCGCTGCTGCACTGGACCTCTTCCAGGCAGACCCTGTGGAGCCTGCAACCGCTACCATGCCATCGGCAGCGTGCCTTATTCCCTCCCTGCCGCTACTACCGGAGGAGTTGTACACAGCACAGGGACCTGAAGCGGTGGAAGAGAAGCCCCCGTCCGGACCTGACAAGCCTGCGCAGGTCCCTACAGAGAGCCCCGCGGATCTGGAGCTGCCGTTAGCTCCACCGCTGTCCCCCGTGTCCCACAGGGCAGCGCCCACCGCCACTACGCCTGCACTGCAGCAGAACCCACACCGATAGGAGTCTCCAGGTGTGTCTGATGTCCCTGCACCTGGGAAGGCCTTGGGGTGTACCGCGATCGCAGCGGCTGGCCAGGTCGTGCTAGATCTGGTCTGGGATCGGGATACCAGCCCCCGGAGGGAACACCAGAACCCCTGATAGTGGCGCCGCGGTACAAAATCAGCTTGGATCGGTCCCGGGAAGAACAGGAGGATGAGGAGAACTGGGCTGGTTGTCGAGCTACCATCCGGCAACTGGCAGCTGAACACCGGGAGACGGAGCAGCGCCGGCTAGCGGTACTAGGTCCAGATTTGGACTGGAAGGAACAGGTCAGAGCCGGTCATTATGGTCCCAGAGATGCAGCAGGTTGGGGACACGTCCTGAATGTGTATCAGGAGAGGGGGTTCGGCTTCATCCATGACCCTAGCCGAATCTCCGATCTCTTTTTCAACCGGAGAGACGTAGAACCTCATTTGAGAAAAGGGCACCCTGCCAGGAAACTCAGCCCGGGAGATCATGTGACCTTCACCAGACACGAAGGTCTGAGAGGCTGGTATGCTATGAACATTAGGCGAGTCCCGGAGGATCTCATCAAGGCCTACAGGCAGAAACCGCCCACTGTCCCCATATGCTGAGGTGGGTGAACACCAGTCCCACAGCCAAAGGTACGGAAAGTCGCACGTTTCACCCCACTGGAGGAAGATTACCTGAGGACTGCCAATATGTTTCTTTTATCTGGTAGCGGTTCCAGTCCAGAAACCCCAGGAGGGGATAACCCTTAGTCAAGATGTTTCCTTAATATAACTCTCGTTACCCAGGAGGGTATTTGCACAGTTGTGCTTTGTTTTTCTATTATGTTTTAGTTTTGTTTTTTCAGTGTTGCCCTGTTTTGTTGGCAGCCTTTCCATTTGAACTATAGAGATCATGAATGCTGAATAGTCCAGAACTGCAATTGTAAATAGTTGCACCTCTTTAGGTGCCCTCTCTTGGTTTTACATAGACACTTTGCAAAGATAAGGTCTACCTCATCTGGAGTATGACTCCAATCAAAGGATACTGCAAGAAATCCCGGCTGGGAGCGGTGTCCAGCACTTACAAGAATTGTTGAAAGTTTTAATGTGAAGTATTTGATAATGATGTGTCTTATGAGAGTAAATGGCTTTTATATAGAATTAAGAATGTTTTGATAGAGAGATGAGAGATTTGAATAAAGAATAAAGAACTTAAAATGTAGGTGATGAACCAGGCACCACGGTTGTCATTCAGACTTAAAAGAAAGTAGAGAATGTGCACTAAAGATGGAAAGAAATGTGTTGATGAAGAATACTGAAGTGATAGTGAGTAACAGATAATAGCACTTAGAATTACGTATTGTATTGAAAATTGCACTTTTGACTTAAGATTTTAGATAGTTAATTAAGAATTGTTTGCAACGTTCAAGAATGAGTGCCTCCCACATTGGGAAGTTTAGTATAAGAAATGTTTATTCAGCATTACAAAAATTTTGTATGTTCCTGTGTTGTCAACTTTGTTTGCCTTGCAGCCCGCGGACATGCTGTGTTTAATGGGGGGGTATGCGGCACCCCTGAGGCTCAGTCGCCACAGAGGTACTGCACCTCCACCTGAGGTGTGGTGCCCCACCATCCAGGTAAGTTGGAGGCTCCTGACCACGCTCCAACACTCGCACCCCACACAACAGAGTAGTTCAGCAAAGCCACATTGCGGCTCCTTGCTTAGAGAGTAGCAGAGCACCTTTGGTGGTTCCCTGCTTGGAACACTAAATGTGCTGGGAGGTGGGGGGAGTTGAGAATACATAAAAGAGTGGGAAGGTTTAGGATTACAGGTCAGTCTGAGAGAGGAAGCCACTCAGAGAGGAGTGAGGAAAGAAGATCCCTGAGAGAGGGATGGAGGAAGGAGGTGCTGCAGCAGACCTGAGTGACCCGGGTCTGCTGGCACGGGAAAGGAAAGAAGGAGAAGGACATTCTGATAGTGAGCGGGACTCAGGAGTAAGGAGTCCCCGAAGCAGGCTACAGCTGTCTGCCGTACAAGTATAGTTCTTGGGAACATCTATCAGGAGGCACTCCAGTGTAACTCAGTATTAGGAGTACTTCACACTTAAAGGCGCTATATAGGAGATGTTCAGAAAGGCACATGTTGGCGGAGTGTTGGAAGGGAGCATTCCATCTTGCCTGGAGGTTGACTGAGTCCCTGACCCGGAGGACACAGCACGGAGGCAGGCACCTGTGTGTACTACAGACTGTGAGTAAAGCTTTGGAACTACAAGCCCTGGTGTCCTCCATTCATTCTTGCGCCAACGCACCCAGCACCGCTACATCTTGGTACCAGCTTCTACGCTGCTGGATCCTCTCCTCTAATTCCACATCTACACTGCCCTGGGACTACAGCTCCACCTGTGGGGAGCTTCATCATCTTGGCTGCAACATACCATCAGTCCCAGAGGATCTGCATGTGTGGCGCCCCTGAGGCTTCAGTCGCCACAGAGGTACTGCACCTTCTCCTAAGGTGAAGTGCCCCACCATCCAGGTAAGGTGGGAACTCCTAAACACACTCCACACCTGCACCCCACACACAGGATAGTTCAGCAGAGACCCATCCATGCTTTATGCTGGAAAGGTCATAGGGTGCCTTTTGTGGTCCCTGGCTTCGTAACACGAGAGGTGCTGGGGAGGCGGGTGGAGTTAGCTATAAAAGAGAGGGAAAGTGTAGGATTTCGGCTCAGTCTGGGGTGAGTCCCAGTGAAAGAGTCAGTCTGGGAGAGACCAAAGAGAGAGCGGGCTGACAGCAGGTCAGCCTGAGAGGAGCTCAAGGCGGAGGAAGACAGTCAGTCAGGAGAGGCTGAGGACTGGTCTTAGTGGAATGAGCTCCTCGGGGAAAGAAGAGAAGAGAGAGAGACATAGACTGGAGACTACAGATTCCAAGAGAGAGATAGAACAGATCGGAACGAAGGAGAATAGAAGGACGGTGGGAAGCAGGTTGAGAAAGAGAGAACCCTTCCAGTCCAGAGAGCCCAAAGGCCGGGGCCCGGTCCCCGAGGTTGATTGGAACTTTAAGTCCGGCAACAGACACTGGAGGAGTAGTGAGCCACTAATACCTTGCTCCCCTCATAGACTTGGGACACAACAGCAATTGAGTAGAGAGCCGGGATGCAGTGAGGAGTTCCCGAAGCAGGCTACAGCTGTCTGTCATACAAGTAGAGACTAGGAACACCTAGAGAGAGGCATTCCAGGGTAACTAAGTACTGGAGTGCTTCTCACCTAAAGGCGCTTTGGTGGAGTCGTTCAGTGAAGGAACTTATTGGCGGAGTGTGGAAGGGAGAACCCTATCTGGCCTGGAGATTGGCTGGAGTCCTGACCCGGAGAACACAGTGCGGAGGCAGGCGTGTGTGTGAACTGCAAACAGTGAGTAAAGCTTTGAAACCGCACTCCCTGTGTCCTCCAGTTATTCCAGCACCGCTACACCTGGGTAACAACATCTACCCCATCCTGCGCCTCTCCTCGTCCATTGCGCCTACACTGGGACTACAGCTCCACCTGTGGGGAACTATACCATCCCTGCTGCACCACACCATCAGTCCCAGCGGATCTGCATGCAGCGTTGGCCTAACATCATACTTGCCAAACACCACGGATGGCGTCACGAACTATTCCATCATGAACTACACCACCGCCATTGATATTGGGCGCCCAGGGCCACGGACCGGGTCACAGCTGCCGTGAAGCTTTCCCGGCTGACACCGGCCCGGTATCAAGTACCTCACAGCCCTGGGCGAGCAAGGGCGACCCACATGCAGCATCGGCCTAACACCTCACTTGCCGAACACCACAGGTGGCATCATGAACTATTCATCTAACCACATACCACCATTTCAATTCCCCCATTACTTGGGCGCTCAGGGCTACGGTCCGGGTCACCGGTGCTGTGACACATCCCGCTGATACCGGCCCGCTACCGAGTACCCCACGGCCCTGGGAGGACGGCCCAGAGGCCTGGGATCAGAACCAGAGCGCTGAGTGGATTTGCCCTGACTTGCATACCAATGATCCCTTTAATAGAATCCTGGGGTCAGATTCAGAGTGCTGAGGGATTTGCTCTAACTTCCATACCGGAGATCCCTTTAAGAGAGGCCTGGAGTCAGTATCAGAGCGCTGGATGGATTTGCCCTGACTTCCATACCAATGATCCCTTTAAGAGAGGCCTGGGGTCAGTATCAGAGCGCTGGATGGATATGTCCTGACTTCCATACCAATGATCCCTTTAAGAGGGAAGATGTACCTATAGGATGGAGGATATGTGATGTGTATATGGGCATGGAAGGGGTGATTAATTTCTGTCATGTGCTCTCTGCTCCTTTTTGGGGGGCAGACAATGGCTGGGAGCTTATAATTCCGGGAATGCTAGATTTCTCCCACCATGTCAGTGTCTGCTGAGGTTTTTTCTTGAGAGGGAAAACTGTTGCTTATAGCAACCAAAACAGCTCTGGTGAAATGAAAGATGCTTAGTGACTGGTTGCAAGAAAAACTGTTGAGCATAGCAACCAATCACAGCTCATCTTCTTTTACACAGCTCTGGTGAAATGAAAGATGCTTCGTGATTGGTTGGTGATACACACACACACAGACACATTCAGTTTTATATACAGAGATAAGTTAGAGTAGAGTTAGGTTCGGCCAAATGAGTCTACCGTGTCGTGGTGGCGGCTTAAAAAATCTTTTGGCCAGAACAAAAGCTGCTGGCTATGTATGTGATCTGATGTTTGATGGGAACTATTAATATCGGATTGATGAGGACGTGGTGGAGAAGTTGAGTTTTTCCAAGAGTGATCCGTGAGACTGTGGAAGGTTCGAAGGGTGGAAGCGGGAGCTGGGGTAGAGCCTGGGCGCAGTCTCAAGGAGGCCCAAAAATTTTGCCAGCATGGAGCCCGAATATTCCTAGTGGCAGCTCTGCTGCTCAGTACCACTTTTCCTGTCCTGTATATATACACTGCACAGTACTACTCCTGTCCTGTTGTTGAAGATGTGACATTGTTCTTTGAGAGGGTTAATATTAGTTTATTATTTTCAGGAATACTATGGGAAAATAAAAAATATCGTATTTTTCGGACTATGAGATGCACTTTTTTCCTAACGAAATGTGGAGGAAAATGGGGGTGCGTCTTATAGTCCGGATGAACCGGCTGTGGTGGGGAGGTGTGGGAGCGGCATCGGTGGAGCAGTGGGTTACAGAGGCAGGAGCTGGTGGCTGCGGCTAACTCCTGTGCCCGCTGCTAAAGAGAAATGAAGTTTCACTGCATTCCATCCTCATGGACCTGGAAATCAATGAATATTCATTTCTTTTTAGCAACCCGGTATGATTAACCCCCATCACGGTCCTGGTATGATTGGTCCCATCCTTATCATGATATGATCCTTTCCTTATCCTGGTAAACAGGGCCCCATCCCTATCCTGGTATGCATTGCCCCATCTTGTCCTAGTATGCATGGCTTCTCATCCCTATCCTGGTAAGCATTGCCCCATCTCATTCTCGTCCTAGTATGCTTGGCTTCTCATCCCCATCATGGTATGCACACTTCCTCATCCCTGGCATACCAGGATAAGGATGGGGGCCATGCATACCAGGACTGGGATGGGGGTCAATCATAACAGGTAAAGGATGGAGCCCTGCATACCAGGATAGGGATGGGGTCATTCATACTTAGACGAGATGGGGACCCTGCATACCAATATAGGGATGAGGGCGATCAATCCTGCCAGGATAATGATGAGGTGGACCATTCCTACCAGGATAGGGAAGAGGAGCCATGCATGCTAGGACGAGATGGGGCCCTGCATACCAGGATAGGGATGGGGCCCTGCTTACCAGGATAGGGATGGGGCCATGCATACTAGGATGAGATGGGGACCCTGCATGTCAGCATAGGGATGAGGGCGATCATTCCTGCCAGGCCAGGGATGAGGAGGCATGCATACCATGATAGGGATGAGAGCCATGCATTCCAGGATAGGGATGAGGGAGCCATGCATACCAGAATAGGGATGAGGGAGCCTTGCATACCAGGATGGGGATGAGGGGACCATATTTACCAGGATAGGGATATTAAGTACAGAATTGACCACATTTTTTGCTTCAGTTTTTTCCCCCTAATTTCCTCCTCTAAAACCTAGGTGCATCTTATAGTCCGAAAAATACGGTGTATATATTGGAAAACCCAGTTATATGGATTATGCCAAGTAATCCCGTATCATGAGACCTCTGTAGTAGCTCGGGGTCCGACCTCTAGAACCCCCATGATCCCGAGAACCGGCGCTCTAAAGAAGTGGTTGATCATGTGCACCGCGGCGGCATTCACACAGGGCTCTTCAAATAACGCCTTTAAGAGGAGTGTTGAAGGGCACGACAAAATGTAGCAAAATCCACTGATCGGGTGTGGGGGCAGTGTTATAGTATGAGGGCTGGTGGAATTTGTGCGGCAGGGCTTCTTTTTTGTCCCAGTCCAGCCTTGCTTGTGGGGGGTATTCCACTGTTTAGGCACATCAGGAGTTCTCCAAACACGACATGGCGTCCGATCTCAATTCCAGCCAATTTTGGATTGAAAAAGTCAAATGGCACTCCTTTCCTTCCAAGCCCTACTGTGCGCCTAAACAGTCATTTTCCCCTACATATGTGGAATAGGCGTACTCAGGAGAAATTGCACAGCAACTTTATCTGTACATTTTCTCTTTTTACCCTTGTGAAAATAAAAAAAGTTGCTAAAAGATCATTTTTGTGACTAAAAATGTAAATGTTCATTTTGTTCCTTCCACGTTGCTTCTGCACCTGTAAAACACCTGAAGGGTTAATAAACTTCTTGAATGTGGTTTTGAGCACCTTGAGGGGTGCAGTTTTTAGAATGGTGTCACTTTTTGTCCTTTTCTGCCATATAGACCTTTCAAAGTGACATCTAATGTGATGTGGTCCCTAAAAAAATGGTTTTGTAAATTTTGTTGAAAAAAATCAGAAATCGCTGGTCAACTTTTAAAAAATCAAAGTTTCAAAATTGCAAAATTATCAAAATTTTTGCCAAATTTCCGTTTTTTACACAAACTCAAGTTATATCGAAGAAATTTTACCACTAACGTGAAGTACAATCTGTCATGAAAGAACAATCTCAGAATCAACAAGTTCCGTTGAAGCGTTCCAGAGTTATTACCTCATAAAGGGACAGTGGTCAGAATTGTAAAAATTAGCCCGGTCATTAACATGCAAACCACCCTCTGGGGTTAAAGGGGTTAATAAGAAAAAAATGAACTTTTTTGCATTTCCCAAATGACTGCAATGAAATAAAAAGTGAAAAATTTAAAGGGGTCTGAATACTTTCCGTACCTATTGTATGTGACTCACGCATATATAGTGTATGTGTATATGTCTGTTTATGTACTCAGTGTTAATGTAGAATATTTAAAGTTCATGAGCATATATACATTATGCTTGTAGTATATTTATAATGTAGGTGTATGTTTGTGGCCTGTGTATATAGTGAATGTGTAAATTTGTGAGTAGCATATATATATGTACTTGATGATTCCTAGCCTGTATATATAGTGTAAGTGTATATGTGGCCTGAGTATATAGCAAGTGTGTATATTTGTGAGTAACATATATATATATATGTACATGATGATTGCCTAGCCTGTATATATAGTGTAAGTGTATATGTGGCCTGTGTATATAGTGAGTGTGTAAATTTGTGAGTAGCATATATACAGTATATGTACATGATGATTCCTAGCCTGTATATATAGTGTAAGTGTATATATGTTTGTGGCCTGTGTATATAGTGAGTGTGTAAATTTGTGAGTAGCATATATATATATATATATATACACATGATGATTCCTAGCCTGTATATATAGTGTATATATCTTTGTGGCCTGTGTATATAGTGAATGTGTAAATTTGTGACTAGCATATATACAGTATATGTACATGATGATTGCCTAGCCTGTATATATAGTGTAAGTACAACATAAGGTATCATACCTGCCATCAAATTATTCACCAATACATCTTGAAAAATGGGCAACTCCCCACAATATTAACCTACAAAGAACCTGGAGACTGAGTGCTCCGGAAATGTTTATACAAGAATATCTCTTTCTCTTGTTAAAAAAGTATTACTTTATTAGAAATTACACATTGCCCATTGCCCAAGGGTTAAGAGTTCCCTGCATTTACCATGTGAATGGTGTGAACATACTATTCAGCCCTTCTGATATCTTATGTGTTTCTGGACATTATTTCCATATGTGATGTGTGATACATATTGTTTCCTCTGGACTTCCTAATAGCTCATGTGTCACTGAGCATGATTTGCATATTCCTTATGACATCACTGTCCCTTTGTGATGTCATAAAGGCATCCTCTGGGCTTCCTAATAGCTCATGTGTCACTGAGCATGATTTGCATATTCCTTATGACATCACTGTCCCTTTGTGATGTCATAAAGGCAGATTCCTATAAGACACTGTGTGAGGTTCTAAACTGCATCAGTGCTGTTTTCTCTTTGTGGGATACAGTTCTGTTTTCTCTGCGACTTAGCGACTAGTGCCTACTAGAAGCGATTAGATAGATTTTTTTTCAAAATGTCTGGTTTTATCCAGACCACACTGGGGCTTTCTTCATTGCACCATCTCTCTGCTGCCTTCAATGTAACCCCAGAGGCGAAAAGGCTATGGAGAAGTTTCAATTCTATATCAATAGCCAAGCCAGTGAAAACATCGATGTGACCATGAAGCGGTATGCCAGATCTGCTGAACAAGCAGTGGTGCAGTACCTGCAGGATAACGTTCAGACGCTGGGTAATTCTCTCATTACTATTCACTACATTTCCTACATCTCTTCATGTAGGATGGATGGATGGATCTGACACTGATAATGATTGTATTTATTCCATTACAGAAAATTTCGCAATATCAGAAATAGCGTTTGAATACAAGAAATGTGTCGACTTGTTTGAGAATACGGACTTTACAGGTAAATTCTACATTTCCATGTAGATAAAAATTCAGTTTCTGCTATTAATGCAAAATTGATAATAATGTGTTTTGGGGGCTGAGGTGGGGGTAACACTAATAGATGAGTCGCCTGTAATATCTGTCATTAATCCTTCTCTTTATATATTGTAGGGGCCCAACTTCTTCAAAAAGTCGGACTTCATTTCTACCAGCTTTTAGAGAAAGTCTGGGATATTGTGGAGGAATCTAACAACAGTAAGTGAGATATTTCTTCTTGTGGAGCCAGGCTGTGCCTGGAATAGAAGCATTTCCCCATGTCCCATGTACAGAGATCTCCCAATACTGATGTATTGGAAGTAATAGCAGTGCAAGAAGGGAATAGGTTTTATTTCTCCCCATTATATACTGTATTTCACTGCTCTTTTGGTTTTAATTAATAATTCTGCATTTCTTTAATTCTCTTTTTTAGGGAGGTGCCCAAATAAACATGGTAAGTTCTGATACAATTCTACAAGCCTTTCCCAGCCTCCTGTAGAAATACTAGTAGACACCAACTCTAGGTTTCCCCATAGCCACCTGTACAATCCTTCCTCTTATTTCCATCTCCTCACTAGTCTGTAATGTCTTCCAGTCCAGGACATTACTGTTACTGTAGGAGTCTTACAGCCAAAACTTTCAGTAATTTGTCCTTTCTCATTTTTCAGGTGCGAACAGTTGTGGTAAGTCCATTTTATACTTGATTTCAGCCCCTGATTGATGTTATTATTGTCTGTATCATTAGAAGGTTTTAATACTGTCTGTGCATTCCTCCAGGTTTACTGGTACAAACCGTTACCCGCTGTGATACCTGCCTCCAGGAGAAAATCATCTGTGCCGGTGGCCATGCAGAAAATCAAGGTACTTTAAAAAATTATTTTTTAGTCAGAGAAAATATATAGACCCCAATTCATCAAAGTCATCTTACCAGAATTCTGGCAGAAATTGCTTTGAAAAGTCGCAAAAATTTTGAGCAACTCAAAACTGCAGAAAAATGTTGCGACTTTTGGCGTTTTCATCTCAGTTCCTCCCAGAGCCACCAAAATGGTGAAGCTGGGGCAGGATGGGTGCATGATGCCACAGATCATCTA
Organism: Dendrobates tinctorius; assembly: GCF_039654945.1. Taxonomy (NCBI): domain Eukaryota; kingdom Metazoa; phylum Chordata; class Amphibia; order Anura; family Dendrobatidae; genus Dendrobates; species Dendrobates tinctorius. Next base: position 97,302,156 of record NW_027361679.1, read on the forward strand.
ATTGATGACTTACTGTGATGTTCATTACGTGGGACATCTTACTCCAGTCGATGACTAGAGTTAGATTTGTGGCGGGGAGCACAGAGGCACACACCACTCGTCAGACGCTCCTGATTCATTAGTAGACATATACATCTTAATGAATGAGGAGCTTCCGACTCCTATAAGCGCCCTCCTTGATGAGTTGGAGCCATTGCTATTTATGTAAATTATGCTTGTAAAATATTTTCATTGCGCTCTGCTGGGAGAAAGCTGTGACTGGTTACTCACATATATATAGTACACGTGTATGGTGGACACCCCTTTTGGTTGGTGCTTTCTGGGGTCTCTGCGGCCTGCACTGTAACACAGAGAGGCATATATTTATATTGTGTAACACCCCAGATATAACGCCTGTACTAATCAGAGCCACTAATAAATATTATCTGGAGAGCTGATTAGATCCAGTAGCAGGATGGAGAGAATACTCCAATATATGGCGCCATTACAGCTCTGGTCATTGTCTATACGCGCAATCTTTCACGAGAGGTTAGATATTATAACAATGTACTTATGAGAAGAAGTAGTGACAACTTTCCTCTGACTGGATGATGGGATTTATTGTATGATGTCTCCTCTCTTCACAGAGTTCTTCGATAGATGCAGCTGTTTGTGCATTGGAAACAAATGTACCGGTAAAGTATCATCCTATGTCCTATATATACATCTAGATACCCTGTGTGCACAAGGATTAGGCAATTTTGTATTTTTCATTAATTTTCTAATGGAACAACTACAGCGCTGGCGGTCAATCCAAAAAGTTATTAAACCTGAAACCGGAATATATAAGAAAAGTGAGGCTTTGTGTTTCTAAGATGAATATCTATGTGTGCAGAATTATTAGGCAACTATGAAATATCAGTGAGCAATCTAGCCCGGCCTCTTCCTTACAAGAACTGCCATAAGCCTTCCATACATTTCCCTTACCACTGTTTGAAGAAAGTGTGTTCTAAAAATTGGAAGGACCATAGGTTTGGGAGTAGATTTTGAGCCCCTCTTCATTCTGATAAAGTCCAACTAGTAATACCAACCCATAGCAGTTCCACACCTCCAATCTGCTGGCATCTGAGTCAGAGTGAAGGTGTGTGCCAGTTACTGATCAAGACAACAACAATCCATCTGCTTTTTCAAGAGTCACACCCATATCATCAGTCCAAATAATCTTTGGAAAATCTGTCTTCAGATATCTCTTGTCCTGGTCTTGAGGTTTCCACTTGTGTCTTGTGCAGTAGTGGTCTGGTTTTAGCCTCCCTTACCTTGGCCATGTCACTCAGCACTGGACACCTCGAGCTTTGCCCTCTCGTGAGGTTGCAGTTCTGGAATATGACAGCAATGGAGGATAATTGGCTCCTGGTTGCTTCATGTTTCCTTCTTCTCAAACCTTTGGCAGTTAATCTGCGTCTTTTTTTCTCTCAACACATTTTCTGCAACTCTGTTGACTATTTGCAACAAAACTTTTGATGTTTCTGTGATCACGCATCAATATTTTAGCAATTTTTGTAGTGCTGCATGCCTCTGTAAGACTTTTAACTTTTTTTTGTACCATTTTGCCTGAGAAAAACAAGCTGCCTAATAATTATGCACACCTTAAGAGAAGGAGTTGATATTGTTAGCCCACATTTTCCCTCATTACACAAATACACATCCCCGGATCTGCTTCAGTTCTAGTGGCGTATCTAGAGCTCGATGGGCCTCAGTGTAAAATTTGGACCTTGGACCCCAACTGCTTGTTGTTTAGTTGTATGAATCCTTGTAGTATCCTATGAAGGCAAACGTGGTTCTTTTATTTAATAATGTCTCCATCTTGGCCTCCTTTCTGTTATAATGTTCCCCATCCTAGCTCCTGTATTTAATAATGGCCCTCATCCTAGCCTATTCCTGTATTATTGCCCCCTCCAGACTCCTTTCTGTAATATAGTCTCCCAGTATGTCTCTTATCTGGAATAATGTCCCCCATTCTGACCCCTTCTTCTAATATTGTCCCAATCTTGAGCACCATTATTTAATAATGTCCCCCATGATTGGACCCTTCATGGTATAATGTCCCATCCTGGGCCCCTACCTGGAATAATGTCCCCCATGATTGGACCCTTCAGGTATAATGTCCCATCCTGGGCCCTTACCTGGAATAATGTCCCTCATCCTAGGCCGCTTTCTGGTATAATGTTCCCCATTCTTTGTAGGCACTGGCGTCGCAGATATGCCCCTGTTCAGGCTAATAAGCTTTCAAGTTTTTACAACATGTGATTTAAAATAGTCATAAAAATGATGATATGGTCAAAATACTCAGTGGCCTAATAATTGTGCACACAGTACAGTAAACCACAAGTTTCAGAAGACTCCCAATAGGCCTAAGATCATGGCAGACAATCTTGAAATGTCTGAATATGATTCCGAATAATTAGATTCCTACAGGCTCTATAAGCAGAATCTAAGGGTCCGTGTGTCACCCATGTGCTGGTGACTGAGGTGGGGGATTACACATCAGGACATTATTAGACTTATTTTAATATAATAGAACATGTTTAATGCTAACTTCATATTTAATTGATTTCTTTTTTTATTATCAGATTTGAAAACCGGACTTTGGTGTTCTCCATGCAGAAACCAGGAGAAATATCTTTCTCAGACTTTAGACTGTGGAGGTGAGGAGATACTGTAATGTGGCCAGTTACTTTTAGGTGTAGGCTCCAAATCAACAAAGTGTTTCAGTCAGAAATCTAGTTTAAAAAACTGAAAAAAGTCACAAAATGTTTGCACTATGCGAGGTTGTGCAAAAATGTTGCAAGTTTTGGCAGTTTCCTGCCTGATTCGACCAGCTCCTCCAAAATGGACAGAACTGGGGTAGGACGGGGTTTGCTATATTCCTCAACATGACATATGGAAGGAGCTGTATTAGGAGACAAGCCCTTCACACATAGAACTATACTTTCAACACAGTTTCCATAAATCAATGGTATAGACAGTTCTCAGAAATGTTATATCTTATCAGAGAAAACTGCTTCTTTTCCCACTTATAAGACACTTTTTCGCTTCCCCACTGCCTCCTGAACTTGTTCATTCAAACAGTTCAAATCCATCTTCCTCACACAAGACAGGGGACATGTTCGCAGCTCATTATACTCTAAGTAGATGGGAGGCAAAGGAAGAGTGAGGAGCAGGGAGAGATACCGGGTATAGGTAGACACAGAAGCATTGTGCTGAGCTTTTACCTCAAATCAGAGCTTGATTCACATCCATACAGCTCAGTATTGCATTATAACTTCATTCATGATCTTTCTGCTTCCTACTGTGTGCTCAATAAAAAGTGGAGAGCAGCAATACATCTCTGTTTCCGTGTGCTGTATATAAGAGGGATAAAAGCACCTAGTCTCCTACCTCCAGCTCAGAGTAGATAGCAGACTAAGGCCAGGTGCACACCTAGTCTCCTCCCTCCAGCTCAGAGTGGATAGCAGACTAGAGCTGTGTGCACACCTAGTCTCCTCCCTCCAGCTCAGAGTGGATGGCAGACTAGGGTCGTGTACACATCTAGTCTCCTCCCACCAGCTCAGAGTGGATAGCAGACTAAAGCCGGGTGCCTACAATCCAGAAATAGTAGCACACGCTCGCTGTGTCCAAAGCGCTGCCTTCTATTAAATGCTGGTGAATCCACATATTTTATTGTTGCAATTTCTCTTGTGGAAACTAGAGTTTCTTTAAGAAAAATTGACATGCTGCGGTCTGAAAAGACTCGCCACAAGTCAGTCTTTACAGGTGAGGCATGGGCGTCTGTAGATGCATAGTAAACATGTGATTTCTTGAAATCCCACCCACTATGCTGTCACAGCTGGCCACTGCAGGCACGCTGTGTCAAACCCGCAGCATCTCTGGATCGTGGGCACATACCCCTAAAGACAGAGCCTGTAAAGAAGACAGTTTGCGACAGATGCAGGGTACAAGTCATATACTATCCAGATATAATGTTATTCTTTCAGTTTATTCTGAAAAGTTGCTTGAAGTTATGTTGATCCTTCCCTTTAAATGCTTTAAGTAAAGGGAAAGAATAGCTAGATGATTTCTTATGTAGTGTTTTTTGTTACTTTTTAATTTAGAGAGAAATATAGAAGTTCCAGAGTATGAAGATCTAATCCTGGACTGTAGCTTTGACTGGCATGCCAGGCTGGAGCAGTCACGTAAAATAAAGCTCATTAGTGTAAGTATAAAGGCAGATTATCTAAAGGATACGGTTAAAAATAATAGATGAGATTATAATAATGATTTTATCATTGTACATATGACCATAATATTTTGGCATTAATTGCCACATTAATATTAACAATGCTAGAAATAATCTTAATGGTAAATGATTGTGACTTCTAAAACTCTGACATTTATCTTTCCAGCTTATGCCGGTCAGTCTTCCATTTCCACACTTGCTTGAACTTGAATCAAGAGACATCGAGGAGCCCTATGTAGAGTTCAAGGGCGTCCAGAAGATTGACGAAGGCATGTACAAGTGCTCCACCATTCTGGAGTCTGGTGTGCCAGTCAGTACGATCACATATCATGTGACAGGTGAGGAGATATCATCACTGACACTGCTGAATGTTAATACTTAGATATATGGGATTCAGATCTATCTGGAGATGATTATTATGTACAGATCTACGACTCGATTCATCAAAACATTTATACCAAAATAGTGTCATAAAAGCGTTGAAAAGTCTCTAAGCTTTGGTGCAACTCTGAGGGGTTCACAGGAGGACTGAGATGGCAGCCATTGGGGACATGCGCATGCCCCTGGCTGCAATGACTGGCAACTCATTGGCAGCCCACAATTAAGGCCTAAGGGCCAGTAATTGACAATGACATTTAAATGGTTAAACAGCAGAGATCGGAGCTGGCTCTGGCCGATGTTGATACATGTATCTCCCGGGTATGGTGCAGGTTCAGCGCCTGAGCTCGATACATACATGGAGACCCAAAGAAGGAGGTACAATTGCATCCTATGTCGGGAAAGGGTTAATGTTCTATTCTTTAGAGGGAATAAACTAATAAATATTTCTATTATTTTAGTTATCACAGGATCTAGAAGGACGACCGAAAAATACAAGCCTCGTCCTACACGTCCTCATGTGCTTGACCTCACCACTCCTGAGCCGACAGATATTATTAAGGACCTGACACCTGTGCTTGACCTCACCACGCCTGAGCCGACAGATATTAAGGACATGACACCTGAGGAGAAATCCCTGATAACATTCTTGGCGGTCAGCTGCATCATCATCGCACTGATTGCTGCAGTATGGTATTTATCCTTTATAATCCACAAATAATAATTCTGTGTCTGTAGGAGAGATCTTACAGTTACGTGTATATAGCTGATATTACAAAGTATATACTGTTTTTTTTCAGTGTTTTCATCTGCATGAAGCGGATTAAAAAATGGAAACATCAATCGGCTCAGGAAAAAGACCCGAGACAGAAGGCAAAACGTCAAGTGCCACCTGTCTGATCATAGCCCAAGAAAGAAACTTGCGTTGATCCAGGGAGCTAGTCTGATTGCCACATATGGAGTCGGGAAGGAATTTTTTCCCCAATGTGAAGCTTACTGTTTGCCACATGGGGTTTTTTGCCTTCCTCTGGACCAACATATCCCTACGTTACTATATAATCTTTCCTTTCCCTGTTCCCCTTCCTCAAAAATAAATTAGTGATTAACCATCTAATGACTGCGGCATTTCAATTAATTAGTGTCTGGATTCTTTACTCGGGGAGAAAAGCAATGATGGGGACAGGACGATCACTAATGCCACTGTCCTGTCTCCATCCACAGCACATGTTATCGGTGACACACCAGCTGGTTACACGGGGCGATGTGCAGCAAGGATTCTTCTACATGCACAAAAACCCAATTACTTGATGAAGGGACGTTGTTCTCATTCGTGGGGAGATTGCCGGCATGTTTGCATTGGCGACAATTGGGAACAAGTTTTCCTCTTATGTACAAGGGCCGTTACAGAGCTGAAGGCTAAGCAGTGGAAAACAGAAGCAAGTAGTTAGGAGTAAAGGGATCTAGAATTTTAAGCAAACATTTTTTTCAGATACCATCCATAAGTAGCCGCAATGTTTCAAAGGTTGAAAAGAGTTTAACCCCTTAGTGACAGAGACAATTTGCTACTTAATGACAGGCCAATTTTTACAATTCTGACCAGTGTCACTTTACGAATTTATAAATCTGGAACGCTTTAACGAATGCTGCTGATTCTGAGACTGTTTTTTCATGACACATTGTACTTCATGGTAGTGGTAAAAATTTCTTATATATGACTTCCCTTATTTATATGAAGAAAACTGAACTATGGCAAAAAACCCTTCAAATTTTGCAATTTTAAAAATTTTAATTTGTATGCCCTTAAATCAGAGAGATATGTGACTCAAAATAGTTAATAAATAACATTTCCCACATTTCTACTTTACATCAGCACAATTTTGGAAACAAAACTTTTTGTTTGTTAGGAAGTTATAAGGGTTAAAATTTGACCAGCGATTTCTCATTTTTACAACAAAAGTTACAAAACCATTTTTTTTAGGGACCACATAACATTTGTAGTCACTCTAAGGGGATTACATGACAGAAAATACCCAAAACTGACACCATTCTAAAAATTGCACCTCTCAAGGTGCTCAAAACCACATTCAAGAAGTTAATTAACCCCTCAGGTGCTTCACAGGAACTGAAGCAATGTGGAAAGAAAAAATGAACATTTAACTTTTTTCACAAACATTTTACTTCAGAACCAATTTTTTTCATTTTCACAAGTGCAAAAAGAGAAAAGAAACACAAAGTTTGTTGTGAAATTTCTCCTGAATACGCCGATACTCCATATGTGGGGGTAAACCACAGAGTGAATGGCAGAGCTCGGAAGGGAAGGAGCATCGTTTTACTTTTTCAATGCAGAACTGGCTGGAATTGGACGCCATGTCGCTTTTGGTGAGCCCCTGATGTGCCTAAACAGTGGAAAGCCCCCCACAAGTGACGCAATTTTGGACGCAAGACCACCCCGGGAACTTATCGAGTTGTGTGGTGGGCACTTTGAAATTCCAAGTGTTTCACTAAAGTTTACAACTGTCACGGTCACGCGTGGCTGGATACAGCGCCTCCAGTGGGGCGAATTTAAATAATAAAATGTGCAGCTGGATACGCCGCCTCCAACAGGCGAATTTAGGTAATACACATAAGTCTGGAAACCCCACCTCCAGTAAGGTGAATTTAAACAATAAGGGAAAACCTGGGTAACGATAACAATGGTGGCCCTGTGATAGGGAACGGGGAAGTGGAGACCTCCTGCACTCCCCTGAGTCAGTGTCTCTACACTCCTAACGTTCCCTAGGCCGGTTCCGCACCAGGCAACGATCAGGAATCTAAAAACCCTGACTCGCCCTGCACCTAAGCCCTCACTAGGGAATTGGTCGGTGCGGAAACTAATCCCACCACTGCTCTAAAACACACATAAGGAAAAGTGACAAAACAGGGGAATCACCACTTAGCTTTGCTCTGTAGCTTAAGCTCCCAGCAACAGAGCCTACCACCTGCGTGCATCTTTTCCTCCGACCGGAACCAACACCATAGAGCAGCGTTGGAGCAAACAGAGTCCACCACCTGCGTGCAGCTGTCCAGAAACAGAGTCCAGCAAATGAGTCCTGCTTTTCTGCCAAAAAGTCCAGCCTTTTGAGTCCAGCTTTCCAGCAACAAAGTCCAGCATCATGAGTGCAGCTCTACAACATAGCTGCCACTCCACCAAGCCATGCAAGAACTCCTTGCTGACACCATAGCTGCGACTCCACCAAGCCATGCCAGCCCTCCTTGCAGACACCATAGCTGACACTCCAGGACTCTCACTGAGCTGCCCGTGACTCTCCTTCAGCTCCATTCTTTACCCAGGCTTGCTTGCAACTGAGGAACTATCACCAACAGTGATTGACACACCTGACACTCTTTTATAGAGCAATCACACCTGTTACATAATCACGTGCACTGAATCAAAAGAACCAGAGTGCAAAGACCCTAATGGCCACCGGGGGGAAAACTACAACTGAAACCACCACAGTGCAATGACCTTAAAGGCCACTGGGGGCAAAACCACTTTTGGCACACAGCCAAAGGTAAAAAAGGTTACTTTGTGCATTTAATCTGTCAGATACAACCTGGATCATGACAATAACGCAGAGCTGTGAAAATAAAAAAACATTTTTTTCCACATAAATGATTTTTTAGCTCCCAATTTTTTTTTTCACAGGGGTAACAGGAGAAATTGGACCCCAAAAGTTGTTGTGCAATCTGTCCTGAGTACTCTAATACCACATATGTGGGGGGGAGCCATTGTTTGGGTGCATGGCAGAGCTCGGAAGGGAAGGAGCGCCATTTTGGAATGCAGACTTTGATGGAATGATCTGCGGGCATCATGTTGCATTTGCAGAGCCCCTGATGTGCCTAAACAGTAGAAACCCCCCACAAGTGACCCCATTTTGGAAACTAGACCCCCCAAAGAACTTATCTAATTCTGTTGCGAGAACTTTGAACACCCAAGTGTTTCACTAAAGTTTATAGCGCAGAGCCATGAAAATAACAAATCATTTTTTCCACAAAAATGATCTTTTCAACCCCAAATTTTTATTCTCCCAAGGGTAACAGGAGAAATTAGACCCCTAAAGTTGTTGTGCAATTTGCCCTGAGTACGCCGATACCCCATATGTTAAGTAAACCACTGCTTGGGCGCACAGCAAAGCTTAGAAGGGAAGGAGCACCATTTGATTTTTTCAACACAGAATTGGCTGGAATTGAGATTGAACGCCATGTGACATTTGGAGAGCCCCTTATGTGCCTAAAGAGTGGAAACCTCTCACTTCTAACTCCAACCCTAACCCCAACACACCCCTAACCCTAATCCCAATACTAACCATAACCCTAACCCCAACCCACACCTATCATGATCCATATCGGGTTTGAATCCTATCTGCCCCTTTTCACTGGTCTGGTCATGTTAGGAGTTAACTTTGCCTTGCCTCGTTTTGGTTTCAGGCCAGCTAGTTCTCCCCGCTGCATCCTGCAGGCGATGTCAGTTATATTTTCTGCCTACGGTGTGAGTATCTGACTCTGGTAGTACCCTGATTTGTCTTGCTGCGCTTACTGACTTTGCCCGTGTCATTTCCGTCCTCTCCGCCCATCCTGTCTTGGTGTTTCCCTTTGTTTTTGGATTTCCCGGTGTTTGACTCGGCCTTGGCACTTACCTGACTTTGTCTCTTGCTTCTGGTACTTCTACTTTGGACTGGTATTGACCCTGTGGCGCTCTGCTGACTCTGTGCTTGTTTTTTCCCTTTGTACTACATGATCGTTTAGGTTTTGACTACTCTGCTGCCATTTGGTGGTAGCCTCACTGCAGCACTGCAGGTCTGCTCTTGCAGATGTGCTGTCCTCCTTCCACTCTATTGCCATCTAGCACAACACAGAGAAATGCACACATCGACCATGAATCCCAGAAGATTTTGTATATGCTAAAAAAGGGGCAGTACTATCCAGATATAGGGGCATACTAATATGACAAATGGTGCTAAAAATATGCAAATTAGTGAATAATAAAAACATACTACTGTGCAGTGAAATAAGGATAAAAGAAAAACAGCAGCACTGTGAATCATATATAAAATAAGTGCATCGTGAAAAAAATTTTTTTTAGGTAAATAAAGTGCAGTGCAAGTGCATGAAAAACCAGTAGGTGTCTGTACTCAGATATGCCGCATGGGAAATCAGAATGATACTGAGAGACACCAGAGGGTGTCAATATGTAGATTCCTTATACACAGACCAGGACTGACAAAAGTGATAACATGAATGGAAAGTGTTAGGATAAAAGTTAAGTAGTAACTTACAATGTGGTTGTATATCTATTGCCATCTAGTAGAGCTTGCAGCTACCTGCATAGCTGTAGCGTCATAACCCCTTAACCCTAACTTTAGCAACAACCCGAACCCTACCTTTAGCCCCAACCCTAACCCTAATTTTAGCCCCAACCCTAACCCTAGTTTTATCCGCAACCCTTACCCTAACTTTAGCCTAACTCACTTTAGCCCAACTCTAACCCTAATGGGAAAATGAAAATAAATACTATTTTTATGTTATTATTTTTCTCTAACTAAGGGGGTGATAAATGGGGGGTTGATTTACTATTTTTTTTATTTCACTGTGATAGGGTCTATCAAATTGACCAAAATGAACTAATAGGAAAAATCTCCTATTGTTGCCAGATGCCACACGAAAGATCTTGGCGGGAGCATTGCGCATGCGCCTGCCATTTTCTTCCCAGAAGAAGAGGCCAACGGCCATGGGGGGAAGCAGGAGGGTCCAGGGACACCGGGAGGTACCGTGGGGGCTCGGGGGACCCTATTTCTCCTTCCTCTGATGTGCGATCACATCAGAGGAGAGAGAAATGAAATGGCCAATTGGACTTTTTTTTGTGGTCGCCATTATACTGTTAGGTGGATTCATAACTGGCTTAGTGATCGGACCCAAAGAGTGGTCGTAAATGGCTGCACATCCAGTTGGAAGAATGTCTCAAGTGGGGTACCACAGGGCTCTGTCCTGGGCCCTGTATTGTTCAACATCTTTATCAATGATTTAGATGAAGGAATTGAGGGTAAACTGATTAAATTTGCTGATGACACAAAGCTAGGAGGGATAGCTAATACTAGAGAAGAGAGAGAGAGGATTCAAAAAGATATAAATAAACTGGAGAAGTGGGCAGCAACTAACAGAATGGTTTTTAACAGGGAAAAATGCAAAGTACTACATCTGGGCAATAAAAATGAAAAAAGCATATACAGAATGGGAGGAATAGGGCTAAGCAACAGCACATGTGAAAAAGACTTGGGTATACTAATAGATAACAGACTGAATATGAGTCAACAGTGTGATGCAGCAGCAAAAAAGGCAAATGCAATTCTAGGATGTATTAACAGAAGCATACAGTCTAGATCACGTGAAGTCATTATTTCCCTCTACTCCTCTTTGGTCAGACCTCATCTGGAATATTGTGTCCAGTTTTGGTCACCACATTTTAAAAAAGACATCAACAAATTGGAGCAAGTTCAGAAAAGAGCGACCAGAATGGTGACTGGTCTGCAAACCCTGTCTTATGAGGAAAGGTTGCAGGATTTGGGAATGTTTAGTTTGCAAAAGAGAAGACTGAGAGGAGACTTAATAGCTGTCTACAAATATCTAAAGGGCTGTCACATTGTAGAAGGATCAACTTTATCCTCATTTGCACAAGGAAAGACTAGAAGCAATGGGATGAAACTGAATGGGAGGAGACACAGATTAGATATTAGAAAAAACTTTGTGACAGTTAGAGTGATCAATGAGTGGAACAAGCTGCCACAAGAAGTGGTGAGTTCTCCTTCAATGGAAGTCTTCAAACAGAGGCTGGACAGACATCTGACTGGGATGATTTAGCGAATCCTGCTTTGAGCAGGGGGTTGGACCAGATGGCCCAGGAGGTCCCTTCCAACTCTACGATTCTATACTGTTAATAACAGCAATCGCAACACCGGGGTCGGTAAAAACCGAACTGAATAATGTTTTCTGGGGTCTCGGCTACTCCCATTAGCGGCGCTGTGGTTTAAGTACTGTGAGGTAGCGCTGTCATTTACTTAGGGGATTCTCGCTTGCAGCGAACAAAAACCAGTTCCGGCATGGATTTTCCATCAAATCATACAGTCCTTGCGGTTTATTCACGCCTCAAACCACAGCAACAACAGAAAGTTCACTTAACAGCATTACCAGCATAGTGTCCATTATAATGCTTCACTCTGGTTATCAATGTCCAGTACGCAGGCTCTCTTAGCCTCACAACTATCTCACCCAAGTCAGGGCTCCTCATGCGGCTTCAACATTCCGCACACGTTCGTTCCCTCCAGGGAACTCTCAGGCACACATCGCCATTGCTCACAGCCACTTCACATGTGCTGTCAGGCAGGAAGTTCCATGTCTGCAGGACCTTCCACCCTGGACCAACCAGGTCCCAGCATTCCTCACATGTGACCTACCCTGGCCACATTATATGGTCTATAGCCACGACCACCGGGTCACGTGACTATGACCTCATCACAGGTCCTTCACACACTCACATAGCTTTTGAATACAGGAGTTTTCAGACACACCCCTGGGTGGGTTTGTAGGTAACTGGCCCGCCCAACTCCCGAGTTACCTGGAGACTTCTCCCTTATACCTTGAAACAATACTTCAGCAATATCATTGCTGATCAACACATAACTAAGTCTCTATCTCAAAGCCACCCACTTTGAGATACATAACCATCCTTCAGGATTCTGCCTCTCATCCTCTCTCTTGGAACCTCCACACAGAGCCCCCTAGCAGACATAGTGGTTACTGCACCACATACCTCGCCCCTCTGTTCAATCTTGTGGGGTTGAACACACAACATTACATCAGGCTCTTGAGACCGGGCACTCACCACACCTTGCCCTACAGGTCGAGAGAACCTTTTCCACATGTCATACGGCCTCCTCTCTATGGTAGGCCTCCCCCGCCCCCAGCGGTCAGAATATCGGTCCTGCTCTTTGACTCTCCAGTTATAGTCTGTCTGCGTCATCAGACACAGTCCAGTCACCACCTTCCTCTCTCTGTTTGTTCCGTTCCCCGACCAGCTCCCCCGGTGGGTATGGTCATCAGTCCTAATCAGGCCTACTCTCTGGCCTGAGTCTGATTCATTCAGGTAAATCAACAGCCGCGGAGACACCATCACATGTTTCTCAACGCAAGCAATGACTAGCCAGGTCTTTCCCCGGGAAGGAACAACCACGGGAAGGGCAGTCTCCAATGAAGGAAACCACCTATGCCAAAACATGGTATCCATCCACAGACAGCTGTTTCAGGGTATTGCCCCTCATCAGTGTGGAGTAGGAAACTGGCTAGTAGGAGCAATGCCTAGTGAAAGGCTATGAACATAAGGATGAGTGACCTCATGGAGATCAACATCCAACACTGCGGAGACACCATCACATGTTTCTCAACGCAGTGACCTAGAGCAATGCCCCCATCCCTTATGGGAAATATGCAAAAGCATGTAAATCAACAGCCGCGGAGACACCATCACATGTTTCTCAACGCAAGCAATGACTAGCCAGGTCTTTCCCCGGGAAGGAACAACCACGGGAAGGGCAGTCTCCAATGAAGGAAACCACCTATGCCAAAACATGGTATCCATCCACAGACAGCTGTTTCCGGGTATTGCCCCTCATCAGTGTGGAGTAGGAAACTGGCTAGTAGGAGCAATGCCTAGTGAAAGGCTATGAACATAAGGATGAGTGACCTCATGGAGATCAACATCCAACACTGCGGAGACACCATCACATGTTTCTCAACGCAGTGATCTAGAGCAATGCCCCCATCCCTTATGGGAAATATGCAAAAGCATGTAAATCAACAGCCGCGGAGACACCATCACATGTTTCTCAACGCAAGCAATGACTAGCCAGGTCTTTCCCCGGGAAACTCCACACTGATGAGGGGCAATACCCTGAAACAGCTGTCTGTGGATGGATACCATGTTTTGGCATAGGTGGTTTCCTTCATTGGAGACTGCCCTTCCCGTGGTTGTTCCTTCCCGGGGAAAGACCTGGCTAGTCATTGCTTGCGTTGAGAAACATGTGATGGTGTCTCCGCGGCTGTTGATTTACATGCTTTTGCATATTTCCCATAAGGGATGGGGGCATTGCTCTAGATCACTGCGTTGAGAAACATGTGATGGTGTCTCCGCAGTGTTGGATGTTGATCTCCATGAGGTCACTCATCCTTATGTTCATAGCCTTTCACTAGGCATTGCTCCTACTAGCCAGTTTCCTACTCCACACTGATGAGGGGCAATACCCTGAAACAGCTGTCTGTGGATGGATACCATGTTTTGGCATAGGTGGTTTCCTTCATTGGAGACTGCCCTTCCCGTGGTTGTTCCTTCCCGGGGAAAGACCTGGCTAGTCATTGCTTGCGTTGAGAAACATGTGATGGTGTCTCCGCGGCTGTTGATTTACATGCTTTTGCATATTTCCCATAAGGGATGGGGGCATTGCTCTAGATCACTGCGTTGAGAAACATGTGATGGTGTCTCCGCAGTGTTGGATGTTGATTTCCATGAGGTCACTCATCCTTATGTTCATAGCCTTTCACTAGGCATTGCTCCTACTAGCCAGTTTCCTACTCCACACTGATGAGGGGCAATACCCTGAAACAGCTGTCTGTGGATGGATACCATGTTTTGGCATAGGTGGTTTCCTTCATTGGAGACTGCCCTTCCCGTGGTTGTTCCTTCCCGGGGAAAGACCTGGCTAGTCATTGCTTGCGTTGAGAAACATGTGATGGTGTCTCCGCGGCTGTTGATTTACATGCTTTTGCATATTTCCCATAAGGGATGGGGGCATTGCTCTAGATCACTGCGTTGAGAAACATGTGATGGTGTCTCCGCAGTGTTGGATGTTGATTTCCATGAGGTCACTCATCCTTATGTTCATAGCCTTTCACTAGGCATTGCTCCTACTAGCCAGTTTCCTACTCCACACTGATGAGGGGCAATACCCTGAAACAGCTGTCTGTGGATGGATACCATGTTTTGGCATAGGTGGTTTCCTTCATTGGAGACTGCCCTTCCCGTGGAAAGACCTGGCTAGTCATTGCTTGCGTTGAGAAACATGTGATGGTGTCTCCGCGGCTGTTGATTTACATGCTTTTGCATATTTCCCATAAGGGATGGGGGCATTGCTCTAGATCACTGCGTTGAGAAACATGTGATGGTGTCTCCGCAGTGTTGGATGTTGATCTCCATGAGGTCACTCATCCTTATGTTCATAGCCTTTCACTAGGCATTGCTCCTACTAGCCAGTTTCCTACTCCACACTGATGAGGGGCAATACCCTGAAACAGCTGTCTGTGGATGGATACCATGTTTTGGCATAGGTGGTTTCCTTCATTGGAGACTGCCCTTCCCGTGGTTGTTCCTTCCCGGGGAAAGACCTGGCTAGTCATTGCTTGCGTTGAGAAACATGTGATTGTGTCTCCGCGGCTGTTGATTTACATGCTTTTGCATATTTCCCATAAGGGATGGGGGCATTGCTCTAGATCACTGCGTTGAGAAACATGTGATGGTGTCTCCGCAGTGTTGGATGTTGATCTCCATGAGGTCACTCATCCTTATGTTCATAGCCTTTCACTAGGCATTGCTCCTACTAGCCAGTTTCCTACTCCACACTGATGAGGGGCAATACCCTGAAACAGCTGTCTGTGGATGGATACCATGTTTTGGCATAGGTGGTTTCCTTCATTGGAGACTGCCCTTCCCGTGGTTGTTCCTTCCCGGGGAAAGACCTGGCTAGTCATTGCTTGCGTTGAGAAACATGTGATGGTGTCTCCGCGGCTGTTGATTTACATGCTTTTGCATATTTCCCATAAGGGATGGGGGCATTGCTCTAGATCACTGCGTTGAGAAACATGTGATGGTGTCTCCGCAGTGTTGGATGTTGATTCATTCAGGGTCTCACAGGAACTACGGTCTCTCCACGTCATCCTGCCAGTCGAGCTACCACTTGCTGACATTCTTCGGCCATCTGCCCTGTCACTTCTTGGTGGCACTCTTCGGGTCCCTACATCCCGTTGGGTTGCAGGCGGCCGCCATCTGGTATTCCTTACTTCTTTATTAATTCGCCGGCGGTCCTGCCTCAACTGCTCAATCTCTTGCAGGTACCTCACTCGATACTCCAAGAGCATCCGAAAGTCTCTCAGGCTCTCCACGGAGCCAACCACCAGGATGGGAATCCTACCCACTTCACTGGATACTTGGTCTTCATCATCAGGAGGGATCCTCACTCTCACCACCCCGGAGATATTCACAAGGTCTTGCATTACCTTCCCAGATCTTCCAATGATTCTCCCAATCAGAGCTTTGGGTATCGGCACGACATCTTTCCGCAAACCCAGCTGATCCATAGCTTCCCTTGCTAATTCTAGGTGTCGAGCAGCCTTCTCATTATTCTGCCTGACCCACTTTTTGGTGTGGAGACACTGTAGATGCATCTCTTTCAGGACAGCTACTCGGTTTCATGTATCTTCTCTATCCGATACTACCACTAACTGCTGAGTCTCAGGTGCCCAGCGCACCTTACACGCTTTGACCATTTCTTTGAAAGCCTCATGCACACCTTCCACAGGCTTCTTGCATGTCTTCTGGTATGTCAATCACCAACTGGAAGGTTGTGGTCTTGCTCTCTTCCTGGACCGAAGGCTCTAGCTTTTCCACGGACACTTCCCTCACAGCCGTTGACCCGACCGGGTGACTGTCTTCTTCCGCTCTTAACTCCTCAACTTCACACAATTTGATCACTTCATGACCCTTTGCCATGAGGGCCACTGGCCATTCTGTCCTGTTATCACTTACGCTCGCCCACGGTAAGTCTTCGTCCAATTTCTCCCGCAGAAGACTTTTAACTACTCCTCTGAGTTCTTCCATTTCTTCCCTAAGGGTCTTGTTCACATTTTGCCACATTGACAGGTGACCACTGAGATCCAAGACTTTTTTCTCAATCCCTACCACATCTTCTCTTAAGGTGTTGTTTACGCTGTGCCACGTTGACAGGTGACCTCTGAGCTTAAGGACTTCTTTCTCAAGCTCCTCCACTCTGTGCTCGGCCGTTTGTCTCATCACACTTTCTCGTTCGAGCTGTTCCTTCACTGTCTCTTTTATTAACTGTATCTCCTGCTCTAGTTCTCTTTTGGCCAGTATGTGTTGCACCATTACTTCTTTAATCAAATCGTCTAAGGGTACCCCTGGGTTAGTCCCGTCAGCCAAGTGAACCCCCCAGTTACCCTCTGACTGTGTCTCTACTCCTGTTATCTTCTCGACCAGGTTACCATCAGTCCTGTCACGAGTTTCAGTCAGCACAGCACTAGATTCTGTCATAGTAGTGGCTACTAGCAACAACACGTCACAGTCACACCTGTTATGAATGAGTCACCGGAGGAGGAAAAAACAAAAATGCAAGCTAAGTCCAGAAAACCGGAGAGGTTGGTAGCTAGAAGATTGCAGACCCCTGATCCTATTCACAACAACAGTAGCCATGGAGCGTTCCTACGGTGGTCCTAGACGCCTCTTCACAGCCGGAGAACTAAATAAGCCTAAAGAAAGAAAGGGGAAATCTAAACTGCCCCAGAGCAGACCCAAAAGCAATAGACAGCCCCCAACATGTATTGTCGGTGAAAACAGATGAAAACACAAACACAGACAGAAAGACAGGCAGAGCAAATGATGGGGCCCAACTAACTAGATAGGAAAGGACAGAAAAGATGCTGGCTGCAATCCGCAACAACCCTACCAAAAATGTCCCAACACGTCTGATAGGAAAAGCGGCCCTGAAGTCACTAGACTTCAAAATCCTTATATCAGCACTCCGATATATTCTGAAGACAGAGCAAAAGAGATTTAACCGATCAGGGACAAAAATGGAAATTCAGCAGAGCCCCAGGCGGGGCTGGCAGAACACAAAACTAAGCAAATCAGACAAAATCTCATGGAACAATAACAGAGCAAAACTTAGCTTTAGAAGACAGGAACTGAGCTGGAGGCCAGAGCTCAGAGCAGAGAAATCACCAGCAACCCTACAGGGCGTCGGCTGCCTTATATCCACTCAGAGATTCCGGATGTCCAATCGCAATCCACCTGTTCAGGTGACAGGTTTCTCCCATCCAAATCAGTTTCACCACCTCCTTTCACCAGCAGAGGGAGTTCATCGGACATTAAAGGTGAACGAGAAAATGAGCTCACAACACACACCACACCGTATGGTGAACCCCCAGGACACTCTCTGTCCGTGTGTCAGCTCCGCTCTTTATGTTTTTCACACCCTTCTCATTCACACCGTTGTTCCCTTTAGGTGACATCTGGTCTGTAAGTTCGTCCGACGTCATTCTTTCTCCGGTTGCCCGTACGTCTAGCCTGTCTACGTTTGGAGGTGTCAGCGTCTCAGTGTCTGCTAGCCCTACAGTAGACACGTCTCTATCTTCCTGGCATAGGTCATCCAACCTGACCAAATCCCGGCCCCACTCCCAGACATGCACTAAGTCTGGTGGTATACTGCCACCTTGGGACTCACGGCCTCCACTTCCCACAAACCTTACTCTGTCTACCGCATAGTTCACTGTGACCCCATGTGCACAGCGAACCTGAACCATTTTCTCGGTCAGACAGAGAGTGAGAGGAGTTCCTACCAGAGTCACCTGACTCTTTGAGTCCAACCGTCCCGATATCCCTTCCCAGTGTAGCATCATGGTACACACTTGCGGCCCGTCATCATTCGGAAAGAATATCCCACATTCTGGAAATGACATACATGAACACTGCAGCTTCCCAGACATACCCACTGAGTGAACCAGGGCTGCCATTTCCTCAAACTTGGCCCCTTTCTGGACCACCACCCCACTTTTGGTTGCCGCCCCCTCCCGGGACTCCACCCCTTTTTGGGCTACCACCCCGATTTGGGTCACTGCCCCCTTCTGGGACTCCACCCCCTTTCGGGATCTCCCCATGTCAGTTATACCGGTCTTCTCAGACCACTGTTCACACAACACAGTTTATGTCTCAACGATACCACACAAGTCCTTGTTGGCACCACCACAGCTCCTGCTGTCACCGATCACCGAGACCACTGGCTGCTGTTCACACACAGCAGCTGGAGTCACTGCAGCTCCTGCTGCGCCATCTTCGTGGACCCACTGATCCACCGGAAGCCGCTTGTCACCTTCGTGACCCCACTGAGCCACATCAAGCCGCTTGTCACCTTCTTGACTCCTACTGAGCCACCGCAGGCTGAGTTGAGAAAAGAAGAAAAGAAAAACACCACACAAAAAACTCAAAAAACTCACGTGTCCTTTTCTGTGTGCTATTCAGGACGTACCGTCTCCGCCTGAGACCGTCCAACACACAGGGTGCACCGGGTGCTATTCAGGGAGCGACCCTCCTCCCAGGGTTTCCCAACACCCCGGCCACACCAACACAAAACTTACGTGTCCTGTCTGTGTGCTATTCAGGACGCACCGTCTCCGCCTGAGACCGTCCAACACACAGGGCGCACCGGGTGCTATTCAGGGAGCCGACCCTCTTTCCAGGGTTTCCCAACACACCGGCCTCACCAGGTCCAGGGGCTTAGCAGGTGCTATTCAGGACATCCGTCTCGGTCTGAGACTGCCCAACACTTACGCCTCACCAGGTCCAAGGTCATACCACGTGCTCCAGGGATCTTCTCAACACTGACCCTCCAGGACCTTGCTCACTGAACCCTCCAGGAACACAGTCTTTCCCACTGACCCAGGTCAGTACCACACGAACACCAGTCCTGTTACCTGTGCCAGCCACACAGGTCCTCGGGTTCATCTTCTCCTCAGAGGCACCCTATAGCAATCACCAGTCTCTTGCTCACTGAGCCTGGACAGTACAACACGGCTTTCCCGGCCGTCACCTGCTGGCCACGCAGGTTCTCGGTCCCCTCTACAGCAGAGGTGTCCTATCAGTCTCTTTCTCCTGAGGAAACGGCCACACTGGGCTCACCGATCCGGACAGTGCCCTACTCACTAGGCCGCCCCACGGTTCCAGAACCACAGCCGGGCACTGGCTTCCTCGTCAGCCTTCCTGGCTCAGTATTGCCAGCGCTGCAACATGCACTTTTTGGAAACCGTTGCCCTTAACAACCGACTTTGCAGTCCTCTTCCGCTGCTCCCAGCAACAAGGCTACAACATTGCCCATAGCTTTCTCCACCAAATGTGAGGTAGCGCTGTCATTTACTTAGGGGATTCTCGCTTGCAGCGAACAAAAATCAGTTCCGGCACGGATTGTCCATCAAATCATACAGTCCTTGCGGTTTATTCACGCCCAGAAAGTTCACTTAACAGCAATACCAGCAAAGCGTCCATTATAATGCTTCACTCTGGTTATCTATGTCCAGTACGCAGGCTCTCTTAGCCTCACAACTATCTCACCCAAGTCAGGGCTCCTCATGCGGCTTCAGCATTCCGCACACGTTCGTTCCCTCCAGGGAACTCTCAGGCACACATCGTCATTGCTCACAGCCACTTCACACGTGCTGTCAGGCAGGAAGTTCCATGTCTGCAGGACCTTCCACCCTGGACCAACCAGGTCCCAGCATTCCTCACATGTGACCTACCCTGGCCACATTATATGGTCTATAGCCACGACCACCGGGTCACGTGACTATGACCTCATCACAGGTCGTTCACACACTCACATAGCTTTTTAATACAGGCGTTTTCAGACACACCCCTGGGTGGGTTTGTAGGTAACTGGCCCGCCCAACTCCCGAGTTACCTGGAGACTTCTCCCTCATACCTTGAAACAATACTTCAGCAATATCATTGCTGATCAACACATAACTAAGTCTCCATCTCAAAGCCACCCACTTTGAGATACATAACCATCCATCAGGATTCTGCCTCTCATCCTTTCTCTTGGAACCTCCACACAGCACCCCCTAGTGGACATAGTGGTTACTACACCACAGTACCCTTAACTGCTGCCGTTAAAAGGCTTATCGGCGGTCATTAAGAGGTTAAAATTTGGGCCCAATTTATCAAGATTTCTTTTGCAAATTTTTTTTGTGCAAAATTTCTGCAACATTTGTCTTTTTTATGCCAGTCTCGCCCGGCTCTGTCACAGGGGCTGGAGCATAAGCTGGACAGGCCATGGCAAAGCAAGTTCATCAAAAGTTCGGCTGCTTTAGTAGAGTAAATTATACAAGAAATGTACTCTAGTTGTTGACTAGAGTAACAATTGTGATACAGGTGCACAGCAGATGTTAGAGGCACCTAATTCAGTAAAAAGCATTCACCTCTTAATGAGCTAGACAAATATTATTCCAGCAGGGCTTTCATTAACACCGACGTACAAAACTTAATGACTCTTAATGAATTGGCCACTTATATTTTAGGGACTATTTCTGTTGAGAAGTAGCCTAACTCCTTCCTGACATGTGACGTAACTGTATGTCATGATCGAGAAGGTATTCCTGCAAAACTGGTGTATAGTTACATCATAATTATAATAGGGGCTAGTGTGGGCCAATCATACTGAGTAGGTGTTGGTAAGTGCTATAATACTAACTGGGGGGCTGGTTGGGTCAAAAATACTGAAAGTGGGGGCTGAGAGAAGCACTGGTAGGGGCCATTATGCTGGCGGGGGCCATTATACTGAATGTGTGGCTGGTGGGAGCCATTATAATGAATGGGTGGATAGTGGGGAACATTATAATGAATGGGACGTCATGGGCACCATAATAATGTGAGAAGGGCTATAGGGAACTGTGAGGGCCACCATAATGAGTTTGGAACTGTGGGGGCCTTAAAATCATGAGTGGTGTGCAGTGGGGGTCCATTATACTTAGTGGGGAGTTATGGAGGCCATTTTAATGTGTGATGAGCCTTTGGGGGCTATTATAATGAGTGGGTGGCTTTTATACTGACTGTCGGCTATGGGCATCCAATACTAAGTGGGGAACTCCAATACTGAGTGAGGAACTGTGGGGGTTCCATACTAAGTGGGGCTCCATACTGAGTGGGGGGTCCTCATTCTGTGTGAAGACTGTCTTATATGTGGGGCCGTGCATACTATGTGATAAGCTGTGGGGGCACTCATAAGGAGTAGGGGCTGTGGAGGCCCTCACACTGAGCTGAAGCGTCATACTGATAGATATTATACTGTACTGTATGTCTGGAGTGAAACTGCGTGGGTGGAATCATTGTAGGGATATCATCCTCAGTTTGTGTGTGGGTGAACACATTTTTGGGAACATCATACTCTAAAATGGCCCTAAAATTGCTGGTGAGAACACTAAGGGGCTTCAATAGGGATATATACAATGCCTTGAAAAAGTATTCATACCTAGTGACCTTTCCACATTTTTTCACCACTCATCACTGAGTCTGCGCCAGCTGCTTCCATTCATTCTACAGTAGTTTACAGTCTGAGCAGCTGTGTTAGCAGCACTCCGCCTGTAAACTAATTAACCCCCGAGATGGATTTACGCCATGGGACGTGACTGAGCGCCGGTCAGGTAATGTATATTGTTGCTTTTTTATTTTCACCTTTTTTACAGGAAATCGATGCCGTCGCAAAGGAATTAACAGTGTAATAAAGATTTAAACAATGTATGTGTTGTCTTGTTTCATTAAAATACTTTATTCTTATTGTGTGTTTATTGAACCCTTTATTTACTCTGGGATTAGTAATGGAGAGGTGTCTTATTGACACCTCTCCATTACTAACCCGGGCTTAATATCACCTTACAATAGAAAGGTGACATTAACCCCTTATTAACCCCCACTTGCCACCTCTGCAGGGCAAGTGGGAAGAACCAGGCAAAGCTCCAGAATAGGCGCATCTAATAGATGCGAGACGTTTCTGGGCAGCTGGGGGCTGCTTTTTATAGGCTGTGGGAGGCCAAGATCAAAGGCCCCTTACCAGCCTGAAAATTGCAGCCCCCAGCTTTGAGTTTCACCGAGTTGGTTACAAATATAAGGGGGTCTCCACGTCGTGTTTTTTTTCATTCTTCTCTCCTGCTCGCTGTTGCCGGCAGAGCAGGAGAGAAGAATGACATACCATAGAGAAGAAACAGGAATCTGGCACAACTGTATGACCTCGGGATAATGAAGCTGCAAACACACCAGGGATAACGGGTGCCACTTCCAATGAAAAAAGTTCTGTATATCCATAGTGAAGAAAGCGGATAGGCACTGACTGTACCGTGCAAAATAATCCTTTATTATTATTATTACTATTATTATTATTACTATGTTACTATGTTTATTGTGGTGTCATCATATCAACAGCAGGCAGATAAAACAATGGAGCAGGAAACAGACGACGATCGTTTCGCGCTACATAGGGCTTCTACAGGTCATCCCGCGTTCAGCACCAGCAACAGGGGAACAGCGCTTACAGTAGCGCTTCTTCCCTGGCAGCCATCCGTGAGCACGGAGGACAGTGTTAACTGTTCTCCGTGTGCACATGTTCAGCACTTTTGTGGACCATGCGCTCCCACGAACACTGACATGTCTCTGTGTTTTTCACACGGACCCTGTGTCCGTAAAAACACGCTGAAATATGCAGAGACACGTTCATTTTAATGTGTCTACGTGTGTCAGTGTCTCCGGTACGTGAGGAAACTGTCACTACATGTATCGGAGCCACTGACGTGTGAAACCGGCCTAAGATAGATACCAAATTGCTAGCAGATAGATATTTTGCTGCCAACAAAAAATAGATTCTAGCATAGGTAATAAATACATATCATTTTATAACCTAAATGTTAAAATTAGTACAGACAACAATTAACCCCTTCATTACCGGTGGTATTTTCGTTTTTTGATCCCTTTCTTCTCAGAGCGATAACTTTTTTATTTTTTGGACAATATGGCCATGTGAGGGCTTGTTTTTTGCGGCACAAGTTGTACTTTTGAATGACACCATTGGTTTTAACATATTTTGTACTGGAAAAAAATTCCAAGTGCGGTGAAATTGCAAGAAAAGTGCAATTCCACAATTGTTTTTTGTTTTACTTTTTTATTATGTTCAGTAAATTCTAAAACTGAACTGCCATTATGATTTTCCAGGTCATTGCGAGTTCATAGACACCAAACAAGAGTAGGTTCTTTTTTTATCAAAGTGGTGAAAAAAAATTCCAAACTTTGTTTAAAAAAAAAAAAATTGCACAATTTTCCAATACCCATCGTGTCTCCATTTTTTGTGATCCCTGGTTGGGTGATGGCTTATTTTTTGCACGCCAAGCTGACGTTTTTAATGATACCATTTTGGCACAGATACGATCTTTAGAATGCCCGTTATTGTATTTTAATGCAATGTTGTGGCAACAAAAAAAATGTAATTCTGGCGTTTTGACTTTTTTCTCGTTACGCCATTTAGAGATTGGGTTAATTTTCTTTTATATTGCTAGATTGTGCAAATCTGAACGCGGCGATACCAAATAAGTGTATATTTGATTTTTTTATTGTTTTATTATGAATGGGGCAAAAGGGGGGTGATTTTTAAAAATATTTTATTTTACTTTTTCCATGCTTCAATAGTCTCCATGGGAGACTAGAAGCTGCCATAACACGATCAGCTCTGCTGCATACAGGCGTTGATCAGATCGCCTGTATGTAGCAGAATTACTCACTTGCTATGAGTGCCGACCACTGGACGGCGTTCATAGCAATCAGGAAGTGACAACCATAGAGGTCTGCTGGTGACCTGTGGTTCTCATGCGACCCATCGGTGACCCGCAATCACGTGACGGGCGTCACCGATGGGCAGGATTTCCGGCGTGCTTGCCGGAAGCGCGTGTTAAATGCAGTTGTCAGAGATTGACAGCAGCATTTAATGGGTTAACAGCCTTGGGAGGATCGCGATTCCACCCACGGCTGTTAGAATCAGATGTCAGCTGTTCAGAACAACTGACGTGTCGGAAAAGATGTCTGCTCACCGCCGGAGCCCACACCAAAGGGAGGTTGTCCTACATCGGTGAATTATTTTGCCCGATGTCGGAAAGAGTTTAATAGACAGGGTGGTGGGGGCATGGCCTAGCATGAAGTAGGAAGCAGCACAGAGAACTCCAGCTGAGATTTATAACTTTTATCCTGATCTCTGCTCTGAAACACTTGTCTAAAGGTACTGTCACACTTAGCGATGTACAAGCGATCCCGACCAGCGATATGACGCGGTCAGGATCGCTGGTACATCGCTAAGTGGTCGCTAGTGAGCTGCCACACAGGCAGATCTCACTAGCGACATCGCTGGGGACAGGGGTCGCTACTTACCTGTCACACTAGGCGATCCTGCGTCCTCCCGCCCGGCTCCACGCGTCGCTCGTCACTCCACAGGAAGCGCCGCAGGAAGCTGACGACGAGAAACAGTCCTGGACGTTCTCGCGCGATCAGCAATAACCAGCGGGGGAGCGGTCGGAGGTAAGTATCAGACATAGCGATGTCGCTAGCAATATCGCTATAACGTCACTAGTTATAGCGATATTGCTAGCGATATCTCTTAGTGTGACATGCCCTTAATACACCAGGACAAAGGGGAAAGTTCCTGGAGGCTAAGGATCAATAAGCTGAGTGTGCTAGCTGGTAGAATGACCCGAAAAAGGCAGAAGAATCCTGGGGTCAAGGTAAGCACTCAGAATCAAGATGGCGCTAATGCCAAGGCAGTGGTTGCACAAGCTAATGAAGCACTTGCAAAGAGGCTTGAAGTGGCTTCTAAATTGGTGCGATTTGCTCGCTTGGAGAGTGAGGCGGTTAATATGCTGCAAGCTGTCAACATGCTAAGTAGCTCTGCTGATGATGAACTTTCATAGGAGGAAGAGGAACAGCAGCTCCCAGCAGAGCCTGCAGCGACTGACAAGCAGGGGGATAATCCACTATTAAAGATGTATTTGCGGTGGTATCCTTTTGCAAAGCCGCATTAAGTACTCTACTCAGCAAATTACAGCTCTCATCAGCTGAAGCCTGCTGCCGCTAATAACAGTGAGAGCAGGAGCGGTTAATGGGGGTATCCATCAGCCGCCGCTTGAGCTGTAAATAAACAATTTTACAAAAAAACGAAATGGGTTCCCCTGTATTTTTGATAACCAGTCTGGCAAAACTCAGCTGAGGGATGCAACCCTCAGCGGTCAGCTTCAGCAAGGCTGGTTATCAAGAATAAAGGGGTCCCCATGCTGTATTTTTAATTATTTCAATAAATAATTTAAAAAACAGCGTGGGATCCCCCCATCTTTGACAACCAGTCTTTCTAAAGCAGACAGATGGGGACTGGTATTCTCAGGCTGGTAAGGGGCCATGAATATTGCCCCCCAGCCTAAACCTAGCAGCCCGCAGTTGGCCACAAAAGACGCATCTATTAGATGCGCCAATTCTGGTGCTTTGCCTGGCTCTTCCCACTTCCCTTTAGCAGTGGCAAGTGGGGTTAATATTTGTGGGGTTGATGTCACCTTTGTATTGTCAGGTGACATCAAGCCCGCGGCTTAGTAATGGAGAGGCTTCTATAAGATTGCTATCCATTACTGATCCTATAGTTATATAGTAAATAAAGACACATCCAGAATAAAGTATTTTATTTAAAATAAAACAAAACACACTTTTACGTTTCTATTTAAAAATAACAAACACAGTTATACTCACATAACCCCTGATTCCACTGAATCCGTCGTCTCCTGTAAAAAAAACATAAATAAAAAACAACAATATCCCTCATCTATCTGTCATTCTGTCCCACACCGCAATCCATGTCTGGGTGATAAACAATTTTCAACCTGGACGGTGCCAAGATGTGACCGAACCAGGCTGAGAAACTGAGAAACACTGATGACTGAACTGCTGCGAGAGCAGCCTCAGTGACTAGCAGTGACATCATGGTCTTCTGGTTGCTGAGGCTGCGTTCCCAGCAGAGCTGAACTGCAGTGACCTTGGTGAGATTCCTGCAGCACCCTGAAAGTTTCACCAGCTGATGAATACTCCCATCAGCCAGTTCTGCTCTCACTGTTAATAGTGGAAGCAGGCGTCGGCTGATTGGAGCTGCATTCCCATCAGCTGACACGAGTGAGTGGAGGTAAATTTTATACCTCCGATCACAGCTGCGCGCTCTATGACTGGCCGTGTTGATTTCACCACTTATCAGAACCGGTGTTTGCCGCACTGTCATGCACATGACAAAGTGGCTAACACTTGATGTTCGGGCCAACCATTCAAGTGAATGGGGTCCGGGTACTGTTCTGGTACCCGAACCTGAACTTTTTGTAACTGTTCGGCCAAACCCGCTGGGCCCGAACATCCAGGTGTCCATCCATTTCTATTCAGGACATTGTTAGGCGGATCTAGCAAATTGTTTCTATTGATATGTTTAACTTCTGATATTGTCCTATCTAAAAGGGACCTGTTGTACCCTCTATTTGTCAATCTATGATGATTATTGTCTGTCTCTTTTTTAAATTCCAAGTCATCAGTGCAGTTACGTGTCATTCCCTTTGGGAATATTCTTGATTATATGTGAAGGGTGACAGGACGCAGAATGAAGTATGGAGTTATAGACTGTGGGTTTGATACAAAGGGACACCACAACTGCTCCTGTTTTAATATCCCCCTGCAACCAATCATCCAAAAAAAAAAATTGTATTATTTTGGTGTTTATAGGTAAAATTGAGATTAAAGGAGTTTCCTCCTATTTCCTCCTGCAGGCCTGACCAAATGAACAATAAATTGTCTATGTAACGATCAAACCACACTATGTGCTGACTAAAAGGGTTGTCATAGTTGAAAATGAATTTTTCTTCCCAAACCTGTCAATGTACTTTAATGCACACCTGAAAAACACTGCTCCTTTATGTAGCATCATGGGAAAGTCTAAAGAAATCAGCCAAGATATCAGGAAGAGAATTGTGGACTTGCACAAATCTGGCTCATCCTTGGGTACAATTTCAAGATACCTGAAGGTGCCTCGTTCATCTGTACAAACAATTACCATATATACTTGAGTATAAGCCGACCTGAGTATAAGCCAAGGCACCAAATTTTGCAACAAAATACTGGGTAAAATTATTGACTCGAGTATAAGCAGGGTATACATTGTCCCCTCACCCCTGTCCTGGTATGCATGGTTCTCCGGTCCCTGTCCTTGTATGCATGGCTCCCCGGTCCTTTGTACCCGCTTTAGTTCCATTATATCCTTCCTGAGCACCGGTGCCCAAAACTGTACACAGTACTCCATGTGCGGTCTAACCAGAGATTTGTACAGAGGCAGTATAATGCTCTCATCATGTGTATCCAGACCTCTTTTAATGTACCCCATGATGCTGTTTGCCTTGGCAGCCACTGCCTGGCCCTGGCTGCTCCAGGTAAGTTTATCATTAACTAGGATTCCCAAGTCCTTCTCCATGTCAGATTTACCCAGTGGTTTACCGTTCAGTGTGTAATGGTGATATTGATTCCTTCTTCCCATGTGTATAACCTTACATTTATCATTGTTAATATACTTGAAATTAGTCCAAATACAACATATATTCTGGCACTTCAAAATATCAGAAAAAAACATTTTTGGGCCAATATACCATGACGGCACCAAAAATCATGAAGAGATCCAGTATGAGAATAAAATATCAAATTTTATTGAAAAAACATTAAAAATATTATAAAATTACAAAAATACCCAGCAAGAGGCGCTCAAAACATTCATGCCATTAGTTATTATAGTCACACAGACAAAGGTGAATCCTTGCACATAAGTAATTATAAATATTTTCCAACAAGAGTATAATATCTCTATAAATGTAGAGAATATTCACACCACAGTATTAAAAAAAATATATTGAATATAAATCAGGCCTGATATATGTAACTTAATTAAATAACCTCAGTGTCAAAATAACTGAATATATTGTGACTGAAAAAAAAAAATACCATGTGGAAATAATCTGTGGCAACACTACAGGCAACTCACTCTGAATGTAAAAGAGACCCACATTAAATCGCACCTGAGTGAAGGTAACCCAGTCTGATATATGCTGCAGGTAAAAGTAAATGACCTCAATGTCAGCACAATTAAATAATATCACGGCTGAGAAAGTACTAGAGGATTGCTGCATAAATCCACAAAGGTTCAAAATAAAGGTAAAAAACGGTATGAAAGGTATGAAAACGCTGATGCCAGGTCTCTGGTGAGTGTGAATGATGCGACCTCCTTCACCCCAACACGTGTTTCACACTAGCTTCTTCCGGAAGAAGCTAGTGCGAAGCAAGTATTGGGGTGAAGGAGCTCGCATCATTCATTGCTATGCGCCAGTCCTGTGGAACAGACCCCGTCGCTATAGAGTCACTAAATATAAGAAACTAGCTGAAGAGCCCAGCACTGTCCGGGCATAGTAACTAACTGTGGTTAGTTATAGCAAATTATAATTATCCTCCATCCCATAGTCCCGTGCCCATATACCCATCATACATATCCACGATCCCATAGGCCCGTGCCCATATACCCATCATACATATCCTCCATCCCATAGTCGAGTGCCCATATACCCATCACACATCCTCTATCCCATAGTCCCATGCCCATATACCCATCATACATATTCGCCATCCCATAGACGAGTGCCCATATACCCATCACACATCCTTCATCTCATAGTCCAATGCACATATACCCATCATACATATCCTCCATCCCATAGTCCCGTGCCCATATACCCATCATACATATCCTCCATCCCATAGTCCCGTGCCCATATACCCATCATACATATCCTCCATCCCATAGTCCCGTGCCCATATACCCATCACACATCCTCGATCCCATAGTCCCATGCCCATATACCTATCATACATATCCTCCATCCCATAGTCCAGTGCCCATATACCCATCACACATCCTCCATCTCATAGTCAACCATTATGACATCATAATGAGCGGCGGGGCTTGCAACCTATGATGACATCAGCATCACCATGGCAACCATTGTGACATCATAATGAAGGGCGGGGCCTGATACGCACACACTGTTTCCCCATTATGTAGATAGGGGCATTATGACGTCATAATGAGGGCCGGGGCTTGACGCGCACACACTTTTTCCCCAGTATGTAGGTAGGGGCAAAATTGTTTGGTGAATTGGAACGCGCGGGGTTAAAATTCGCCTCACAACATAGCTTAGGACGCTCTCGGGGTCCAGACATGTGACTGCCAAATTTTGTGGCTGTAGCTGTGACGGTGCGGATGCCTATCCCGGACATACACAGACACATACATACATACACACTTTGAGCTTTATATATTAGATAATGGTTTGTCTATTACATTATTTAGTTCTCTTAGTACTCGTGGGTGTATGCCATCCGGACCCGGAGATTTATCTATTGTATGCATGGCTTCCCCCTCCCATCCTTGTATGCATGCCCCCCCTGTCCCGTCCTTGCATGCATGGCCCCTTATCCCCTATCCTTGTATGCATGTGTAAGGGAGGGACAGGACGGTAGTCATGACCTGAATTACTGCAATATCTATGTTCAGTCCTTCCTCTACAGAAAACTGTACTCTTCTCTTCAGCATACCTGCATCTCCAAATTCAGCTTCCTCTGGGCACTTCCCAGGCAATGATGGTCCCTCTTCCAGCAATGGAGACACAGTCCAAGTTAACGTCAACATTGTCTTTACTGAATACTTCACATGTTACATACACAGTTGGTACATCGTGACATTTACTTGTTTCCTCATCTTTCCCTTTCTGGCTGTCGCTTCTGTGCAGTACACACCTGGACCGAACCGTCCTAGACTGCTCCCCAGTTCCTTCTTGGCCTGACCTCGCCATAATGACAATTCCTTCTGCCTGTTTCACCCCAGACTTGAAATCATCAGTCACCATGTTTGGTTGCATCTGGTAAAGCATCCGGCCCGTCTGTACCAATCTCTTCGAAGCTCCAACTTCCTTCATCTCCTCAGTCCAACCAACTCCTGCCCTAAAAGCATCTGCCCAGGCAATAAGTCGCCACATCTTTCCTTTCTTGTTCTGGCCCACTGCTATGACATACAGTGGCCGTGGGTAATGTGGGCTGCAGCACTTTAACATTGCGTGGCTGCCAAGCTGTCTGGGCCTAAAGCCCATGTAGACACTAGGGCACCCTGGCCCTGTCTGCTTTAACTTCCTAAAAACTTCTCTCTTACAACCTGGCAGCCCCTCCTACAATTAACCCTCTATAAACATTCTATCAGCTATACCTATAATACCTATAATGCCCACTAGTATGCCGCCATCTAGTGGCTGTGGTGTAGTGACCACTGTGTCCGCTACGGGGCGCTGTGTGGGTGTCCCAGGACAGGCGTATAAGCATTTCCAGTGTCCTGATAGGAGTAGGATGCTGAATGATCGTAATGTATCTCATAATCAAGCCTTGAGATGAAGGCTTGATTATGTGCTGATCAGCAGAGCTGATCTTTTGTGCCAATGTGTAGGGAGAAGCCTTCAGGTAGCTGGAGAACTGGGCAGGACTAGCTTCCTACAAATCCACCCAGGGATGTGTCTGAAAACACCTTTAATAAAAGACTATGTGAATGTGTGAAGGACCTGTGATGAGTTCATAGCCATGTGACCCGGTGGGCATGGCTACAGACCATATAAGGTGGCCAGGGTAGGTCATATGAGGTGAATGCTGGGACCTGGTTGGTCCGTTTTGGAAGGTCCCGTCTGAGAGAGATGGGGCTGTCTTCCTGACAGCAAGTGAATGCTATGTTAATGGCTGCACGTGCCTGATAGTCCCATCGGCAGTATGGAGAAACATCCATGAGGGAACCCTGACGGGTGAGATAACTGTGAGGCTGAAGAGCCTGCGTATGGAACACTGCATACCCTGTGTGACCACAGGCTGGACAGAGTAAAGCTCTGTCATGGGCGCTAAGCTGTTTATATGAATTTTATGTTGCTGCTGTGGTTTATGATGCCTGAATAAACCGCATGGACTGTTTTGGTTTTATGGAAAACCTGTGCCGGATGTGCTTTATTGGCTGCAAGCGAGTATCCCCTGCCCGACTGACAGCGCTACCTTACAATTGGTGGAGAATGCAGGCAATGTTGTAGCCTTGTTGCTAGGAGCAACGGAAGAGGACTGCAAGATTTGGTTGCTAAGGGCAATGGTTTCCAACAGCACATGTTGCAATGATGGCAACGCTAAGCCAGGAGGGCTGACGGTCGTGAAAGCCATGTGATATGCTGACTAGGGTCAGTGGAAGAGACTTATTATTATTATTATTGTTTATTGTTATAGCGCCATTTATTCCATGGCGCTTTACATGTAGGGAGGGGTATACATAAAAACAAGTACAATAATGTTGAACAATACAAGTCATAACTGGTACAGGAGGAGAGAGGACCCTGCCCGCGAAGGCTCACAATCTACAAGGGATGGGTGAAAATACAGTAGGCGAGGGTAGAGCTGGTCATGCAGCGGTTTGGTCGATCGGTGGTTACTTATAGGACACCTCTGCGGTAGAGGGGTCCGAGAACCTGTGCGGCCAGCAGGTGACGGTTGTGAAAGCCATGTTGTACTGACCGGGGTCAGTGAGAAAGAGACTGGTGATTGCTATAGGGTGCCTCTGTGGATATGAGGTACCCAAGGACCTGTGTGGCCGACACAGGTAATGGACAGGTGTTCGTGTTGTACTGACCTGGGTCAGTGAGTAAGACTGTGTACCTGGAGGGTTCAGTGAGCAAGGTCCTGGAGGATCAGTGTTGGGAGATTCTAGGAGAAGAATCAGATCCCTGGAGCACGTGGTATGACCTTGGACCTGGTGAGGCGTGAGTGTTGGGCAGTCTCAGGCGGAGACGGATGTCCTGAAGAGCACCCGCTGAGCCCCTGGACCTGGTGAGGCCGGTGTGTTGGGAAACCCTGGGAGGAGGGTCGCTCTCTGAATAGCACCCGGTGCGCCCTGTGTGTTGCACGGTCTCAGGCGGAGACAGAACGTCCTGAATAGCACACAGACAGGACACGTGAGTTTTGTGTGGTGTTCTTTTTTTTTCTTTTCTCAACTTAGCCTGCGGTGGCTCAGTGGGAGTCAAGAAGGTGACAAGCGGCTTGCTGTAACTCGGCAGGGTTACGAAGGTGACAAGCGGCTTGCTGTAACTCGGCGGGGTTACGAAGGGGACAAGCGGCTTCCTGTAACTCGGTGGGGTTACGAAGGTGACACCAACAGCTGTGTGTGAATGGCAGCCGGAGGTGTCGGTGATTGGTGACAGCAGGAGCTGTGATGGTGCCAGCAAGGACTTGTGTGGTATCGTAAAAAAGACATAAACTGTGTTGTGTGAACTGTGGTCTGAGAAGACCTGTAGAACGAACATGGGGAGATCCCGAAAGGGGGCGGTGGCCCAGATCGGGGTGGTAGCCTTAAAGGGGGTGGAGTCCCAGGGGGGCGGTGACCCAAATTGGGATGGTGGTCCAGATAGGGGCCGAGATTTTAAAAGGGGCAGCACTGGGTACCTCAGTGGATATGTCTGGGGATCCGCCGTGTGTCTGTATGAGTTTTGAGGAATGTGGGACATTCTTTACAGATAATGACGGGCCACAGGTGTGTACCGTGATGCTACACCAGAAAGGGGTCTCGTGTCGGCTGGATTAAAGAGTCACGTGACTCTAACGGGAACTCCTCTCATTTTCTGTCTGACCGAGAAAATGGTCCAGTTTCGCTGTAAACATGGGGTCACGGCGAACTATGCGGTAGACAGAGTAATGTTTGAGGGGTTCAAAAATAGTGAATGCCAAGGTGGAAGGGTACCACCTGACTTAGCGTATGCCTTTGAGAAGGGCAGGGACTTTGTCTTGTTTGATGATATGTGGCAGGAGGTGGAGACGTTGCTACTGTTGGGTTAGCAGACAGTGTGATGGTGACACCTGCTAAAGTGGACAGGTCAGTGGTAGAAATGACCAGAAGAAGGGGTACATCTGCCCAACTGACGGACCTGAAGTCTCGTGACAAGACAGATGGTGGGCTGGGAAATGAGATGACTGGAGTGGACACACGGTCAGAGGGTAACTGGAGGGTTGTCTTGGATGATCGGCGTGACTCAGACTCTGGGGGTGACTGTGGCTCTGAGAGACTAGAAGTGCTAGAGAAAGAAGTATCCGAGCTCAAAGGTCACCTGGCATCGTGGCAAGGTCTGAATACATCCCTCAGAGAGGAAGTAGGAGTACTAGCAGAATCTGTAAGTGGGACGAAGACTTACAGCGGCCAGGCCTGAGTGAGGAACAGTGTGAAGACAAGAAAAAACTGGGAAGTATGGAAGCAGAGATGATCCATATGCAGAAGGAGCTTGCTGCTGCAGAGTGTGCTAAAAGGCAAGCACAGCAGGAAAGAGATGAACTGGCTGATTTAGTTGCCAATAACAGTGGTAAAGATGTTCTGGCTTTGGAAGAAAAGAGGCGGTTAGAGTCTCGCATTGCTCAGCTTGAAGAAGAAATGGAGGAAGAACATGGCAACGTTGAATAGCCAATGACAGGCTGAGAAAGGCCACACTTCAAGTTGACCAGATGAATGCTGATTTGAAGACAGAACGTAGTAATACTCAGAAGAATGAGAGTGCCCGTCAGCAATTAGTTTGCCAGAATAAGGCGTTAGAAGCAAAGGTTGCACTACTGGAGGAACAGCTTGATGCAGAAATTAAAGTGCGACAATCTGCAAGCAAACAAGTACGTCGTACAGAGAAAAACTGAAGGTTGTACTAAGGCAAATGGATGATGAAAGGCATAGTTCTGAGCAGTACAAAGACCTGACGGAGGGAAATAATGTGCGTCTGAAACAGCTAAAATTCCAGGAGGAAGAAGCAGAGAAAGAGGCTCAACGTGCCAATACGTTGCACCGTAGATTACAGTGTGAACTGGAGGATGCTACAGAGACAGCAGGTGCAATGAACCGTGAGGTTAATGCGCTGAAAAGCAAACTTAGAAGTGGTGGGGTACCATTTGTTACAAGATGCTTAGATAGAGAGAGGATGTTGACTAAACAGTGTCTGATGACGCAGACAGACCGTGACTGGAGGGTCAAAGACAACGACCGATACTCTGACCGCTGGGGGCAGGGGGAGGCCTAACGTAGGGATGAGGCCGTATGAGTGATGGAGACGGTTCTCTCGACCTGTGGGGCAAGGTGTAATGAGTGCCCGGTCTCGAGATCCTGGTGTAATGTTGTGTTCAACCCCACAAGTTTGAACAGAGGGGGAGGTATGTGGTGAAGTGACCACTTTGTCCACTAGGGGGCGCTGTGAGGGTGTCACAGGACAGGCATATAAGCATTTCCACTGTCCTGATAGGAGTAGGATGCTGAATGATCGTAATGTATCTCAAGGTGGGTGGCCTTGAGATGAAGGCTTGATTATGTGCTGATCAGCAGAGCTGATCTTTCGTGCCAATGTGTTAGGGAGAAGCCTTCAGGTAGCTGGAGAATTGGTCGGGACTAGCTTCCTACAAATCCACCCAGGGGTGTGAATGGAAAACGCCTGTAATAAAAGACTATGTGAGTGTGTGAAGGACCTGTAATGAGGTCATAGCATGTGACCTGGTGGGCGTGGCTACTGACCATATAAGGTGGCCAGAGTAGGTCACACGAGGTGAATGCTGGGACCTGGTTGGTCCGTTTTGGAAGGTCCTGTCTGACAGAGATGGGGCTGTCTTCCTGACAGCAAGTGAATGCTGTGTTAATGGCTGCACGTGCCTGATAGTTCCCTGGAGGGAAAGGACATCGGCAGTATGGAGAAACATCCATGAGGGAATCCTGACGGGTGAGATAACTGTGAGGCTGAAGAGCCTGCGTATGAAACACTGACCCTGTGTGACCACAGGCTGGACAGAGTAAAGCTCTGTCATGGACGCTAAGCTGTTTATAGAAAAATATTTAGAATTGAGAGTCCTCAGTGGTTGATACCTTTTAATGGCTAACTGAAAAGATGGCTAACACGGTACAAAGATATACATCTTTCCTTTATTAAGCTGTTTATATGAACTGTTGCTGCTGTGGTTTATGATGCCTGAATAAACCGCATGGACTGTTTTGATTTTATGGAAAACCTGTGCCGAATGTGATTTATTGGCTGCCAAGCAAGTATCCCCTACCCGACTGACAGCGCTACCTTACATGGCCCACAACAGAACTACACTTACCCTATGTATAAGAACTATCTACTAAAGTGCCCTCCTCTAATGTCCCCCAAAAAAGGATGCACTGACTTACCCTATACTGTACATAAATATCAATGTACATTACTTTACAATATATACATTATAACATTAAGAAACGCAGACTCAAGAGCATGGTAACACATACCTGTACACAAATGTGGCAGTACGAGTAAAGTGAGCGGTAATACATTTTCATATGTAGCAGTACCGCAAGCATTCAACATATACATTATCAATATTAGCAATACGTAAACATTAACAAATCAACAGCAATTAGAGGAAGGGAAGCAAGAAGGGCATTATATCTGTTAGGGACGACGGAACACACTAAATAATGAATAATAGAAAGTGCGTTCGCCGCCCGGGGTCCACCGTGCAGAAGGTGTTACACTGCTGCTATGTAATGGCAGACACACTATATGGCAGTTTAACGCACACCGGTTGAACGTCACCTGGAGTGCGCTTGGCGATCTCTGTTCCTTCACAGAGACGCCGAAGTGTTAAACAAAAAGGCTGTGCCTGTTGACGTCACAGGGCTCAGAGGGATGCACGCACGGTATATGGTCACAGGACTTGGCCCAAGACACAAAGTCCAGGTCCGTCTAGACCTACCGTGTGTGCGGCGTTGCAACAGCGGATGCCAAGGAGAGCTGCTGACTGCAGCGCGGCGAAAGGCACTGCCGCAATATGACAATGCCCGGTAGCAGACGCACTGTCGGACGCTAGCACTATGGAGGATGCGTATTGTGGCCAGTAGTATGCCACTGACTGGCGCTGACTCTATCACTAGTTCCCTATACACGCTCGTCATATCAGAGGGAGGGGAATCTTAATGAGTCATTTGCAAATCCATACATCCATCATCATTCACACAGTTAGCAACTAGAGTCTATACTAGCGCATGGCTGAGCAGCCATGCGAACCTTTTATAGCCAGGACCTTCCGGAAGCTTCCAGATCCCTGAGATGGACCAATCAGAACTGGACAAGGATCTGTGCATGTGACTCCCGATCTCCAATGGGAGATCGTCTCGTGAGCAATCTCAGTGGATTGACGGAAGGACTTAGCCTCTGGAGCGGTTTGCTGCTGAGCAGCCTGCATTGCTATTGCAGACCCAAAGGTGGCAGCAACAGCCAGACCCACAGAGCAGGTCTGGGCAGAGCATCAGGAACGACAGGCCTGCTGAGCGAGGTCCTCTGCGGTTGATAGAGAATGGGAGACCGCAGAATGTGAGGCTCTGGATTCCTGTTGTGCCGCTGCAGGAACCCGACGCCTAACATTACCCGCCCCCTCCCCCCCGAGCCTTCCAATCCACCAAAGTTTTTTGCCACGTACCACCCTGCGTCCCACAATGGCACTGACCTCAGACTCGTCCGAAGACAAAGTCCTCCAAAAAAAAAAATCAAGATAAAACCAGCTCTGCATTCCCTGTGTGAACACTGCCACATGCAGATTATTTTTTTGCACTGGTGTACCACATGGCCAATCCCTGATTGTAGGCTGGCTATTTCATTGGGTATTATTGCACCTGTGCAGTTGCTATTTTACTTGGGTCCGCTGCACCCTGGTGAGTGCAGATGTATTTAGGCCTGTCTGGTTTTATCTTGATTATTTTTTTAGGAGGATTTTTTCCTCTTTCTGAGGTTTTCATGTTAGAGTAGGACTGGCAAGTGTAAGGAACTTTGACGCAGTTTGCCAGCTTCCGTATTATGGCCATAATATCAACCAATACTGTTATGAATGGGTCACCGAGGAGAAAAAAACAAAACAAGCTAAGTCACAGAAAACCAGAGAGGTTGGTGACTATGCAGATTGCAGATCCCTAATCCTAACAACACAACTAGCAGCAGTCGTGGAGCGTACCTATGATGATCCTAGACGCTTCGTCACAGCTGGAGAACTACATAAGCCTGAAGCAAGGCAAGGGGAAAACCAACTGCCCCAGAGCAGACCCCAAAGGAAAGACAGCCCTCACACATGTATTGACGATGAAACAAGATGAAAGCACAAACACAGGCAGGAAAATAGGCTGAGCAAACGATGGGGCCCAAACTAACTAGAAAGGATAGGAAAGGAAAGACACTGTCTGCAATCTGCAAAAAAAGCTACAAAAATAATGTCCAACACTTCTGATAGCAAAATTAACCCTGAAGTCACTAGACTTCTCCCACTATATCAGCACTCTGAAATATTCTGAGACAGAGCAAAAAGAGGCCAATCTAATAAGGGACAAAAAGCAAATTGGCAAATACAGGTAAATAAGAGTGAAAATTCAGCACAGCCCCAGCTGGGGCTGGCTGACCACACAAAAAACTGAATAGACCAACAAAATCAAGTGTGAACATTAGCAGAAAAACTTAGCTTTAGATGACTGGAACAGAGCTGAAAACCAAGACCTGACAAGCCAGAAGGAATCACCAGCACCAGAATAGGGCGTCGGCTGTCTTAAATCCAGTCTGAGATGCCTGAGGTCCAATCGTCATCCTCCTTATCAGGTGGCAGATCTCCACTGATTAAATCAGCCTCACTACCTCCTGCTACCACCAGAGGGAGCCTGGAAGAACTCACAACTGGTGGGCCAGAAAATGAACTCACAACACAATACCTTACATATATTGATATGTTTTTGTGCACTGTACATTTTTTCAGGGTGCAGTTGGGCCCAAATGGTTCTGCTTACTGTGGCCTCTGTTCACACGGGATGCATTCTAGCTAGCACTGGGCAGCCCCCCTATATGGTGTTACTAAGAGGCTGTGAACCAGAAGCTCTGCATTTCCTGTGTGAACACTGTCACATGCGGATTATTTTTTTGTACTGGTGTACCACATGGCCAATCCCTGATTGTAGGCTGGCTATTTCATTTGGTATTATTGCACCTGTGCAGTTGCCATTTTACTTGGGTCTGCTGCACCCTGGTGAGTGCAGATGCATTTAGGCCTGTCTGGTTTTATCTTGATTTTTTTTAGGAGGATTTTTTCCTCTTTCTGAGGTTTTCATGTTAGAGTAGGACTGGCAAGTGTAAGGAACTTTGACGCAGTTTGCCAGCTTCCGTATTATGGCCATAATATCAACCAATACCTTACATATATTGATATGTTTTTGTGCACTGTATATTTTTTCAGGGTGCAGTTGGGCCCAAATGTTTCTGCTTACTGTGGCCTCTGTTCACACGGGATGCATTCTAGTTAGCACTGGGCAGCCCCCTATATGGTGTTAGTAAGAGACTGTGAACCAGAAGCTCTGCATTCCCTGTGTGAACACTGCCACATGCGGATGATTTTTTTGCACTGGTGTACCACATGGCCAATCCCTGATTGTAGGCTGGCTATTTCATTTGGTATTATTGCACCTGTGCAGTTGCCATTTTACTTGGGTCCGCTGCACCCTGGTGAGTGAAGATATATTTAGGCCTGTCTGGTTTTATCTTGATTTTTTTTTTAAGGATTTTTTCCTCTTTCTGAGGTTTTCATGTTAGAGTAGGACTGGCAAGTGTAAGGAACTTTGACGCAGTTTGCCAGCTTCCGTATTATGGCCATAATATCAGCCAATACCTTACATATATTGATATGTTTTTGTGCACTGTATATTTTTTCAGGGTGCAGTTGGGCCCAAATGTTTCTGCTTACTGTGGCCTCTGTTCACACGGGATGCATTCTAGTTAGCACTGGGCAGCCCCCTATATGGTGTTAGTAAGAGGCTGTGAACCAGAAGCTCTGCATTCCCTGCGTGAACACTGCCACATGCGGATGATTTTTTTGCACTGGTGCACCACATGGCCAATCCCTGATTGTAGACTGGCTATTTCATTTCGTATTATAGCACCTGTGCAGTTGCCATTTTACTTGGGTCCGCTGCACCCTGGTGAGTGCAGATGTATTTAGGCCTGTCTGGTTTTGTCAGAAGACAAGTCTGATGTCCCGGCAGATGACCCGGAAAACCGGGACATATGAACAGGCCTGAGGAGGGACACGTGGAAGGTATCAGAGATGGCCAAGTGTGGTGGAAGAGCCAGACGATAGACCATCGAGCTGATCCGCTCGATGATTTTGAAGGGGCCAATGTATCGCGGCGCGAACTTGGTGAACTTGACCTGCAGCCTGATATTTCGGGCAGAGAGCCACACTAAGTCGCCAGGGGCAAAAGTTGGAGCGGAACGCCGATGTGTGTCGGCCGGCGCCTTCATTCTCTCCTTAGAGGCTAGAACGGCATGCGGGGTGCGATCCTAACTGTCGCGAACCTCCATTGCCCGGTCTGCCACCAGCAAGGGATACAGTATCCCAGCCGACCTCTGCTTAGAGGACCTGTTCCAGGCACAAGAGGCGCATGCCTGAATGTATTCTTTAGTGTCCCAAAACCTGTGCGGCCACCAATAAGACCTTGCCAGGAGTTCTGTGGTCCGCTTGTAGCCAACGTGACCACCCACCCTTGACGCATGTGCCCACGCGAGAACCTTGGGCCGCAGGTGAGGCGGGACAAAGGTCTTGCCCGGCGGCACTGACTTGAGGGCGACCGGAGCCATGGTCCTCAGATTCCCAGTGGGGGGCGCGGAAAGATCCGCGGGTACCTCCACAGAGGCTACTTGGACGCTGCCCCCCATGCACCTTCCCACACAGCCCTTGCTCCATCCCAGTATTCTCCCCGGGGAACACTCTATATGAGGGGAATGGCAACGGAGCCAGGGAACCCCCAAGGAGCACCTGGTCATAGAATCATAGAATCGTAGAGTTGGAAGGGACCTCCTGGGCCATCTGGTCCAACCCCCTGCTCAAAGCAGGATTCGCTAAATCATCCCAGTTAGATGTCTGTCCAGCCTCTGTCTGAAGACTTCCATTGAAGGAGAACTCACCACTTCTCGTGGCAGCTTGTTCCACTCATTGATCACTCTAACTGTCAAAAAGTTTTTTCTAATATCTAATCTGTGTCTCCTCCCATTCAGTTTCATCCCATTGCTTCTAGTCTTTCCTTGTGCAAATGAGAATAAAGTTGATCCTTCTACAATGTGACAGCCCTTTAGATATTTGTAGACAGCTATTAAGTCTCCTCTCAGTCTTCTCTTTTGCAAACTAAACAATCCCAAATCCTGCAACCTTTCCTCATAAGACAGGGTTTGCAGACCGGTCACCATTCTGGTTGCTCTTTTCTGAACTTGCTCCAGTTTGTTGATGTCTTTTTTAAAATGTGGTGCCCAAAACTGGACACAATATTCCAGATGAGGTCTGACCAAAGAGGAGTAGAGGGAAATAATGACTTCACGTGATCTAGACTGTATGCTTCTGTTAATACATCCTAGAATTGCATTTGCCTTTTTTGCTGCTGCATCACACTGTTGACTCATATTCAGTTTGTGATCTATTAGTATACCCAAGTCTTTCTCACATGTGCTGTTGCTTAGGCCTATTCCTTCCATTCTGTTATGCTTTTTTCATTTTTATTGCCCAGATGTAGTACTTTGCATTTTTCCCTGTTAAAAATCATTCTGTTAGTTGCTGCCCACTTCTCCAATTTATTTATATCTTTTTGAATCCTCTCTCTCTCTTCTCTAGTATTAGCTATCCCTCCTAGCTTTGTGTCATCGGCAAATTTAATCAGTTTACCCTCAATTCCTTCATCTAAATCATTGATAAAGATGTTGAACAATACAGGGCCCAGGACAGAGCCCTGTGGTACCCCACTTGAGACATTCTTCCAACTGGATGTGCAGCCATTTACGACCACTCTTTGGGTCCGATCACTAAGCCAGTTATGAATCCACCTAACAGTTGCCTTGTCCATTCCATACTTAGTGATTTTTTCAATAAGAATTGTATGAGATACTTTGTCAAATGCTTTGCTGAAGTCAAGATATACTATATCTACAGCATTTCCTTGATCCAACCAATCAGTGATTCAGTCATAGAAGGAAATTAAGTTAGTCTGACATGACTTATTAGTTACAAACCCATGCTGACTCTGTTTAATCACTTAATTCTTATCCAGGTACTGACATACATGTTGTTTAATAATTTGTTCAAAGATCTTTCCTGGTATAGAAGTCAGACTCACCGGCCTATAGTTGCCTGGGTCCACCTTCTTCCCCTTTTTGAAGATAGGAACAACATTTGCTCTTCTCCAGTCTTCTGGGACTTCTCCTGTTCTCCAAGAATTTTCAAAGATTATGGAGAGGGGTTCAAAAATTTCTTCTGCTGTCTCCTTCAGTACTCTGGGGTGTAATTCATCTGGACCTGGAGACTTGAATTCATTTAGGTTAGCTAAGTGTTTCCTCACTATATTTCTGTTTATAGATATCCTGGATTCTTCTATTCTATTAATATGACAGTGAAGAACAGTTGATTTTACATTTCCTTTCTGAGAGAAAACAGATGCAAAATAGGAATTTAAAAGTTCGGCCTTCTCAACATCCTGTCTTACCATTTCATCATTTTCATCCTGTAAAAATCCTATAGCATCTTTGACTTTTCTTTTACTTTTGACATATCCCCAAAATCCTTTATTATTGCTTTTGACATCTCTTGTAAGCCTCAATTCATTGTCAGCTTTAGATAATCTGATTTGTGCCCTGCAGGTTCTGCAGACATCATTATATTCTTCTTTAGATATGCCTCCCTCTTTCCATTTTATAAACATTTTTTTCTTCCTTTTTAGCATGTGCTTAAGTTCTGCGTTCATCCATCCTGCAGGCTCGGACTGGCCCACTGAGGTACTGTTGGATCCCTCGGTGGGCCCCGCCCCCGAATGTCACTGTCACTCACTGGTCGCTCGTACCCAGGGGCAGGGCCGGCGTCAGCACCCGGCGCACCCGGGCAAGTGCCGGGGCCCTGGCGAGATGGGAGGGCCCACTCACGCTGTCTGGGATACCCGTCGGCCGCCGCCACGCCCCCCATGTACTGACCCCATCCTGCGCCCTCCGCGAGGGATCCACGCAGTGACGCAGCCCCTTACAGCCAGCAATGATCATCGCTTCCTTCCTTCGGCTGTAATCTTGTGTGCGGTGCCAGTACAGGACCTGTGATGAGGTCACAGGAGGGGAGGAGTCGGGTCACATGATCAGTGTGGCTGCAGGACTCTGCTGTGCTGGTGGCTTTTCATTATGGTGCTGGTCTGGATGGATGAGGTAACGTTTATGTGTGGGACAGTGGGGTCAGGGAGGGGTTTAACAAGGTGGATGTAGCAGAGCCGTGTGTGTACTTGTCTGGGGTCAGGGAGGGGTTTAACAAGGTGGATGTAGCAGAGCCGTGTGTGTACTTGTGTGGGGTCAGGAGGGGTTTTCAAGGTGGATGTAGCAGAGCCGTGTGTGTACTTTGTGTGGGGTCAGGAGGGGTTTAACAAGGTGGATGTAGCAGAGCCGTGTGTGTACTTGTGTGGGGTCAGGAGGGGTTTACAAGGTGGATGTAGCAGAGCCGTGTGTGTACTTGTGTGGGGTCAGGAGGGGTTTTACAAGGTGGATGTAGCAGAGCCGTGTGTGTACTTGTGTGGGGTCAGGGAGGGGTTTAACAAGGTGGATGTAGCAGAGCCGTGTGTGTACTTGTGTGGGGTCAGGAGGGGTTTACAAGGTGGATGTAGCAGAGCCGTGTGTGTACTTGTGTGGGGTCAGGGAGGGGTTTTACAAGGTGGATGTAGCAGAGCCGTGTGTGTACTTGTGTGGGGTCAGGGAGGGGTTTAACAAGGTGGATGTAGCAGAGCCGTGTGTGTTCTTGGGTGGGGTCAGGAGGGGTTTACAAGTTGTACGGAGCAGAGCCGTGTGTGTACGAGGTGTACGGAGCAGAGCCGTGTGTGTACGAGGTGTACGGAGCGAAGCCGTGTGTGTACGAGGTGTATTGAGCAGAGCCGTGTGTGTACGAGATGTACGGAACGGAGCCCTGTGTGTACGGAGCTGAGCCGTGTGTTTATGGAGCGGAGCAGAGCCGGGGGTGTACGGAGTTAAGCTGCGTGTGTACAAGGTGTACGGAGCGGAGCCGTGTGTGTACGAGGCATTCAAAGCGGAGCCGTGCGTGTACGAGGTGTATGGTGGGGAGCATTTATACCTCCCGAGTCCCAACTGTCCTGGATCCAGCGAGACAGTCCCGATTTTGAGAGAGAGACTGCCCCAGCCGGGAGCTTACTTTCCCCGCGGGACACAGGAGTACACAGCAGAGCCCCAAGGAGCAATTTAAAACTTGCACATAACGTTCTACCGGAAGTGACAGGCTGGAAGCTGACCAGAAATTAGGTCATTTCAGTAGGAGATTGTGACGGAACCATGGAGGCACTTCAGGGAATGCTTCAGATCCATCACAGTGTCCTCCTCTGACAGCGGACAGCGAGATCGCCTTGGAATCGGGGATGTCGGCCATGTGAGCGGATCATGATATGTCCTGCACCAGGAGGCTCAGGTAGGCACTACAATGGGAGCTGGGCTGCTATAGTATCTTTATAGAATTTTTCTTTCTCTGTTTCTTTCTCTCTCTGTTCTTTCTCTCTAATCTTTTTTTTCTCTCTCTCTCTGTTCTTTCGCTCTCTGTTCTCTTTCTTTCTTTCTGTCTCTGTTCTTTCTCTCTGTCTGTTCTCTCTTTCCTCTCTTTCTTTCTCTCTCTCTGTTCTTTCTTTCCCCTCTTCCTCTGTTCTTTCCCCTCTTTCTTTTTCTCTCTACCTCTCTGTTCTTTCTTTCCCCTCCTTCTTTTTCTCTCTCTCCCTGTTCTTTTTTTCTGTCAACTCTTTTTCTCTCTCCGTTCTTTCTTTCCCCTTTTTTCTCTCCCTCTCTGTTCTTTATTCCCCTCTTTCTCTCTTTCTTTCTTTCTCTCTCTGTTCTTTTTTTCTGTCCACTCTTT
Organism: Dendrobates tinctorius; assembly: GCF_039654945.1. Taxonomy (NCBI): domain Eukaryota; kingdom Metazoa; phylum Chordata; class Amphibia; order Anura; family Dendrobatidae; genus Dendrobates; species Dendrobates tinctorius. Next base: position 97,346,798 of record NW_027361679.1, read on the forward strand.
CTTTCTCTTTGTTCTTTTTCTTTCTTTCTTCTTTCTCTCTGTTCTTTCTTTCCCCTCTTTCTTTATCTGTTCTTTCTTTCTTTACCCTCTTTCTTTCTCTTTCTCTCTGTTCTTTTCTTTCTCTCTCTGTTCTTCCTTTCTTTCTCTCTGTTCTTTATTTTCTTTCTTTCTTTCTTTCTTTCTTTCTTTCTTTCGTTCTCTGTTTGTTCTTTCTATGTTCTTTCTTTCTCTCTCTGTATCTTTCTCTGTTCTTCCTTCCATTCTCTCTTTCTTTCTCTGTTCTTTATTTCCCCTCTCTTCTTTCTTTCATGCGTACACTACTAATCAGTAGCCTCCATCACATGAACGTGTTTTGCCACAGAGCGAGTGTCCGTATGGATCACATGCGTGTCCGTGTGATCCACACAGAGAGAAGTCCGTTTTTGGCCGTCACCACGGATGTCACACGGCATGAGTCGTGATATGTGTTAAGGGGGGGCCAACTGAGACTTTTTCGCCCGGGGCCCTCAAAAACCTGGAGCCGGCCCTGCCCAGGGGTGGGATTCAGCGGGCTCTCCCCAGTTCGGTGGAACCGGTTGTTAAAAAAGCAGCCAGTTCCCCGAACCGGGGAGATTCACAGCCGCGATCCGGTACTTTGATGTTCCTGCAGTGCAGCCAGCAAGGAGCAGGAGCAGAGGAGGACTCTTGCTCTGCTTCCTAGTCCCGCCCGCCGCGCCGGATACCGCGCATTGATACGTCGGGTCGTTCTCTGCTCTGTCTGTGACTACTGGACAGAGCACAGCACACCCCGGAGGCCCCCGCCCCGCTCACTGATTCCTGCGTGCAGTGCGGCATTGGCGGGTAACTGGAGCTCGCTGGAGGAGTCACCGCCACTGCCCAGACTTGTCAAGTCAATGTGAGCTGAGCCCAGGCAGCGTGACGGACCGGTGATTTGCGCACACCCGGAGGCCGGAGGAGCAGGATGGGCGGTGCGGGGCCTGGCCATCCAGGAGGCCTCAACCGCGGCCGCGGGATTACAGTGACAGTCTTCTTCTTCTTCAGAGTCAGACGCATCGCAGCCTGTCGCCTGTGTATCTGGTACACAGGCCAACGCCGGGTCAGTGAGTTACTGTCTGTATGTGCTGCGTATTGGGGACCTGTGCTGCCTACTAGGGACCTCTGCCTGCCTATTGGGGACCTGTTCTGCCTATTAGGGACCTGTGCCTGCCTATTGGGGACCTGTGCTGCCTACTAGGGACCTGTGCCTGCCTATTAGGGACCTGTGCTGCCTATTAGGGAACAATGCTGCCTATTAGGGACCTGTGGCTGCCTATTGGGGACCTGTGCTGCCTATTGGGGACCTGTGCTGCCTATTGGGGACCTGTGCTGCCTATTGGGGACCTGTCCTGCCTATTGGGTACAATGCTACCTATTGGGGACCTGTGCTGCCTATTGGGACCTGTGCTGCCTATTGGGGACCTGTGCTGCCTATTGGGGACCAATGCTGCCTATTGGGGACCAATGCTGCCTATTGGGGACCTGTGCTGCCTATTGGGGACCAGTGCTGCCTATTGGGGACCAATGCTGCCTATTGGGGACCTGTGCTGCCTATTGGGGACCTGTGCTGCCTATTGGGGACCTGTGCTGCCTTTTGGGGACCTGTGCTGCCTATTGGGGACCTGTGCTGCCTATTGGGAACCTGTGCTGCCTATAGGGACCAATGCTGCCTATTGGGGACCTGTGCTGCCTATTGGGGACGTGTGCTACCTATTGGGGACGTGTGCTGCCTATTGGGGAGTTGTGCTGCCTATTGGGAACCTGTGCTGCCTATAGGGACCAATGCTGCCTATTGGGGCAGCTAATCGCACGGGTACCGGGAGGCTTTCGCCGCTAAGACCGGCAGGCAGCAACGCTGCCTGGCTGGTCCGGGCGAATTTTAGCCCCCCCCTGCAGATACGAACGCTTCGATTGGCTGGGCTGTGTAGCATCTACCATGGAACTCTTGTTGGGACAAAGTGATCTCTATACCCCCTACGTCAATCCTTGGGGGTGTAGATTCCAAAATAGGGTCACTTTTTAACTTCAAAGTAACACAGGTCAGATTTGCAAAAAATGGCCTGGGCATTAAGGTGAAAACAGGCCTGCGTCCTTAAAGGATTAAATGAATTGTAGTGCGGAAAGATCTGCAGCATATGAACAACGGTGCAGCTTTTAGTAGAATTAGGATGCTGAAATGATGCAGATTTGGCGTGGGATATATGGCAAAAGAACCCATGGTGTAATTCCGCGGTCTCAAAGCCTAAATGTTGAGTTGTACATTACTGTAGGTGGGCCCCTAAAATTAATTCCCTTGGTGGGCCCTAGACACCCCAGTCCGACCCTGCCATCCTGGCTTCCTTAAATGCTTCCTATTCTTCCCTCTTTTTGGAATTGTTAACAATTGTGCTTTGAGAATTTCATTTTTCAAGATTTCCCATCCTTCCTGGACATTTTTGTCTTTAAGGATATCCAGCCATTGGTCGATGCCCTCTGGCATAATGAGCAGGGACTGCGTCTCATGGTGAGATGGTGGAATTGAGAGCCTAAGGGGTGCTGTCTTTTGGGTAATCTGGGATGATACGGTTGAACCGTTGACCACCCTGATGGGCACAGGGTGAGGAAGTGGCACCAACGGGATAGCGTGCTGTTGGACGAAGGCCGAGGACATAAAGTTCCCTTCTTCCCCGGAGTCCACTGTGACCTCTACCTCCCAGGAGGAAGCACCACTGTCTAACGTCCCTCGGAATACCGGATTGGGGGAGAAGGTCTCCGTAGCAAATAGACCCCGACCAATTACAACTGGACGCGATCTTTTTTCGACCGCTGCAGACACCTGTTAGCCATGTGACCAGATTGTCGACACTGGTAACAGTGTCTGGAGCTTTGTGCCGGACGCGGCTTGGGAGCGGTGCAGGACACCTCCATGGGCTCTGGAGGTAAACTCTCCAGTTCGGGTGGTTCAAGAGGTTCAAAGAGGTTGGGAGCCAAGCTAACCCTCCGTCTGGATTGAGCTCGCTCCAGCCCGCGCTCTGAAACATGGAGATCAATGCGGGTGGAAATGGCAATCAACTCTTCCAGACATACGGGAACCTCCCTGGTGGATAGAGCATCCTTAACATGCTCCGCCAAACCTCTCCAGAACACAGGGACAAGTGTCTTATCAGGCCAGTCCAGCTCGGAAGCCAGTGTATGGAAACGGACGGCGTACTGACTTACCGACAGGGATCCCTGTGTTAATGCAAGTAACTGGAGAGAGGTGTTGTGAGTGACCCGCGGTCCCAGAAAGACCTGCTTTAGGTACATTAGAAACTGAGCAGCGCTCAGAAGCACGGGGTCATCACGCTCCTACAGTGGCGTGGCCCATTCTAACTCCCTGCCCGACAGGAGGGAGACGATAAACCCCACCTTAGCCCGCTCTGTAGGGAATCGCGTGGCCAGTAACTCGAGCTGGATAGAGCACTGGCTCACGAAACCCCTACAGGTGGCGCTGTCACCAGAGCAGGAGCAGGAGATTGTCGGCGTAGGAGTGGATATGGATGCACGAGAGACAGCTTCTGCGACTGTCTGGGCAGCGACCGCAGCAGCATTCGCCACCAACCTGCCCTCCAGCTGAAGAATGTACCGCTGTAGCTGTTGCTGGTCCGCCATTACAAGCCAGACCCTGGCGCTAGTATAATGTTAGGGATGATGGAACGCACTAAATAATAAATAATAGAAAGTGCGTTCGCCGCCCGGGGTCCACCGTGCAGAAGGTGTTACACTGCTGCTATGTAATGGCAGACACACTATATGGCGGTGTAACGCACGCCTGTTGAACGTCACCCGGAGTGCGCTGGGCGATCTCTGTTCCTTCACAGAGACGCCGAAGTGTTAAACACAAAGGCTGAGCCTGTTGACGTTGCAGGGCTCAGAGGAATGCACGCACGGTATATGGTCACAAGACTTGGCCTGAGACACAAAGTCCAGGTCCGTCTAGACCTACCGTGTGTACGGCGTCGCAACAGCGGACGCCAAGGAGATCTGCTGACTGCAGCGCGGTGACAGACACTGCCGCAATACAAAAATGCCCGGTAGCAGGCGCACTGTCGGACGCTAGCACTGTGGAGGATGCGTATTGTGGCCAGTAGCTTGCCACTGACTGGCGCTGACTCTATCACTAGTTCCATATACACATTCGTAATATCAGAGGGAGGGGAATCTTAATGAGTCATTTGCAAATCCATCGTCATTCACACAGTTAGCAACTAGAGTCTATACTAGCGCATGGCCGAGCGGCCATGCAAACCTTTTATAGCCTGGACCTTCCGGAAGCTTCCAGATCCCTGAGATGGACCAATCAGATCTGGAGAAGGACCTGTGCATGTGACTCCCGATCTCCAATGGGAGATCGTCTAGTGAGCATGCTCAGTGGAGCGACGGAAGGAATTAGCCTCTGGAGCGGTTTGCTGCTGAGCAGCCTGCATTGCTATTGCAGACCAAAAGGTGGCAGCAACAGCCAGACCCACAGAGCAGGTCTGGGCAGAGCGTCGGGAACAACAGGGCTGCTGAGCAAGCTCCTCTGTGGTCGATAGAGAATGGGAGACCGCAGAATGTGAGGCTCTGGATTCCTGTTGTGCCACCGCAGGAACCCGACGCCTAACAATATCTCACCCCCTTACACATGGTTCCAATTAAAAAAAAAACTAACATCCTACTCACCTTCCTGTGTGCCCTCGCAGCATCTCATTCCGGCGCCGGAAGGTCCTGTGGCCGAGTGATCACATGGTCCCGCTCATTAAGGTAATGAATATTCAATCCACGCCTATGGGAGTGGAGAGGCGTGCATATACATTACCTTAATGAGTGGGGTCATGTGATCACTCGGCCGGAAATGCTTCGGGCACCATAACGAACAACTTGCTGCGAGGGTACGCAGGAAGGTGAGTAAATGTGTGCCATTGTGTTAAGTTGGCGGCTGTGGCTGTAACTGTGCGTGCTATAAGCAGCGGCACAGGCTTTAGCCACAGCTTCTGGCTCCTACCTCTGTGACCCGCTGCTTCCCCCTCCACCACTGGATCCTGCCTCTGTGACCCACTGCTCTGCCGATCCCCCCTCCCCACCGGCTCCTGCCTCTGTGACCCGCTGCTCTCCCTTCTCCGATGGCTTTATGGGACAATTGACTAGTGTATAAGCCGAGGGGGGCGTTTTCAGCACAAAAAAATGTGCTGAAAAGTCTCGGCTTATACACGAGTATATGCAAGTACAAACAAGATGGGAATGTCCAACCATCACACCGCTCAGGAAGGAGTAGGGTTCTGTGTCCCAGAGATGAACTTGCTTTGGTCCAACATGTGAATATCAACCCAAGGACAAAAGTAAAAGACCTTGTGAAGATGATGGCGGAAGCTGGTAAGATTGTGTCAATATCCATAGTGAAATGAGTACTGTATCAATGTGAGCTGAAAGGCCACTCTGCCAGGAAGAAGCCATTACTCCAAAAGAAATATAAAAAAATAAGACTAATGTTTGCAAATGCACACAGGAACAAAGACCTTAGTTTTTGGAGACATGTCCTGTGTTCTGATGAAGCAATGGAGCAATATATGGGGCTCATTATTCTCTATGGAGCAATAAATGGGGCTCATTATTCTGTATGGAGCAATATATGGGGCTCATTATTCTGTATGGAGCAATAAATTGGGCTCATCATTCTGTATGGAGTGCCATGTGGTGCCCATAATTAAGTATGGCGCAATATATAGGGCTCATTATTCTGTATGGAACAATATATGGGGCTCATTATTCTGTATGGAGCAATATATGGGGCTCATTATTCTGTATGGAGCAATATATGGGACTCATTATTCTGTATGGAGCAATTAATTGGGCTCATCATTCTGTAGGAAGTGCCATGTGGTGCTCATAATACTGTATGGAGCAATATATGGGGCTCATTATTCTGTATAGAGCACTATGTGGTGCCCATAATACTGTCTGGAGCAATATTTGGGGCTCATTATTCTGTATGGAACAATATATGGGGCTCATTATTCTGTATGGAGTGCCATGCGGTGCCCATAATACTGTATGGAGCAATATATGGGGTCATTATTCTGTATGGAGCATTATGTGTATGTGGTGCCCATAATAATGTATGGAGCAATATATGGGGCTCATTATTCTGTATGGAACAATATATGAGGCTCATTATTCTGTATGGAGCAATATATGGGGCTCATTATTCTGTATGCAACAATATGTGGGGCTAATTATTCTGTATGGAGTACTATGTGGTGCCCATAATACTGTATGGAGCAATATATGGGGCTCATTATTCTGTATGGCGCACTATGTGGTGGCCATAATACCGTATGGAGGAATATACTGTCCGGTTTCTGAGCTATTGTAGAATTTACAATAGATATCACTCATGTAAGGTAAGAAGTGAGCAAAATCTTTGACATTGTCCTGTATCTATATTTCTCTGCTGTATCTGTGCATCATAAATTCTGGTATGTGTTACAGGTGCCACTGGGACTCTTTCACCCGGGGCCTACGAAAACCTGGAGCCGAACTTGCGCCTACACATGATCTATAGCCACCCATGTGCCATCTGTCGGTTTTTGCCAGATTATACATTGCAGTCACTTGGCTTTCATTAGGGCAGAATATATCTACCTGTAGCCACATGCACTTTGTATAAATCTATTTGCACACTTATTATCGGTTGTTTTTTTTGCCTTGTAACAAGGAACAGATAAATTAACCCCTTAAGCCCCAAGGGTGGTTTGCACGTTCATGACAGGGCCAATTTTTACAATTCTGACCACTGTACCTTTATGAGGTAATAACTCTGGAACACTTCAACGGAACTTGTTGATTCTGAGATTGTTCTTTCATGACAGATTGTACTTCACGTTAGTGGTAAAATTTCTTCGATATAACTTGAGTTTGTGTAAAAAACGGAAATTTGGCAAAAATTTTGATAATTTTGCAATTTTGAAACTTTGATTTTTTAAAAGTTGACCAGCGATTTCTGATTTTTTTCAACAAAATTTACAAAACCATTTTTTTAGGGACCACATCACATTAGATGTCACTTTGAAAGGTCTATATGGCAGAAAAGGACAAAAAGTGACACCATTCTAAAAACTGCACCCCTCAAGGTGCTCAAAACCACATTCAAGAAGTTTATTAACCCTTCAGGTGTTTTACAGGTGCAGAAGCAACGTGGAAGGAACAAAATGAACATTTACATTTTTAGTCACAAAAATGATCTTTTAGCAACTTTTTTTATTTTCACAAGGGTAAAAAGAGAAAATGTACAGATAAAGTTGTTGTGCAATTTCTCCTGAGTACGCCTATACCGCATATGTAGGGGAAAATGACTGTTTAGGCGCACAGTAGGGCTTGGAAGGAAAGGAGTGCCATTTGACTTTTTCAATCCAAAATTGGCTGGAATTGAGATCGGACGCCATGTCGCATTTGGAGGGCTCCTGATGTGCCTAAACAGTGGAATACCCCCCACAAGCAAGGCTGGACTGGGACAAAAAAGAAGCCCTGCCGCACAAATTCCACCAGCCCTCATACTATAACACTGCCCCCACACCCGATCAGTGGATTTTGCTACATTTTGTCGTGCCCTTCAACACTCCTCTTAAAGGCGTTATTTGAAGAGCCCTGTGTGAATGCCACCGCGGTGCACATGATCAACCACTTCTTTAGAGCGCCGGTTCTCGGGATCATGGGGGTTCTAGAGGTCGGACCCCGAGGTACTACAGAGGTCTCATGATACGGGATTACTTGGCATAATCCATATAACTGGGTTTTCCAATATATACACCGTATTTTTCGGACTATAAGATGCACCTAGGTTTTAGAGGAGGAAATTGGGGGAAAAAACTGAAGCAAAAAATGTGGTCAATTCTGTACTTAATATCCCTATCCTGGTAAATATGGTCCCCTCATCCCCATCCTGGTATGCAAGGCTCCCTCATCCCTATTCTGGTATGCATGGCTCCCTCATCCCTATCCTGGAATGCATGGCTCTCATCCCTATCATGGTATGCATGCCTCCTCATCCCTGGCCTGGCAGGAATGATCGCCCTCATCCCTATGCTGAGGTAATAACTCTGAAACGCTTCCATGGATCCCTGTGATTCTGACATTGTTTTCTCGTGACATATTGTGCTTCATGTTAGTGGTAAAATTTCATTCATATAACTTGCATTTATTTGTGAAAAAAACGGAAATTTGGCAAAAATTTTGAAAATTTCGCAATTTTCCAACTTTGAATTTTTATGCCCTTAACCCCTTCACCCCCAAGGGTGGTTTGCACGTTCATGACCGGGCCAATTTTTACAATTCTGACCACTGTACATTTATGAGGTCATAACTCTGGAACTCTTCCATGGATCCCGGTGATTCTGACATTGTTTTCTCGTGACATATTGTACTTCATGTTAGTGGTAAAATTTCATTCAAATAACTTGCGTTTATTTGTGAAAAAAACGGAAATTTGGCAAAAATTTTGAAAATTTAGCAATTTTCCAACTTTGAATTTTTATGCCCTTAAATCACAGAGATACGGCACACAAAAAACTTGATAACTAACATATACCACGTTTACTTTACATCAGCACAATTTTGGAACCAAAATTTTTTTTTTGTTAGGAAGTTATAAGGGTTAAAAGTTGACCAGCGATTTCTCATTTTTACAACACCATTTTATTTTTAGGACCACATCACATTTGAAGCCACTTTGAGGGGTCTATATGATAGAAAATACCCAAAAGTGACACCATTCTAAAAACTGAACCCCTGAAGGTGCTCAAAACCACATTCAAGAAGTTTATTAACCCATTAGGTGCGTCACAGGAATTTTTTTGAATGTTTAAAAAGAAATGAACATCTAACTTTTTTTCACAAAAAAAATACTTCAGGTTCAATTTTTTTTATTTTACCAAGGGTAACAGGAGAAATTGGACTGCAAAAGTTATTGTGCAATTTGTCCTGAGTACGCTGATACCTGATTTGTGGGGGGGAACGACTGTTTCGGCGCATGGCAGAGCTCAGAATGGAAGGAGCGCCGTTTGACTTTTTCAGTGCAAAATTGGCTGGAATTCAGATCGGACGCCATGTCACGTTTGGAGAGTCCCTGATGTACCTAAACAGTGGAAACCCCCTACAAGTGAACCCATTTTGGAAACTAGACCCCCCAAGGAACTTATCTAGATATGTGGTGAGAACTTTGAACCCCCAAGGGCTTCACAGAAGTTTATAACATAAAGCCGTACAATTAAAAAATTATATTTTTTCCGCAAAAATGATCTTTTCACCCTCAATTCTTATTTTTCCAAGGGTAACAGCACCCTAAAAGTTATTGTGCAATTTGTCCTGAGTACGCTGATACCCCACATGTGGGGGTAAACCACTATTTGGGCGCATGGCAGAGCTCGGAAGGGAAGCAGCGCCATTTGACGTTTTTGGCTGGAATTGAGATCGGACACCATGTCGCGATTGGAAAACCCCTGATGTACCTAAACAGTGGAAACCCCCCACAAATGACACCATTTTGTAAACTAGACCCCCCAAGGAACTTATCTAGATGTGTGGTGAGCACTTTGAACCCCCCAGTGCTTCACAGAAGTTTATAACGCCCGGGCGTGAAAATAAAAAATTCGTATTTTTTCCACAAACATGATCTTTTAGTCACCATTTTTTTATTTTCCCAAGGGTAACAGGAGAAATTGAACCCCAAAAGTTGTTGTCCAATTTGTCCTGAGTACGCTGACACCCCATATGTGGGAGAAAACTACTGTATGGACACACGTCAGGGCTCGGAAGGGAAGTAGTGACGTTTTGGAATGCAGACATTGATGGAATGGTCTGCGGGTGTCATGTTGCCTTTGGAGAGCCCCTAATGTACCTAAACAGTGGAAACCCCCCACAAATGACCCCATTTTGAAAACTAGACCCCCTAAGGAACTTATCTAGATGTGAGGTGAGCACTTTGAACCCCCAAGGGCTTCACAGAAGTTTATAATGCCCGGGCATGAAAATAAAAAAATCGTATTTTTTCCACAAACATGATCAATTAGTCCCCAATTTTTTCATTTTCCCAAGGGTAACAGGAGAAATTGGACCCCAAAAGTTGTTGTCCAATTTGTCATGAGTACGCTGACACCCCATATGTGGGAGAAAACTACTGTATGGACACACGTCGGGGCTCGGAAGGGAAGCAGTGACGTTTTGGAATGCAGACTTTGATGGAATGGTCTGCGGGTATCATGTGCGTTTGGAGTGCCCCTGATGTACCTAAACTATTGAAACTCCCCACAAGTGACCCCATTTTGGACACTAGAACCCAGCACGGAACTTATCTAGATGTGTGGTGAGCACTTTGAACCCCCAAGTGCTTCACAGAAGTTTATAACGCTCGGACGTGAAAATAAAAAAATCATTTTTTTCCACAAAAATGATATTTTTGCCCCCAATTTTTTATTTTTCTAAGGGTAACAGGAGAAATTGGACCCCAAAAATTGTTTTGCAATTTGTCCTGAGTAGGCTGATACCCTACATGTGGTGGTAAAACACTGTTTGGGCGCATTGCAGAGCTTGGAAGGGAAGGAGCACCATATGACTTTTTCAACTCAGAATTGGCTGGAATTGAGATCAGACGCAATGTTGCATTTGGAGAGCCCCTGATGTGCCCAGACAGTGGAAACCCCCCCAATTCTAACTCCAACCCGAACCCCAACACACCCCTAACCCTAATCTCAGCCCTAGCCCTAACCCTAGCCCTAACCCTAACCCTAGCCCTAACCCAAGCCCTAACCCTAGCCCTAACCCTAACCCTAACCCTAGCCCTAACCCTAGCCCTAATGGAAAAATGGAAATAAATACATTTTTTTTTATTTTATTATTTTTCCCTAACTAAGGGGGTGATAACGGGGGGTTTGATTTACTATTTATGGCAGTTTTTATGTTTGGCAGCTGTCGCACGCTAAAAGACGCTTTTTATTGTAAAAATAGTTTTTGCATCACCACATATTGAGAGCTATAATTTTTGCGTATTTTGACCCACCAAGTCATGTGAGGTCTTATTTTTTGCGGGACGAGTTGACGTTTTTATCGGTACCATTTTCGGGCACGTGACATTTTTTGATCGCTTTTTATTCCGATTTTTGGGACGCAGAATGAACAAAAACCAGCGTTTCATGAATTTCTTTTGGGGGGGTTCGTTTACACCATTCCGCGTGCAGTAAAATTGATAAAGCGGTTTTATTCTTTGGGTCAGTACGGTTACAGCGATACCTCATTTAGGTCGTTTTTTTATGTTTTGTCGGTTTTATGCAATGAAAACTATTTTATATAAAAAATAATTATTTTTGCATCGATTTATTCTGCGAGCTATAACTTTTTTATTTTTTCGCTGATGATGCTGTGTGGCGGCTCGTTTTTTGCGGGACAAGATGACGTTTTCAGCGGTACCATGGATATTTATATGCGTCTTTTTGATCGTGCGTTATTACACTTTTTGTTTGGCGGTATAATAAATCATTATTTTTTGCTTCGTTTTTTATTTTTATTTTTTAATGGGTTCGCTAAAGGGGTTAACTAATGGGACAGTTTTATAGGGCAGGTCGTTATGGATGCGGCGATACCTAATATGTGTACTTTTATTGTTTTTTTTTTTATTATTTTCAAAAAATGAATTTATTGGGGAATATTTTTTTATTTTTTTACTAATTTATTTGGCGATTTTTTTAAATTTATTTTTACACTTTTTTTTAATTTTTTTTTACTTTATTACATAGTCCCAGGTGGGACATCACTGTCCTGTGACAGATCGCTGATCTGTCACATCACTGTGACAGATCAGCGATCTGTCACAGGCAGTGCCGAAGGCTTCCTCATGCCTGTGCTTTGCAGGCACTGAGGAAGCCAGCTTCCTGCAGGCCCCCGAAGGCCCCCGTCACCATCTTGGATTCGGGGGCCTGGAGGAAAGGAGCCCCCCGCAGCAGCGCTGCACATTGCGCTGCCATGGGGGGCTCAGGGAAGCACGGAGGGAGCCCCCTCCCTGCCGATGCTTCCCTTTAACTCCCGGTACACCGCGATCATGTTTGATCGCGGTGTGCAAGGGGTTAACGTGTCGGGGGCGGTCCGTGACCGCCCCTGACACATTGTGCCGGGTGTCAGCTGTGATAATCAGCTGACACCCGGCCGCGATCAGTGGCGCTCACCACGTGGGCGCCGCTGATCGCGGTAGACGTACTATCCCGTCCACGGTCATACGGGCCCGGGTACCGTGGACTGGATAGTACGTCGGATGTCAGGAAGGGGTTAAAGGGAATCTGTCACCCCTTTTTTGAGATATCATATAATGATATCATTCAATTGTGTGTCACATAAGGATTCTCTTAGTACTTTTGCTTCCCCCTGACCCCACACCTTTCATACCTAAATACCTTTTTATATCGGTTCAGATGTATGTAAACTGCCATGGTCCGGTCCGATGGGTGGGGCATATTCAACTTCTCCCCCCTCCCTGTCTTGATCTACACAAGAAGAAATGCATAGAGCAAGACAGGGAGGGGGAGGAGCAGGTGAATAAGCCCCGCCCAGCGGACCGGACAGCGGCAGTTTACATACATCTGAACCGATATAAAAAAGGTATTTATGCATGAAGGTGCGGGGTCAGGGGGAAGCAAAAGTACTAAGAGAATCCATATGTGACACACAATTGAATGATATCATTATATGATATCTCAAAAAAGGGGTGACAGATTCCCTTTAAATCACAGAGATACGGCACACAAAAAACTTGATAAGTAACATTTCCCACATGTTTACTTTACATCAACACAATTTTGGAACCAAAATTTTTTTTTGTTAGGAAGTTATAAGGGTTAAAAATTGACCAGCGATTTCTCATTTTTGCAACACCATTTTATTTTTACGAACCACATCACATTTGAAGCCACATTGAGTGGTCTATATGATAGAAAATACCCAAAAGTGATACCATTCTAAAAACTGCACCCCTTAAGGTGCTCATAACCACATTCAAGAAGTTTATTAACCCTTTAGGTGCGTCACAGGAATTTGAATATTTAAAAAAATGAATATTTATCTTTTTTTCACAAAAAAAATACTTCAGGTTCAATTTTTTTTAATTTACCAAAGGTAACAGGAGAAATTGGACTGCAAAATTTATTGTGCAATTTGTCCTGAGTACGCAGATACCTGATATGTGGGGGGGAACTACTGTTTCGGCGTATGGCTGAGCTCAGAAGGGAAGGAGCGCCGTTTGACTTTTTCAATGCAAAATTGGCTGGAATTCAGATCGGACGCCATGTCACGTTTGGAGAGCCCCTGATGTACCAAAACAGTAGAAACCCCCCACAAATGACCCCATTTTGGAAACTAGACCCCCCAAGGAACTTATCTAGATGTGTGGTGAGAACTTTGAACCCCCCAGGGCTTCACAGAAGTTTATAACATACAGCTGTACAATTAAAAAATCATATTTTTTCCACAAAAATGATCTTTTCACCCTCAATTCTTATTTTTCAAAGGGTAACAGAACCCTAAAAGTTATTGTGCAATTTGTCCTGAGTACGCTGATACCCCACATGTGGGGGTAGACCACTATTTGGGCGCATGGCAGAGCTCGGAAGGGAAGCAGCACCATTTGACGTTTTTGGCTGGAATTGAGATCGGACACCATGTCGCGTTTGGAGATCCCCTGATGTACCAAAACAGTGAAAACCCCCCACAAATGACACCATTTTGGAAAGTAGACCCCCCAAGGAACTTATCTAGATGTGTGGTGAGCACTTTGACCCCTCCAGTGCTTCACAGAAGTTTATAACGCCCGGGCGTGAAAATAAAAAAATCGTATTTTTTCCACAAAACATGATCTTTTAGTCACCAATTTTTTTATTTTCCCAAGGGTACCAGGAGAAATTGGACCACAAAAGTTATTGTCCAATTTGTCCTGAGTACGATGATACCCCATATGTGGGAGAAAACTACTGTATGGGCACACGTCGGGTCTCGGAAGGGAAGTAGTGACGTTTTGGAATGCAGACTTTGATGGAATGGTCTGCGGGTGTCATGTGCGTTTGGAAAGCCCCTGATGTACCTAAACTATTGAAACTCCCCACAAGTGACCCCATTTTGGAAACTAGACCCCCTAAGGAACTTATCTAGATGTGTGGTGAGCACTTTGAACCCCCAAGTGCTTCACAGAAGTTTATAACGCCCGGACGTGAAAATAAAAAAATCATTTTTTTCCACAGAAATGATATTTTTGCCCCCAATTTTTTATTTTCCTAAGGGTAACAGGAGAAATTGGACCCCCAAAGTTGTTTTGCAATTTGTCCTGAGTAGGCTGATACCCTACATGTGGGGGTAAAACACTGTTTGGGTGCATGGCAGAGCTGGGAAGGGAAGGAGCATCATTTGACTTTTTCAACTCAGAATTGGCTGGAATTGAGATTAGACGCCATGTTGCATTTGGAGAGCACCTGATGTGCCCAAACAGTGGAAACCCCCCCAATTCTAACTCCAACCCTAACCCCAACACACCCCTAACCCTAATCTCAGCCCTAACCCTAGCCCTAGCCCTGGCCCTAACCCTAACCCTAACCCTAATGGGAAAATGGAAATAAATACATTTTTTTAATTTTATTATTTTTCCCTAACTAAGGGGGTGATAACGGGGGGTTTGATTTACTATTTATGGCGGTTTTTATGTTTGCCAGCTGTCGCACGCTAAAAGACGCTTTTTATCGTAAAAATAGTTTTTGCATCATGAATTTCTTTTGGGGTAGTGCGTTTACACCGTTCCGCGTGCAGTAAAATTGATAAAGCGGTTTTATTCTTCGGGTCAGTACGGTTACAGTGATACCTCATTTATGTCGTTTTTTTATGTTTTGTCGGTTTTTTGCAATGAAAACCATTTTATATAAAAAATAATTATTTTTGCATCGCTTTATTCTGCGAGATATAACTTTTTTATTTTTTTGCTGATGACGCTGTATGGCAGCTCGTTTTTTGCGGGACAAGATGACGTTTTCAGCGGTACCATGGATATTTATATGCGTCTTTTTGATCGCGCGTTATTGCACTTTTTGTTTGGCGGTATGATAATAAATCATTATTTTTTGCTTCGTTTTTTATTTTTATTTTTTAAGGGGTTCACTAAAGGGGTTAACTATTGGGACAGTTTTATAGGGCGGGTCGTTACGGACGCAGCGATACCTAATATGTGTACTTTTATTGTTTTTTTTTTATTATTTCCAAAAAATGAATTTATTGGGGGAATATTTTTTTTTTCTAATTTATTTGGCGATTTTAAAAAAAAATATTTTTACACATTTTCATAACTCTCGTGCATTTATTCACATCTCCTCCTCTCCTGATTACTCCTCCCCCCAGATGAGTCACAGTCAGGATTCACAGCTTCCAGGCGCCAGAAAAAAAAAAAACGGCTTGTTCACCCTGCAGAGCCGGCTCATTTCGTTCACAGCAGGGAGCCGGCTCTTTGTATCGGATCGTTCACGAACGACACATTACTATGCTGCTTGGCGCGATGGCGCTCTGCCTTGCGCTGACATGTCTGCCATGTTCTCAGGGCCAGCAGTGATATCAGGGCGCCTCTGGGAAGCTTAGGTTTTGTTTAGCTCAGAGTTAGCACAGATTTCCTCTTATCACTGCTGGATTCTGTATGAACGTTTTTCCATATGACCCAATGGTCGGTGTGAGAAAAAAGGCCGCACGCCCTAATTTCATCTATTTTTTTTTTAACGCGAAAAAAACAGAAGCAATACGCCTGACCCCTGATAATTAACACAAACACTAGACAAAGAATAATAAATACTCAGGGCCACTACACTCGCCCTAATAGGGCATATAAGCCCACCCTAATTTTATCTCGTAGTAAAAAATGCTTTGTCTTGCAGCTTTCAATGACTTATCTCGTAGTAAAAAAGGCTTATGCTGCATACAGTGACAGACCGAATATAGCCAAAACCGCGGTAAAAACCGCTAAAAAACACTGTGTGTGAACACAGCCTTAGGGCGAGTGTAGTGGCGCTGAGTATTTATTATTCTTTGTCGACTGTTTGTGTTAATTATCACCCTGTACCCTACGAACTGGGATTGTCCAGGTTTTAATTATTGAATAAAAGTAAAGTTTTAAGGGTCATTTTCTTGTTGCTACCTTGGTTTTCTATTTTCCTTGATCCTAAAAATAAATTTTTGTTGTGTTTTTTTATATAGCCCCCCAACATGGTATAATACAGCCCAGCATGGTATATAGCCCCCCCAGCATGGTATAATACAGCCCAGCATGGTATATAGCCCCCCCAGCATGGTAAAATACAGCCCAGCATGGTATATAGCCCCCCAGCATGTTATAATACAGCCCAGCATGGTATATAGCCCCCCAGCATGGTATAATACAGCCCAGAATGGTATATAGCCCCCCAGCATGGTATATAGCCCCCCAGCATGGTATAATACAGCACAGCTTGGTATATAGCCCCTCCAGCATGGTATAATACAGCCCAGCATGGT
Organism: Dendrobates tinctorius; assembly: GCF_039654945.1. NCBI lineage: Eukaryota > Metazoa > Chordata > Amphibia > Anura > Dendrobatidae > Dendrobates > Dendrobates tinctorius. The sequence continues at coordinate 97,363,382 of NW_027361679.1, forward strand.
ATATAGCCCCCCAGCATGGTATAATACAGACCAACATGGTATATAGCCCCCCAGCATGGTATGATACAGCCCAGCATGGTATATAGCCCCCCAGCATGGTATAATACAGCCCAGCCTGGTATATAGCCCCACCAGCATGGTAAAATACAGCCCAGCATGCTATATAGCCCCCCAGCATGTTATAATACAGCCCAGCATGGTATATAGCCCCCCCAGTACGGTATAATACAGCCCAGCATGGTATATAGCCCCCCCCAGCATGGTATAATGCAGCCCAGCATGGTAAATAGACCCCCCAGAATGGTATAATACAGCCCAGCATGGTATATAGCCCCTCCAGCATGGTATAATACAGCCCAGCATGGTATATAGCCCCCCAGCATGGTATAATACAGACCAGCATGGTATATAGCCCCCCAGCAAGGTATAATACAGCCCAGCATGGTATATAGCCCCCCAGCATAGTATAATACAGCCCAGCATGGTACATAGCCCCCCAGCATGGTATAATACAGCCCAGCATGGTATATAGCCCCCCAGCATGGTATAATACAGCCCAGCATGGTATATAGCCCCTGAGCATGGTATATAGCACCCCAGCATGGTAAAATACAGCCCAGAATGGTATATAGCCCCCCAGCATGGTATAATACAGCCCAGCATGGTATATAGCCCCCCAGCATGGTATAATACAGCCTAGCATGGTATATAGCTCCCCCAGCATGGTATAATACAGCCCAGCATGGTATATAGCCCCCCCAGCATGGTATAATACAGCCCAGCATGGTATATAGTCCCCCAGCATGGTATAATACAACCCAGCATGGTATATAGCCCCCCCAGCATGGTATAATACAGCCCAGCATGGTATATAGAACCCCAGCATGGTATAATACAGCACAGCTTGGTATATAGCCCTCCATCATTGAATATAGCCCCCCAAGCATGGTATATAGCCCCCCCAGCAAGGTATAACACAGCCCAGCATGGTACATAGCCCCCCAGCATGTTATAATACAGTCCAGCATGGTATATAGCCCCCCAGCATGGTATAATACAGTCCAGCATGGTATATAGCCCCCCCCAGCGTGGTATAATACAGCACAGCTTGGTATATAGCCCCCCCAGCATGGTATAATACAGCACAGCTTGGTATATAGCCCCCCCAGCATGGTATAATACAGCCCAGCATGGTATATAGCCCCCCCAGCATGGTATAATACAGCACAGCTTGGTATATAGCCCCCCCAGTATGGTATATAGCCCCCCATCATTGTATATAGCCCCGCCAGCATGATATATAGCCCCCCCCAGCATGGTATAATAAAGCCCAGCATGGTATATAGCCCCACAGCCTGGTATAATACAGCACAGCTTGGTATATAGCCCCCCCAGCATGGTATAATACAGTCCAGCACGGTATATAGCCCCGCAGCATGGTATAATACAGCACAACTTGGTATATAGCCCCCCATCATTGTATATAGCCCTCCAGCATGGTATAATACAGCCCAGCATGGTATATAGCCCCCCCAGTATGGTATAATACAGCCCAGCATTGTATATAGCCCCCCCTAACATGGTATAATACAGCCCAGCATGGTATATAGCCCCCCAGCATGGTAAGATACAGCCAAGCATGGTATATAGCCACCCTGCATTGTATAATACAGCCCAGCATGGTATATAGCCCCCCTGCATGGTATAATACAGCCCAACATGGTATATAGCCCCCCCAGCATGGCATAATACAGCACAGCTTGGTATATAGCCCCCCCAGCATGGTATATAGCCCCCCCAGCATGGTATAATACAGCACAGCTTGGTATATAGCCACCCCAGCATGGTATAATACAGCCCAGCATGGTATATAGCCCCCCAGCATGGTATAATACAGCACAGCTTGGTATATAGCCCCCCAGCATGGTATATAGCTCCCATCATTGTATATAGCCCCCCCAGCATGGTATATAGCCCCCCCAGCAAGGTATAATACAGCCCAGCATGGTATATAGCCCCCCAGCATGTTATAATACAGCACAGCTTGGTATATAGCCCCCCCAGCATGGTATAATACAGCCCAGCATGGTATATAGCCCCACAGCATGGTATAATACAGCACAGCTTGGTATATAGCCCCCCATCATTGTATATAGCCATCCAGCATGGTATAATACAGCCCAGCATGGTATATAGACACCCCCAGCATGGTATAATACAGCCCAGCATGGTATATAGCCCCCCCTAAAATGGTATAATACAGCCCAGCATGGTATATAGCCCCTCAGCATGGTATGATACAGCCAAGCATGGTATATAGCCCCCCCAGCATGGTATAATACAGCACAGCTTGGTATATAGCCCTCCATCATTGAATATAGCCCCCCCAGCATGGAATATAGCCCCCCAGCAAGGTATAACACAGCCCAGCATGGTATATAGCCCCCCAGCATGGTATAATACAGCCCAGCATGGTATATAGCGCCCCAGCATGGTATAATACAGCACAGCTTGGTATATAGCCCCCCCAGCATGGTATGATACAGCCCAGCATGGTATATAGCCCCCCAGCATGGTATAATACAGCCCAGCATGGTATATAGCCCCCCAGCATGGTATAATACAGCCCAGCATGGTATATAGCCCTCCCAGCATGGTATGATACAACCCAGCATGGTATATAGCCCCCCCAGCATGGTATAATACAGCACAGCTTGGTATATAGCCCCCCATCATTGCATATAGCCGCCCAGCATGTTATATAGCCCTCCATCATGGTATAATACAGCCCAGCATGGTATATAGCCCCCCAGCATGGTATAATACAGCCCAGCATGGTATATAGCCCCCCAGCATGGTATAATACAGCCCAGCATGGTATATAGCCCCCCAGCATGGTATAATACAGCCCAGCATGGTATATAGCCCCCCCAGAATGGTATAATACAGCACAGCTTGGTATATAGCCCCCCCAGCATGGTATAATACAGCCCAGCATAGTATATAACCCCCCAGTATGGTATAATACAGCAAAGCTTCATGTATAGCCCCCCATCATTGTATATACCCCCCCAGCATGGTATATAGCCCCCCCAGCATAGTATAATACAGCCCAGCATGGTATATAGCCCCCCAGCATGGTATAATACAGCCCAGCATGGTATATAGCCCCCCCAGCATGGTATGATACAGCCCAGCATGGTATATAGCCCCCAGCATGTTATGATACAGCCCAGCATGGTATATAGCCCCCCAGCATGGTATAATACAGCACAGCATGGTATATAGCCCCCCCAGCATGGTATAATGCAGCCCAGCATGGTAAATAGCCCCCCCAGAATGGTATAATACAGCCCAGCATGGTATATATCCCCTCCAGCATGGTATAATACAGCCCAGCATGGTATATAGCCCCCCAGCATGGTATAATACAGACCAGCATGGTATATAGCCCCCCAGCATGGTATAATACAGCCCAGCATGGTGTATAGCCCCCCCCAGCATGGTATGATACAGCCCAGCATGGTATATAGCCCCCCAGCATGGTATAATACAGTCCAGCATTGTATATAGCACCCCAGCATGGTATAATGCAGCCCAGCATGGTATATAGCCCCCCCCAGCATGGTATAATACAGCCCAACATGGTATATAGCCCCCCCAGCATGGTATAATACAGCCCCGCATGGTACATAGCCCCCCAGCATGGTATAATACAGCCCAGCATGGTATATAGCCCCCCAGCATGGTATAATACAGCCCAGTATGGTATATAGCCCCTCAGCATGGTATATAGCACCCCAGCATGGTAAAATACAGCCCAGAATGGTATATAGCCCCCCAGCATGGTATAACACAGCCCAGCATAGTATATAGCCCTCCAGCATGGTATAATACAGCCTAGCATGGTATATAGCTCCCCCAGCATGGTATAATACAGCCCAGCATGGTATATAGCCCCCCCAGCATGGTATAATACAGCCCAGCATGGTATATAGTGCCCCAGCATGGTATAATGCAGCCCAGCATGGTATATAGCCCCCACAGCATGGTATAATACAGCCCAGCATGGTATATAGCCCCCCAGCATGGTATAATACAGCACAGCTTGGTATATAGCCCCCCATCATTGTATATAGCCCCCCAGCATAGTATATAGCCCCCCCAGCATGGTATAATACAGCCCAGCATGGCATATAGCCCCCTAGCATGGTATAATACAGCCCAGCATGGTATATAGCCCCCCCAGCATGGTATGATACAGCCCAGCATGGTATATAGCCCCCCCAGCATAGTATACTACAGCACAGCTTGGTATATAGCCCCCCACCATCGTATATAGCCCCCCCAGCATGGTATAATACAGCCCAGCATGGTATATAGTCCCCCCAGCATGGTATAATACAGCACAGCTTGGTATATAGCCCCCATCATTGTATATACCCCCCCAAGCATTGTATATAGCCCCCCCAGCATGGTGTAATACAGCCCAGAATGGTATATAGCCCCCCAGCATGGTATAATACAGCCCAGCATGGTGTATAGCCCCCCCCAGCATGGTATGATACAGCCCAGCATGGCATATAGCCCCCCCCTCAGCATGGTATAATACAGCACAGCTTGGTATATAGCCCCCCATCATTGTATATAGCCCCCCAGCATGGTATATAGCCCTCCAGCATGGTATAATAAAGCCCAGCATGGTATATAGCCCCCCCAGCATGGTATAATGCAGCCCAGTATGGTATATAGCCCCCCCAGCATAGTATAATACAGCACAGCTTGGTATATAGCCCCCCATCATTGTATATAGCCCCCCCAGCATGGTATAATACAGCCCAGCATGGTATATAGCCCCCCCAGCATGGTATAATACAGCACAGCTTGGTATATAGCCCCCCAGCATGGTATAAACCCCCCCCAGCATGGTATATAGTCCCCCAGCATGGTATATAGCCCCCCAGCATGGTATAATACAGCCCAGCATGGTATGATACAGCCCAGCATGGTATATAGCCCCCCCAGCATGGTATAATACAGCACAGCTTGGTATATAGCCCCCCATCATTGTATATAGCCCCCCCAGCATGGTATATAGCCCTCCAGCATGGTATAATACAGCCCAGCATGGTATATAGCCCCCGCCAGCATGGTATAATACAGCCCAGCATGGAATATAGCCCCTCCTAACATGGAATAATACAGCCCAGCATGGTATATAGCCCCCCAGCATGGTATGATACAGCCAAGCATGGTATATAGCCCCCCCAGCATGGTATAATACAGCACAGCTTGGTATATAGCCCTCCATCATTGAATATAGCCCCCCCCAGCATGGTATATAGCCCCCCCAGCAAGGTATAACACAGCCCAGCATGGTATATAGCCCCTCAGCATGGTATAATACAGCCAAGCATGGTATATAGCCCCCCAGCATGGTATAATACAGCCCAGCATGGTATATAGCCCCCCCAGCATGGTATAATACAGCACAGCATGGTATATAGCCCCCCATCATTGTATAACCCCCCCAGCATGGTATATAGCCCCCCAGCAAGGTATAATACAGCCCAGCATGTTATATAGCCCCCCAGCATGTTATAATACAGCACAGCTTGGTATATAGCCCCCCCAGCATGGTATAATACAGCGCAGCACGGTATATAGCCCCCCCAGCATGGTATAATACAGCACAGATTGGTATTTAGCCCCCCATCATTGTATATAGCCCTCCAGCATGGTATAATACAGCCCAGCATGGTATATAGACCCCCCAGCATGGTATAATACAGCCCAGCAAGGTATATAGCCCCCCCTAACATGGTATAATACAGCCCAGCATGGTATATAGCCCCCCAGCATGGTATGATACAGCCAAGCATGGTATGTAGCCCCCCCCAGCATGGTATAATACAGCACATCTTGGTATATAGCCCTCCATCATTGAATATAGCCCCCCCAGCATGGTATATAGCCCCCCCAGCAAGGTATAACACAGCCCAGCATGGTATATAGCCCCCCAGCATGGTATAATACAGTCCAGCATGGTATATAGCCCCCAGCATGGTATAATACAGCACAGCTTGGTATATAGCCCCCCCAGCATGGTATAATACAGCCCAGCATGGTATATAGCCCCCCAGCATGGTATGATACAGCACAGCTTGGTATATAGCCCTCCAGCATGGTATGATACAGCCCAACATGGTATATAGCCCCCCCAGCATGGTATATTACAGCCCAGCATGGTATATAGCCCCCCAGCATGGTATAATACAGCCCAGCATGGTATATAGCCCCCCAGCATGGTATGATACAACCCAGCATGGTATATAGCCTCCCCCAGCATGGTATAATACAGCACAGCTTGGTATATAGCCCCCCATCATTGCATATAGCCCCCCAGCATGGTATATAGCTCTCCATCATGGTATAATACAGCCCAGCATGGTATATAGCCCCCCCAGCATGGTATAATACAGCCCAGCATGGTATATAGCCCCCCAGCATGGTATAATACAGCCCAGCATGGTATATAGCCCCCAAGCATGGTATAATACAGCACAGCTTGCTATGTAGCCACCCCAGCATGGTATATAGCCCCCCAGCATGGTATGATACAGCCAAGCATGGTATATAGCACCCCCAGCATGGTATAATACAGCACAGCTTGGTATATAGCCCTCCATCATTGAATATAGCCCCCCCCCAGCATGGTATATAGCCCCCCCCAGCAAGGTATAACACAGCCCAGCATGGTATATAGCCCCCCAACATGGTATAATACAGCCCAGCATGGTATATAGCCCCCCAGCATGGTATAATACAGCCCAGCATGGTATATAGCCCCCCCAGCATGGTATAATACAGCACAGCTTGGTATATAGCCCCCCCAGCATGGTATAATACAGCACAGCATGGTATATAGCCCCCCCAGCATGGTATAATACAGCCCAGCATGGTATATAGCCCCCCCAGCATGGTATAATACAGCACAGCTTGGTACATAGCCCCCCAGCATGGTATATAGCCCCCCATCATTGTATATAGCCCCCCAGCATGGTATATAGCCCCCCCCAGCATGGTATAATACAGCCCAGCATGGTATATAGCCCCCCCAGCATGGTATAATACAGCCCAGCATGGTATATATCCCCCCCTAACATGGTATAATACAGCCCAGCATGGTATATAGCCCCCCAGCATGGTATGATACAGCCAAGCTTGGTATATAGTCCCCCCCAGCATGGTATAATACAGCACAGCTTGGTATATAGCCCTCTATCATTGAATATAGCTCCCCCAGCATGGTATATAGCCCCCCAGCAAGGTATAACACAGCCCAGCATGGTATATAGCCCCCCAGCATGGTATAATACAGCCCAGCATGGTATATAGCCCCACAGCATGGTATAATACAGCCCAGCATGGTATATAGCCCCCCCAGGATGGTATAATCCAGCACAGCTTGGTATATAGCCCCCCCAGCATGGTATATAGCCCCCCCCAGCATGGTATAATACAGCACAGCTTGCTATATAGCCACCCCAGCATGGTATAATGGTATAATGCAGCCCAGCATGGTATATAGCCCCCCAGCATGGTATAATACAGCACAGCTTGGTATATAGCCCCCCCAGCATGGTATATAGCCCCCCATCATTGTATATAGCACCCCCAGCATGGTATATAGCCCCCCCAGCATGGTATAATACAGCCCAGCATGGTATATTGCCCCCCAGCATGGTATAATACAGCACAGCTTGGTATATAGCCCCCCCAGCATGGTATAATACAGCCCAGCATGGTATATAGCCCCCCAGCATGGTATAATACAGCACAGCTTGGTATATAGCCCCCCATCATTGTATATAGCCCTCCAGCATGGTATAATACAGCCCAGCATGGTATATAGACCCCCCCAGCATGGTATAATACAGCCCAGCATGGTATATAGCCCCCCCAGCATGGTATAATACAGCCCAGCAAGGTATATAGCCCCCCCCAGCATGGTATAATACAGCACAGCTTGATATATAGCCCCCCATCATTGTATATAGCCCCCCAGCATGGTATATAGTCCTCCATCATGGTATAATACAGCCCAGCATGGTATATAGCCCCCCCAGCATGGTATAATACAGCCCAGCATGGTATATAGCCCCCCAGCATGGTATAATACAGCCCAGCATGGTATATAGCCCCCCCGCATGGTATAATACAGCCTAGCATGGTATACAGACCCCCCAGCATGGTAAAATACAGCCCAGCATGTTATATAGCCCCCAGCATGTTATAATACAGCCCAGCATGGTATATAGCCCCCCCAGCATGGTATAATACAGCCCAGCATGGTATATAGCCCCCCCAGCATGGTATAATGCAGCCCAGCATGGTAAATAGCCCCCCCCAGAATGGTATAATACAGCCCAGCATGGTATATAGCCCCTCCAGCATGGTATAATACAGCCCAGCATGGTATATAGCCCCCCAGCATGGTATAATAAAGACCAGCAAGGTATATATCCCCCCAGCATGGTATAATAAAGCCCAGCATGGTGTATAGCCCTCCCAGCATGGTATGATACAGCCCAGCATGGTATAAACCCCCCAGCATGATATAATACAGCCCAGCATGGTATATAGCCCCCCAGCATGGTATAATACAGCCCAGCATGGTATATAGCCCCCCCCAGCATGGTATAATACAGCACAGCTTGGCATATAGCCCCCCCAGCATGGTATAATACAGCCCAGCATGGTATATAGCGCCCCCAGCATGGTATAATACAGCACAGCTTGGTACATAGCCCCCCAGCATGGTATATAGCCCCCCATCATTGTATATAGCCCCCCCAGCATGGTATATAGCCCCCCCCAGCATGGTATAATACAGCCCAGCATGGTATATAGCCCCCCAGCATGGTATAATACAGCACAGCTTGGTATATAGCCCCCCCAGCATGGTATAATACAGTCCAGCACGGTATATAGCCCCCCAGCATGGTAAAATACAGCACAGCTTGGTATATAGCCCCCCATCATGGTATATAGCCCCCCAGCATGGAATAATACAGCCCAGCATGGTATATAACCCCCAAGCATGGTATAATACAGCCCAGCATGGTATATAGCCCCCCCAGAATGGTATAATACAGCACAGCTTGGTATATAGCCCCACCAGCATGGTATATAGCCCCCCCAGCATGGTATAATACAGCCCAGCATAATATATAACCCCCCAGCATGGTATAATACAGCAGAGCTTCGTATATAGCCACCATCATTGTTTATACCCCCCCAGCATGGTATATAGCCCCCCCAGCATGGTATAATACAGCCCAGCATGGTATATAGCCCCCCAGCATGGTATAATACAGCCCAGCATGGTATATAGCCCCCCAAGCATGGTATGATACAGCCCAGCATGGTATATAGCCCCCCCTGCATGTCATTATACAGCACAGCTTGGTATATAGCCCCCCATCATTGTATATAGCCCCCCAGCATGGTATATAGTCCTCCATCATGGTATAATACAGCCCAGCATGGTATATAGCCCCCCCAGCATGGTATAATACAGCTCAGCATGATATATAGCCCCCCAGCATGGTATAATACAGCCCAGCATGGTATATAGCCCCCCAGCATGGTATAATACAGCCCAGCATGGTATATAGCCCCCCAGCATGGTATAATACAGCCCAGCATGGTATATAGACCCCCCAGCATGGTAAAATACAGCCCAGCATGGTATATAGCCCCCAGCATGTTTTAATACAGCCCAGCATGGTATATAGCCCCCCCCAGCATGGTATAATACAGCCCAGCATGGTATATAGCCCACCCAGCATGGTATAATGCAGCCCAGCATGGTAAATAGCCCCCCAGCATGGTATGATACAGCCCAGCATGGTATATAGACTCCCCAGCATGGTAAAATACAGCCCAGCATGGTATATAGCCCCCAGCATGTTATAATACAGCCCAGCATGGTATATAGCCCCCCCAGCATGGTATAATACAGCCCAGCATGGTATATAGCCCCCCAGAATGGTATAATACAGCCCAGCATGGTATATAGCCCCTCCAGCATGGTATAATACAGCCCAGCATGGTATATAGCCCCCCAGCATGGTATAATACAGACCAGCATGGTATATAGCCCCCCAGCATGGTATAATAGAGCCCAGTATGGTGTATAGCCCTCCCAGCATGGTATGATACAGCCCAGCATGGTATATAGCCCCCCAGCATGGTATAATACAGTCCAGCATTGTATATAGCCCCCCAGCATGGTATAATACAGCCCAGCATGGTATATAGCCCCACCCCAGCATGGTATAATACAGCCCAACATGGTATATAGCCCCCCCAGCATGGTATAATACAGCCCAGCATGGTATATAGCCCTCCAGCATGGTATAATACAGCCCCGCATGGTACATAGCCCCCCAGCATGGTATAATACAGCCCAGCATGGTATATAGCCCTCCAGCATTGTATAATACAGCCCAGCATGGTATATAGCCCACCCCAGCATGGTATAATACAGCCCAGCATGGTATATAGCCCCTCCTAACATGGTATAATAAAGCCCAGCATGGTATATAGCCCCCCAGCATGGTATAATACAGCACAGCTTGGTATATAGCCCTCCATCATTGTATATATCCCCCCCAGCATGGTATATAGCCTCCCCAGCAAGGTATAACACAGCCCAGTATGGTATATAGCCCCCCAGCATGGTATAATACAGCCCAGCATGGTATATATCCCCCCCAGCATGGTATAATACAGCACAGCATGGTATATAGCCCCCATCATTGTATATAGCCCCCCAGCATGGTATATAGCCCCCCCAGCAAGGTATAATACAGCCCAGCATGGTATATAGCCCCCCAGCATGTTATAATACAGCACAGCTTGGTATATAGCCCCCCCAGCATGGTATAATACAGCCCAGCACGGTATATAGCCCCCCAGCATGGTATAATACATCACAGCTTGGTATATAGCCCCCCATCATTGCATATAGCCCCCCAGCATGGTATATAGCCCTCCATCATGGTATAATACAGTCCAGCATGGTATATAGCCCCCCCAGCATGGTATAATACAGCCCAGCATGGTATATAGCCCCCCAGCATGGTATAATACAGCCCAGCATGGTATATAGCCCCCCAGCATGGCATAATACAGCCCAGCATGGTATATAGCCCCCCCAGAATGGTATAATACAGCACAGCTTGGTATATAGCCCCCCCAGCATGGTATATAGCCCCCCCAGCATGGTATAATACAGCCCAGCATAGTATATAACCCCCCAGCATGGTATAATACAGCACAGCTTCGTATATAGCCCCCCATCATTGTATATACCCCCCCAGCATGGTATATAGCCCCCCAGCATGGTATAATACAGCCAAGCATGGTATATAGCTCCCCAGCATGGTATAATACAGCCCAGCATGGTATATAGCCCCCCCAGTATGGTATGATACAGCCCAGCATGGTATATAGTCCCCCCCGCATTGTATAATACAGCACAGCTTGGTATATAGCCCCCCATCATTGTATATAGCCCCCCAGCATGGTATATAGTCCTCCATCATGGTATAATACAGCCCAGCATGGTATATAGCCCCCCAGCATGGTATAATACAGCCCAGCATGATATATAGCCCCCCAGCATGGTATAATACAGCCCAGCATGGTATATAGCCCCCCAGCATGGTATAATACAGCCCAGCATGGTATATAGCCCCCCAGCATGGTATAATACAGCCCAGCATGGTATATAGACCCCCCAGCATGATAAAATACAGCCCAGCATGGTATATAGCCCCCAGCATGTTATAATACAGCCCAGCATGGTATATAGCCCCCCCAGCATGGTATAATACAGCCCAGCATGGTATATAGCCCCCCCAGCATGGTATAATGCAGCCCAGCATGGTAAATAGCCCCCCCAGAATGGTATAATACAGCCCAGCATGGTATATAGCCCCTCCAGCATGGTATAATACAGCCCAGCATGGTATATAGCCCCCCAGAATGGTATAATACAGACCAGCATGGTATATAGCCCCCCAGCATGGTAAAATACAGCCCAGCATGGTGTATAGCCCTCCCAGCATGGTATGATACAGCCCAGCATGGTATATAGCCCCCCGGCAAGGTATAATACAGTCCAGCATTGTATATAGCCCCCCAGCATGGTATAATACAGCCCAGCATGGTATATAGCCCCCCCAGCATGGTATAATACAGCCCAACATGGTATATAGCCCCCCCAGCATGGTATAATACAGCCCAGCATGGTATATAGCCCTCCAGCATGGTATAATACAGCCCCGCATGGTACATAGCCACCCAGCATGGTATAATACAGCCCAGCATGGTATATAGCCCTCCAGCATGGTATAATACAGCCCAGCATGGTATATAGCCCCCTCAGCATGGTATAATACAGCCCAGCATGGTATATAGCCCCCCATCATTGTATATAGCCCCCCCAGCATGGTATATAACCCCCCCAGCAAGGTATAACACAGCCCAGCATGGTATATAGCCCCCCAGCATGGTATAATAGAGCCCAGCATGGTATATAGCCCCCCAGCATGGTATAATACAGCCCAGCATGGTATATAGCCCCCCCAGCATGGTATAATACAGCACAGCATGGTATATAGCGCCCCATCATTGTATATAGCCCCCCCAGCATGGTATATAGCCCCCCAGCAAGGTATAATACAGCCCAGAATGTTATATAGCCCCCCAGCATGTTATAATACAGCACAGCTTGGTATATAGCCCCCCCAGCATGGTATAATACAGCCCAGCACGGTATATAGCCCCCCAGCATGGTATAATACAGCACAGCTTGGTATATAGCCCCCCATCATTGTATATAGCATCTCCAGCATGGTATAATACAGCCCAGCATGGTATATAGACCCCCCCAGCATGGTATAATACAGCCCAGCATGGTATATAGCCCCCCCTAACATGGTATAATACAGCCCAGCATGGTATATAGCCCCCCAGCATGGTATGATACAGCCAAGCATGGTATATAGCCCCCCCAGCATGGTATAATACAGCACAGCTTGGTATATAGCCCTCCATCATTGAATATAGCCCCCCTAGCATGGTATATAGCCCCCCCAGCAAGGTATAACACAGCCCAGCATGGTATATAGCCCCCCAGCATGGTATAATACAGCCCAGCATGGTATATAGCCCCCCAGCATGGTATAATACAGCACAGCTTGGTATATAGCACCCCAAGCATGGTATAATACAGCCCAGCATGGTATATAGCCCCCCAGCATGGTATGATACAGCACAGCTTGGTATATAGCCCCCCAGCATGGTATGATACAGCCCAGCATGGTATATAGCCCCCCCAGCATGGTATAATACAGCCCAGCATGGTATATAGCCCCCCAGCATGGTATAATACAGCCCAGCATGGTATATAGCCCCCCAGCATGGTATGATACAACCCAGCATGGTATATATCCCCCCCAGCATGGTATAATACAGCACAGCTTGGTATATAGCCCCCCATCATTGCATATAGCCCCCCAGCATGGTATATAGCCCTCCATCATGGTATACTACAGCCCAGCATGGTATATAGCCCCACCAGCATGGTATAATACATCCCAGCATGGTATATAGCCCCCCAGCATGGTATAATACAGCCCAGCATGGTATATAGCCCCCCAGTATGGTATAATACAGCCCAGCATGGTATATAGCCCCCCCAGAATGGTATAATACAGCACAGCTTGGTATATAGCCCCCCCAGCATGGTATATAGCCCCACCAGCATGGTATAATACAGCCCAGCATGGTATAAAACCCCCCAGCATGGTATAATACAGCACAGCTTCGTATATAGCCCCGCATCATTGTATATACCCCCCCAGCATGGTATATAGCCCCCCCAGCACTGTATAATACAGCCCAGCATGGTATATAGCCCCCCAGCATGGTATAATACAGCCCAGCATGGTATATAGCCCCCCAGCATGGTATGATACAGCCCAGCATGGTATATAGCCCCCCCAGCATGGTATAATACAGCACAGCTTGGTATATAGCCCACCATCATTGTATATAGCCCCCCAGCATGGTATATAGTCCTCCATCATGGTATAATACAGCCCAGCATGGTATATAGCCCCCAGCATGGTATAATACAGCCCAGCATGGTATATAGCCACCCAGCATGGTATAATACAGCCCAGCATGGTATATAGCCCCCCAGCATGGTAAAATACAGCCCAGCATGGTATATAGCCCCCAGCATGTTATAATACAGTCCAGCTTGGTATATAGCCCCCCCAGCATGGTATAATGCAGCCCAGCATGGTAAATAGCCCCCCCCCAGAATGGTATAATACAGCCCAGCATGGTATATAGCCCCTCCAGCATGGTATAATACAGCCCAGCATGGTATATAGCCCCCCAGCATGGTATAATACAGACCAGCATGGTATATAGCCCCCCAGCATGGTATGATACAGCCCAGCATGGTGTATAGCCCCCCAGCATGGTATGATACAGCCCAGCATGGTATATAGCCCCCCAGCATGGTATAATACAGTCCAGGATTGCATATAGCCCCCCAGCATGGTATAATACAGCCCAGCATGGTATATAGCCCCCCCCAGCATGGTATAATACAACCCAACATGGTATATAGCCCCCCCAGCATGGTATAATACAGCCTAGCATGGTATATAGCCCCCCAGCATGGTATAATACAGCCCCGCATGGTACATAGCCCCCAGCATAGTATAATACAGCCCAGCATGGTATATAGCCCCCCAGCATGGTATAATACAGCCCAGCATGGTACATAGCCCCTCAGCATGGTATATAGCACCGCAGCATGGTAAAATCCAGCCCAGAATGGTATATAGCCCCCCAGCATGGTATAATGCAGCCCAGCATGGTATATAGCCCCCCAGCATGGTATAATACAGCCTAGTATGGTATATAGCTCCCCCAGCATGGTATAATACAGCCCAGCATGGTATATAGCCCCCACAGCATGGTATAATACAGCCCAGCATGGTATATAGTTCCCCAGCATGGTATAATACAGCCCAGCATGGTATATAGCCCCCCCAGCATGGTATAATACAGCCCAGCATGGTATATAGCCCCCCAGCATGGTATAACACAGCACAGCTTGGTATATAGCCCCCATCATTGTATATAGCCCCCCAGCATAGTATATAGCCCCCCCAGCATGGTATAATACAGCCCAGCATGGCATATAGCCCCCCAGCATGGTATAATACAGCCCAGCATGGTATATAGCCCCCCCAGAATGGTATGATACAGCCCAGCATGGTATATAGCCCCCCCCAGCATAGTATACTACAGCACAGCTTGGTATATAGCCCCCAATCATCGTATATAGCCCCCCCAGCATGGTATAATACATCCCAGCACGGTATACAGCCCCCCCAGCATGGTAAAATACAGCACAGCCTGGTATATATCCCCCATCATTGTATATCCCCCCCAGCATGGCATGTAGCCCCCCCAGCATGGTATAATACAGCCCAGAATGGTATATAGCCCCCCAGCATGGTATAATACAGTCCAGCATTGTATATAGCCCCCCAGAATGGTATAATACAGCCCAGCATGCTATATAGCCCCCAGCAAGGTATAATACAGCCCAACATGGTATATAGCCCCCAGAGCATGGTATAATACAGCCCAGCATGGTATATAGCCCCCCAGCATGGTATAATACAGCCCCGCATGGTACATAGCCCCCCAGCATGGTATAATACAGCCCAGCATGGTATATAGCCCCCCAGCATGGTATAATACAGCCCAGCAAGGTATATAGCCCCTCAGCATGGTATATAGCACCCCAGCATGGTAAAATACAGCCCAGCATGGTATATAGCCCCCCAGCATTGTATAATACAGCCTAGCATGGTATATAGCTCCCCCAGCATGGTATAATACAGCCCAGCATGGTATATAGCCCCCCCAGCATGGTATAATACAGCCCAGCATGGTATATAGTCCCCCAGCATGGTATAATACAGCCCAGCATGGTATCTAGCCCCCCCAGCATGGTATAATACAGCCCAGCATGGTATATAGCCCCCCAGCATGGTATAATACAGCACAGCTTGGTATATAGCCCCCCATCATTGTATATAGCCCCCCCAGCATAGTATATAGCCCCCCAGCATGGTATAATACAGCCCAGCATGGCATATAGCCCCCCAGCATGGTATAATACAGCCCAGCATGGTATATAGCCCCCCCAGAATGGTATGATACAGCCCAGCATGGTATATAGCCAACCCCAGCATAGTATAATACAGCACAGCTTGGTATATAGCCCCCCATCATTGTATATAGCCCCCCCAGCATGGTATAATACAGCCCAGCACGGTATATAGCCCCCCCAGCATGGTATAATACAGCACAGCCTGGTATATATCCCCCATCATTGTATATACCCCCCAGCATGGTATACAGCCCCCCCAGCATGGTATAATACAGCCCAGAATGGTATATAACCCCCCAGCATGGTATAATACAGCCCAGCATGGTATATAGCCCCTCCTAACATGGTATAATACAGCCCAGCATGGTATATAGCCCCCCAGCATGGTATGATACAGCCAAGCATGGTATATAGCACCCCCAGCATGGTATAATACAGCACAGCTTGGTATATTGCCCTCCATAATTGAATATAGCCCCCCCCAGCATGGTATATAGCCCCCCCAGCAAGGTATAACACAGCCCAGCATGGTATATAGCCCCCCAACATGGTATAATACAGCCCAGCATGGTATATAGCCCCCCAGCATGGTATAATACAGCCCAGCATGGTATATAGCCCCCCCCAGCATGGTATAATACAGCACAGCTTGGTATATAGCCCCCCCCAGCATGGTATAATACAGCACAGCATGGTATATAGCCCCCCCAGCATGGTATAATACAGCCCAGCATGGTATATAGCCCCCCCAGCATGGTATAATACAGCACAGCTTGGTACATAGCCCCCCAGCATGGTATATAGCCCCCCATCATTGTATATAGCCCCCCAGCATGGTATATAGCCCCCCCCAGCATGGTATAATACAGCCCAGCATGGTATATAGCCCCCCCAGCATGGTATAATACAGTCCAGCACGGTATATTTCTCCCCAGCATGGTATAATACAGCACAGCTTGGTATATATCCCCCCATCATTGTATATAGCCCTCCAGCATGGTATAATACAGCCCAGCATGGTATATAGCCGACCCCAGCATGGTATAATACAGCCCAGCATGGTATATAGCCCCCCCTAACATGGTATAATACAGCCCATCATGGTATATAGCCCCCCAGCATGGTATGATACAGCCAAGCTTGGTATATAGCCCCCCCAGCATGGTATAATACAGCACAGCTTGGTATATAGCCCTCTATCATTGAATATAGCTCCCCCAGCATGGTATATAGCCCCCCAGCAAGGTATAACACAGCCCAGCATGGTATATAGCCCCCCAGCATGGTATAATACAGCCCAGCATGGTATATAGCCCCACAGCATGGTATAATACAGCCCAGCATGGTATATAGCCCCCCCAGGATGGTATAATACAGCACAGCTTGGTATATAGCCCCCCCATCATGGTATATAGCCCCCCCCCAGCATGGTATAATACAGCACAGCTTGCTATATAGCCACCCCAGCATGGTACAATGCAACCCAGCATGGTATATCACCCCCCAGCATGGTATAATACAGCACAGCTTGGTATATAGCCCCCCCAGCATGGTATATAGCCCCCCATCATTGTATATAGCCCCCCCAGCATGGTATATAGCCCCCCAGCATGGTATAATACAGCCCAGCATGGTATATAGCCCCCCAGCATGGTATAATACAGCACAGCTTGGTATATAGCCCCCCCAGCATGGTATAATACAGCCCAGCATGGTATATATCCCCCCAGCATGGTATAATACAGCACAGCTTGGTATATAGCCCCCCATCATTGTATATAGCCCTCCAGCATGGTATAATACAGCCCAGCATGGTATATAGACCCCCCAGCATGGTATAATACAGCCCAGCATGGTATATATCCCCCCCAGCATGGTATGATACAGCCCAGCAAGGTATATAGCCCCCCCAGCATGATATAATACAGCACAGCTTGATATATAGCCCCCCATCATTGTATATAGCCCCCCAGCATGGTATATAGTCCTCCATCATGGTATAATACAGCCCAGCATGGTATATCACCCCCCTAGCATGGTATAATACAGCCCAGCATGGTATATAGCCCCCCAGCATGGTATAATACAGCCCAGCATGGTATATAGCCCCCACGCATGGTATAATACAGCCCAGCATGGTATATAGACCCCCCAGCATGGTAAAATACAGCCCAGCATGTTATATAGCCCCCAGCATGTTATAATACAGCCCAGCATGGTATATAGCCCCCCCAGCATGGTATAATACAGCCCAGCATGGTATATAGCCCCCCCAGCATGGTATAATGCAGCCCAGCATAGTAAATAGCCCTCCCCAGAATGGTATAATACAGCCCAGCATGGTATATAGCCCCTCCAGCATGGTATAATACAGCCCAGCATGGTATATAGCCCCCCAACATGGTATAATACAGACCAGCATGGTATATAGCCCCCCAGCATGGTATAATAAAGCCCAGCATGGTGTATAGCCCCCCCAGCATGGTATGATACAGCCCAGCATGGTATATAGCCCCCCAGCATGGTATAATACAGCCCAGCATGGTATATAGCCACCCAGCAAGGTATAATACAGCCCAGCATGGTATATAGCCCCCCCCAGCATGGTATAATACAGCACAGCTTGGTATATAGCCCCCCCAGCATGGTATAATACAGCACAGCTTGGTATATAGCCCCCCCAGCATGGTATAATACAGCCCAGCATGGTATATAGCCCCCCCAGCATGGTATAATACAGCACAGCTTGGTACATAGCCCCCCAGCATGGTATATAGCCCCCCATCATTGTATATAGCCCCCCCAGCATGGTATATAGCCCCCCCCAGCATGGTATAATACAGCCCAGCATGGTATATAGCCCCCCAGCATGGTATAATACAGCACAGCTTGGTATATAGCCCCCCCAGCATGGTATAATACAGTCCAGCACGGTATATAGCCCCCCAGCATGGTATAATACAGCACAGCTTGGTATATAGCCCCCCATCATTGTATATAGCCCTCCAGCATGGTATAATACAGCCCAGCATGGTATATAGCCGCCCCCAGCATGGTATAATACAGCCCAGCATGGTATATAGCCCCCCAGCATGGTATGATACAGCCAAGCTTGGTATATAGCCCCCCCAGCATGGTATAATACAGCACAGCTTGGTATATAGCCCTCCATCATTGAATATAGCTCCCCCAGCATGGTATATAGCCCCCCAGCAAGGTATAACACAGCCCAGCATGGTATATAGCCCCCCAGCATGGTATAATACAGCCCAGCATGGTATATAGCCCCACAGCATGGTATAATACAGCCCAGCATGGTATATAGCCCCCCCAGGATGGTATAATACAGCACAGCTTGGTATATAGCCCCCCCAGCATGGTATATAGCCCCCCCCCAGCATGGTATAATACAGCACAGCTTGCTATATAGCCACCCCAGCATGGTATAATGCAGCCCAGCATGGTATATAGCCCCCCAGCATGGTATAATACAGCACAGCTTGGTATATAGCCCCCCCAGCATGGTATATAGCCCCCCATCATTGTATATAGCCCCCCCAGCATAGTATATAGCCCCCCCAGCATGGTATAATACAGCCCAGCATGGTATATAGCCCCCCAGCATGGTATAATACAGCACAGCTTGGTATATAGCCCCCCCAGCATGGTATAATACAGCCCAGCATGGTATATAGCCCCCTGCATGGTATAATACATCACAGCTTGGTATATAGCCCCCCAGCATGGTATATAGCCCCCCCATCATTGTATATAGCCCCCCAGCATGGTATATAGCCCCCCCAGCATGGTATAATACAGCCCAGCATGGTATATCACCCCCCAGCATGGTATAATACAGCACAGCTTGGTATATACCCCCCCAGTATGGTATAATACAGCCCAGCATGGTATATAGCCCCCCAGCATGGTATAATACAGCACAGCTTGGTATATAGCCCTCTATCATTGAATATAGCTCCCCCAGCATGGTATATAGCCCCCCAGCAAGGTATAACACAGCCCAGCATGGTATATAGCCCCCCAGCATGGTATAATACAGCCCAGCATGGTATATAGCCCCACAGCATGGTATAATACAGCCCAGCATGGTATATAGCCCCCCCAGGATGGTATAATACAGCACAGCTTGGTATATAGCCCCCCATCATGGTATATAGCCCCCCCCAGCATGGTATAATACAGCACAGCTTGCTATATAGCCACCCCAGCATGGTATAATGCAGCCCAGCATGGTATATAGCCCCCCAGCATGGTATAATACAGCACAGCTTGGTATATAGCCCCCCCAGCATGGTATATAGCCCCCCATCATTGTATATAGCCCCCCCAGCATAGTATATAGCCCCCCCAGCATGGTATAATACAGCCCAGCATGGTATATAGCCCCCCAGCATGGTATAATACAGCACAGCTTGGTATATAGCCCCCCCAGCATGGTATAATACAGCCCAGCATGGTATATAGCCCCCCAGCATGGTATAATACAGCACAGCTTGGTATATAGCCCCCCATCATTGTATATAGCCCTCCAGCATGGTATAATACAGCCCAGCATGGTATATAGACCCCCACAGCATGGTATAATACAGCCCAACATGGTATATAGCCCCCCCAGCATGGTATGATACAGCCCAGCAAGGTATATAGCCCCCCCAGCATGGCATAATACAGCACAGCTTGATATATAGCCCCCCATCATTGTATATAGCCCCCCAGCATGGTATATAGCCCCCCAGCATAGTATAATACAGCCCAGCATGGTATATAGCCCCCCAGCATGGTATAATACAGCCCAGCATGGTATATAGCCCCCCCCAGCATGGTATAATACAGCACAGCATGGTATATAGCCCCCCCGCATGGTATAATACAGCCCAGCATGGTATATAGACCCCCCAGCATGGTAAAATACAGCCCAGCATGGTATATAGCCCCCAGCATGGTATAATACAGCACAGCTTGCTATATAGCCACCCCAGCATGGTATAATGCAGCCCAGCATGGTATATAGCCCCCCAGCATGGTATAATACATCACAGCTTGGTATATAGCCCCCCAGCATGGTATATAGCCCCCCCATCATTGTATATAGCCCCCCCAGCATGGTATATAGCCCCCCCAGCATGGTATAATACAGCCCAGCATGGTATATCACCCCTCAGCATGGTATAATACAGCACAGCTTGGTATATAGCCCCCCCAGCATGGTATAATACAGCCCTGCATGGTATATAGCCCCCCAGCATGGTATAATACAGCACAGCTTGGTATATAGCCCCCCATCATTGTATATAGCCCTCCAGCATGATATAATACAGCCCAGCATGGTATATAGACCCCCCCAGCATGGTATAATACAGCCCAGCATGGTATATAGCCCCCCCAGCATGGTATGATACAGCCCAGCAAGGTATATAGACCCCCCCAGCATGGTATAATACAGCACAGCTTGATATATAGCCCCCCATCATTGTATATAGCCCCCCAGCATGGTATATAGTCCTCCATCATGGTATAATACAGCCCAGCATGGTATATAGCCCCCCCAGCATGGTATAATACAGCCCAGCATGGTATATAGCCCCCCAGCATGGTATAATACAGCCCAGCATGGTATATAGCCCCCCCACATGGTATAATACAGCCCAGCATGGTATATAGACCCCCCCAGCATGGTAAAATACAGCCCAGCATGGTATATAGCCCCCAGCATGTTATAATACAGCCCAGCATGATATATAGCCCCCCCAGCATGGTATAATACAGCCCAGCATGGTATATAGCCCCCCAGCATGGTATAATGCAGCCCAGCATGGTAAATAGCCCCCCCCCAGAATGGTGTAATACAGCCCAGCATGGTATATAGCCCCTCCAGCATGGTATAATACAGCCCAGTATGGTATATAGCCCCCCAGCATGGTATAATACAGACCAGCATGGTATATAGCCCCCCAGCATGGTATAATAAAGCCCAGCATGGTGTATAGCCCCCCCAGCATGGTATGATACAGCCCAGCATGGTATATAGCCCCCCAGGCATGGTATAATACAGTCCAGCATTGTATATAGCCCCCCAGCATGGTATAATACAGCCCAGCATGGTATATAGCCCCCCCCAGCATGGTATAATACAGCCCAACATGGTATATAGCCCCCCCAGTATGGTATAATACAGACCAGCATGGTATATAGCCCCCCAGCATGGTATAATACAGCCCAGCATGGTGTATACCCCCCCAGCATGGTATGATACAGCCCAGCATGGTATATATCCCCCCAGCATGGTATAATACAGCCCAGCATGGTATATAGCCCCCCAGCATGGTATAATACAGCCCAGCATGGTACATAGCCCCCCAGCATGGTATAATACAGCCCAGCATGGTATATAGCCCCTCAGCATGGTATATAGCACCCCAGCATGGTAAAATACAGCCCAGAATGGTATATAGCCCCCCAGCATGGTATAATACAGCCCAGCATGGTATATAGCCCCACAGCATGGTATAATACAGCCTAGCATGATATATAGCTCCCCCAGCATGGTATAATACAGCCCAGCATGGTATATAGCCCCCCAGCATGGTATAATACAGCCCAGCATGGTATATAGTCCCCCAGCATGGCATAATACAGCCCAGCATGGTATATAGCCCCCCCAGAATGGTATAATACAACCCAGCATGGTATATAGCCCCCCAGCATGGTATAATACAGCACAGCTTGGTATATAGCCCCCCATCATTGTATGTAGCCACCCCAGCATAGTATATAGCCCCCCCAGCATGGTATAATACAGCCCAGCATGGCATATAGCCCCCCAGCATGGTATAATACAGCCCAACATGGTATATAGCCCCCCCAGCATGGTATGATACAGCCCAGCATGGTATATAGCCCCCCCAGCATAGTATAATACAGCACAGCTTGGTATATAGCCCCCATCATTGTATATAGCCCCCCCAGCATGGTATAATACAGCCCAGCATGGTATATAGCCCCCCCAGCATGGTATAATACAGCACAGCTTGGTATATAGCCCCCATCATTGTATATACCCCCCCAGCATGGTATATATCCCCCCCAGCATGGTATAATACAGCCCAGAATGGTATATAGCCCCCCAGCATGGTATAATACAGCCCAGCATGGTGTATAGCCCCCCCAGCATGGTATGATACAGCCCAGCATGGTATATAGCCCCCCCCAGCATGATATAATACAGCACAGCTTGGTATATAGCCCCCCATCATTGTATATAGCCCCCCAGCATGGTATATAGCCCTCCAGCATGGTATAATACAGCCCAGCATGGTATATAGCCGCCCCAGCATGGTATAATGCAGCCCAGCATGGTATATAGCCCCTCCAGCATAGTATAATACAGCACAGCTTGGTATATAGCCCCCCATCATTGTATATAGCCCCCCAGCATGGTATAATACAGCCCAGCATGGTATATAGCCCCCCCCAGCATGGTATAATACAGCACAGCTTGGTATATAGCCCCCCATCATTGTATATAGCCCCCCCAGCATGGTATATAGCCCCCCCAGCATGGTATATAGCCCCCCAGCATGGTATAATACAGCCCAGCATGGTATAATACAGCCCAGCATGGTATATAGCCCCCCAGCATGGTATGATACAGCCCAGCATGGTATTTAGCCCCCCCAGCATGGTATAATACAGCACAGCTTGGTATATAGCCCCCCATCATTGTATATAGCCCCCCAGCATGGTATATAGCCCTCCAGCATGGTATAATACAGCCCAGCATGGTATATAGCCCCCCAGCATGGTATAATACAGCCCAGCATGGTATATAGCCCCTCCTAACATGGTATAATACAGCCCAGCATGGTATATAGCCCCCCCAGCATGGTATATAGCCCCCCAGCATGGTATATAGCCCCCCCAGCATGGTATAATACAGCACAGCTTGCTATGTAGCCACCCCAGCATGGTATAATGCAGCCCAGCATGGTATATAGCCCCCCAGCATGGTATAATACAGCACAGCTTGGTATATAGCCCCCCAGCATGGTATATAGCCCCCCCATCATTGTATATAGCCCCCCCAGCATGGTATATAGCCCCCCCAGCATGGTATAATACAGCCCAGCATGGTATATAGCCCCCCAGCATGGTATAATACAGCACAGCTTGGTACATAGCCCCCCCCAGCATGGTATAATACAGCCCAGCATGGTATATAGCCCCCCAGCATGGTATAATACAGCACAGCTTGGTATATAGCCCCCCATAATTGTATATAGCCCTCTAGCATGGTATAATACAGCCCAGCATGGTATATAGACCCCCCAGCATGGTATAATACAGCCCAGCATGGTATATAGCCCCCCCTAACATGGTATAATACAGCCCAGCATGGTATATAGCCCCCCAGCATGGTATGATACAGCCAAGCATGGTATATAGCCCCCCCCAGCATGGTATAATACAGCACAGCTTGGTATATAGCCCTCCATTATTGAATATAGCCCCCCCAGCATGGTATATAGCCCCCCCAGCAAGGTATAACACAGACCAGCATGGTATATAGCCCCCCAGCACGGTATAATACAGCCCAGCATGGTATATAGCCCCCCATCATGGTATAATACAGCACAGCTTGGTATATAGCCCCCCCATCATGGTATAATACAGCCCAGCATGGTATATAGCCCCCCAGCATGGTATAATACAGCACAGCTTGGTATATAGCCCCCCAGCATGGTATGATACAGCCCAGCATGGTATATAGCCCCCCCAGCATGGTATAATACAGCCCAGCATGGTATATAGCCCCCCAGCATGGTATAATACAGCACAGCTTGGTATATAGCCCCCCATCATTGTATATAGCCCACCCAGCATGGTATAATACAGCCCAGCATGTTATATAGCCCCCCAGCATGGTATAATACAGCCCAGTATGGTATATAGCCCCCCCAGCATGGTATGATACAGCCCAGCATGGTATATAGCCCCCCCAGCATGGTATAATACAGCACAGCTTGGTATATATCCCCCCATCATTGTATATAGCCCCCCAGCATGGTAAATAGCCCTCCATCATGGTATAATACAGCCCAGCATGGTATATAGCCCCCCCAGCATGGTATAATACAGCCCAGCATGGTATATAGCCCCCCAGCATGGTATAATACAGCCCAGCATGGTATATAGCCCCCCAGCATGGTATAATACAGCCCAGCATGGTATATAGCCCCCCCAGAATGGTATATTACAGCACAGCTTGGTATATAGCCCCCCCAGCATGGTATATAGCCCCCCAGCATGGTATAATACAGCCCAGCATGGTATATAGCCCCCCAGCATGGTATAATACAGCACAGCTTGGTATATAGCCCCCCATCATTGTATATAGCCCCCCCAGCATGGTATATAGCCCCCCCAGCATGGTATAATACAGCCCAGCATGGTATATAGCCCCCCAGCATGGTATAATACAGCCCAGCATGGTATATAGCCCCCCCAGCATGGTATGATACAGCCCAGCATGGTATATAGCCCCCCCCAGCATGGTATAATACAGCACAGCTTGGTATATAGCCCCCATCATTGTATATAGCCCCCCAGCATGGTATATAGCCCTCCATCATGGTATAATACAGCCCAGCATGGTATATAGCCCCCCCAGCATGGTATAATACAGCCCAGCATGGTATATAGACCCCCCCAGCATGGTATAATACAGCCCAGCATGGTATATAGCCCCCCCAGCATGGTATGATACAGCCCAGCAAGGTATAAAGACCCCCCCAGCATGGTATAATACAGCACAGCTTGATATATAGCCCCCCATCATTGTATATAGCCCCCCAGCATGGTATATAGTCCTCCATCATGGTATAATACAGCCCAGCATGGTATATAGCCCCCCCAGCATGGTATAATACAGCCCAGCATGGTATATAGCCCCCCAGCATGGTATAATACAGCCCAGCATGGTATATAGCCCCCCGCATGGTATAATACAGCCCAGCATGGTATATAGACCCCCCAGCATGGTAAAATACAGCCCATTATGGTATATACCCCCCCCAGCATGGTATAATACAGCACAGCTTGGTATATAGCCCTCCATCATTGAATATAGCCCCCCCAGCATGGTATATAATGGTATATAGCCCCCCCAGCAAGGTATAACACAGACCAGCATGGTATATAGCCCCCCAGCATGGTATAATACAGCCCAGCATGGTATATAGCCCCCCAGCATGGTATAATACAGCACAGCTTGGTATATAGCCCCCCCAGCATGGTATAATACAGCCCAGCATGGTATATAGCCCCCCAGCATGGTATAATACAGCACAGCTTGGTATATAGCCCCCCAGCATGGTATGATACAGCCCAGCATGGTATATAGCCCCCCCAGCATGGTATAATACAGCCCAGCATGGTATATAGCCCCCCAGCATGGTATAATACAGCACAGCTTGGTATATAGCCCCCCATCATTGTATATAGCCCCCCCAGCATGGTATAATACAGCCCAGCATGGTATATAGCCCCCCAGCATGGTATTATACAGCCCAGTATGGTATATAGCCCCCCCAGCATGGTATGATACAGCCCAGCATGGTATATAGCCCCCCCAGCATGGTATAATACAGCACAGCTTGGTATATAGCCCCCCATCATTGTATATAGCCCCCCAGCAGGGTAAATAGCCCTCCATCATGGTATAATACAGCCCAGCATGGTATATAGCCCCCCCAGCATGGTATAATACAGCCCAGCATGGTATATAGCCCCCCAGCATGGTATAATACAGCCCAGCATGGTATATAGCCCCCCAGCATGGTATAATACAGCCCAGCATGGTATATAGCCCCCCAGAATGGTATAATACAGCACAGCTTGGTATATAGCCCCCCATCATTGTATATAGCCCCCCAGCATGGTATATAGCCCCCCAGCATGGTATAATACAGCCCAGCATGGTATATAGCCCCCCAGCATGGTATATAGCCCCCCAGCATGGTATAATACAGCCCAGCATGGTATATAGCCCCCCAGCATGGTATAATACAGCACAGCTTGGTATATAGCCCCCCATCATTGTATATAGCCCCCCCAGCATGGTATATAGCCCCCCCAGCATGGTATAATACAGCCCAGCATGGTATATAGCCCCCCTAGCATGGTATGATACAGCCCAGCATGGTATATAGCCCCCCCAGCATGGTATAATACAGCACAGCTTGGTATATAGCCCCCATCATTGTATATAGCCCCCCAGCATGGTATATAGCCCTCCATCATGGTATAATACAGCCCAGCATGGTATATAGCCCCCCCAGCATGGTATAATACAGCCCAGCATGGTATATAGCCCCCCAGCATGGTATATAGCCCCCCCAGCATGGTATAATACAGCCCAGCATGGTATATAGCCCCCCAGCATGGTATAATACAGCACAGCTTGGTATATAGCCCCCCATCATTGTATATAGCCCCCCCCAGCATGGTATATAGCCCCCCAGCATGGTATAATACAGCCCAGCATGGTATATAGCCCCCCCAGCATGGTATGATACAGCCCAGCATGGTATATAGCCCCCCCAGCATGGTATAATACAGCACAGCTTGGTATATAGCCCCCATCATTGTATATAGCCCCCCAGCATGGTATATAGCCCTCCATCATGGTATAATACAGCCCAGCATGGTATATAGCCCCCCCAGCATGGTATAATACAGCCCAGCATGGTATATCGCCCCCCAGCATGGTATAATACAGCCCAGCATGGTATATAGCCCCCCAGCATTGTATAATACAGCCCAGCATGGTATATAGCCCACCCAGAATGGTATAATACAGCACAGCTTGGTATATAGCCCACCCAGCATGGTATATAGCCCCCCAGCATGGTATGATACAGCCCAGCATGGTATATAGCCCCCCCAGTATGGTATAATACAGCCCAGCATGGTATATAGCCCCCTCAGCATGGTATAATACAGCACAGCTTGGTATATAGCCCCCCAGCATGGTATAATACAGACCAGCATGGTATATAGCCCCCCAGCATGGTATAATAAAGCCCAGCATGGTGTATAGCCCCCGAGCATGGTATGATACAGCCCAGCATGGTATATAGCCCCCCAGGCATGGTATAATACAGTCCAGGATTGTATATAGCCCCCCAGCATGGTATAATACAGCCCAGCATGGTATATAGCCCCCCCCAGCATGGTATAATACAGCCCAACATGGTATATAGCCCCCCAGCATGGTATAATACAGACCAGCATGGTATATAGCCCCCCAGCATGGTATAATACAGCCCAGCATGGTGTATACCCCCCCAGCATGGTATGATACAGCCCAGCATGGTATATATCCCCCCAGCATGGTATAATACAGCCCAGCATGGTATATAGCCCCCCAGCATGGTATAATACAGCCCAGCATGGTACATAGCCCCCCAGCATGGTATAATACAGCCCAGCATGGTATATAGCCCCTCAGCATGGTATATAGCACCCCAGCATGGTAAAATACAGCCCAGAATGGTATATAGCCCCCCAGCATGGTATAATACAGCCCAGCATGGTATATAGCCCCACAGCATGGTATAATACAGCCTAGCATGATATATAGCTCCCCCAGCATGGTATAATACAGCCCAGCATGGTATATAGCCCCCCAGCATGGTATAATACAGCCCAGCATGGTATATAGTCCCCCAGCATGGCATTATACAGCCCAGCATGGTATATAGCCCCCCCAGCATGGTATAATACAGCCCAGCATGGTATATAGCCCCCCAGCATGGTATAATACAGACCAGCATGGTATATAGCCCCCCAGCATGGTATAATAAAGCCCAGCATGGTGTATAGCCCCCCCAGCATGGTATGATACAGCCCAGCATGGTATATAGCCCCCCAGGCATGGTATAATACAGTCCAGCATTGTATATAGCCCCCCAGCATGGTATAATACAGCCCAGCATGGTATATAGCCCCCCCAGCATGGTATAATACAGCCCAACATGGTATATAGCCCCCCCAGCATGGTATAATACAGACCAGCATGGTATATAGCCCCCCAGCATGGTATAATACAGCCCAGCATGGTGTATACCCCCCCAGCATGGTATGATACAGCCCAGCATGGTATATATCCCCCCAGCATGGTATAATACAGCCCAGCATGGTATATAGCCCCCCAGCATGGTATAATACAGCCCAGCATGGTACATAGCCCCCCAGCATGGTATAATACAGCCCAGCATGGTATATAGCCCCTCAGCATGGTATATAGCTCCCCAGCATGGTAAAATACAGCCCAGAATGGTATATAGCCCCCCAGCATGGTATAATACAGCCCAGCATGGTATATAGCCCCACAGCATGGTATAATACAGCCTAGCATGATATATAGCTCCCCCAGCATGGTATAATACAGCCCAGCATGGTATATAGCCCCCCAGCATGGTATAATACAGCCCAGCATGGTATATAGTCCCCCAGCATGGCATAATACAGCCCAGCATGGTATATAGCCCCCCCAGCATGGTATAATACAGCCCAGCATGGTATATAGCCCCCCAGCATGGTATAATACAGCACAGCTTGGTATATAGCCCCCCATCATTGTATGTAGCCACCCCAGCATAGTATATAGCCCCCCCAGCATGGTATAATACAGCCCAGCATGGCATATAGCCCCCCAGCATGGTATAATACAGCCCAGCATGGTATATAGCCCCCCCAGCATGGTATGATACAGCCCAGCATGGTATATAGCCCCCCCAGCATAGTATAATACAGCACAGCTTGGTATATAGCCCCCATCATTGTATATAGCCCCCCCAGCATGGTATAATACAGCCCAGCATGGTATATAGCCCCCCCAGCATGGTATAATACAGCACAGCTTGGTATATAGCCCCCATCATTGTATATACCCCCCCAGCATGGTATATATCCCCCCCAGCATGGTATAATACAGCCCAGAATGGTATATAGCCCCCCAGCATGGTAAAATACAGCCCAGCATGGTGTATAGCCCCCCCAGCATGGTATCATACAGCCCAGCATGGTATATAGCCCCCCCCAGCATGATATAATACAGCACAGCTTGGTATATAGCCCCCCATCATTGTATATAGCCCCCCAGCATGGTATATAGCCCTCCAGCATGGTATAATACAGCCCAGCATGGTATATAGCCGCCCCAGCATGGTATAATGCAGCCCAGCATGGTATATAGCCCCTCCAGCATAGTATAATACAGCACAGCTTGGTATATAGCACTCCAACATTGTATATAGCCCCCCAGCATGGTATAATACAGCCCAGCATGGTATATAGCCCCCCCCAGCATGGTATAATACATCACAGCTTGGTATATAGCCCCCCATCATTGTATATAGCCCCCCCAGCATGGTATATAGCCCCCCCAGCATGGTATATAGCCCCCCCCAGCATGGTATAATACAGCCCAGCATGGTATAATACAGCCCAGCATGGTATATAGCCCCCCAGCATGGTATGATACAGCCCAGCATGGTATTTAGCCCCCCCAGCATGGTATAATACAGCACAGCTTGGTATATAGCCCCCCATCATTGTATATAGCCCCCCAGCATGGTATATAGCCCTCCAGCATGGTATAATACAGCCCAGCATGGTATATAGCCCCCCCAGCATGGTATAATACAGCCCAGCATGGTATATAGCCCCTCCTAACATGGTATAATACAGCCCAGCATGGTATACAGCCCCCCAGCATGGTATGATACAGTCAAGCATGGTTTATAGTCCCCCAGCATGGTATAATACAGCACAGCTTGGTATATAGCCCTCATCATTGAATATAGCCCCCCCAGCATGGTATATAGCCCCCCCAGCAAGGTATAACACAGCCCAGCATGGTATATAGCCCCCCAGCATGGTATAATACAGCCCAGCATGGTATATAGCCCCCCAGCATGGTATAATACAGCCCAGCATGGTATATAGCCCCCCCAGCATGGTATATAGCCCCCCCAGCATGGTATATAGCCCCCCCAGCATTGTATAATACAGCACAGCTTGCTATGTAGCCACCCCAGCATGGTATAATGCAGCCCAGCATGGTATATAGCCCCCCAGCATGGTATAATACAGCACAGCTTGGTATATAGCCCCCCAGCATGGTATATAGCCCCCCCATCATTGTATATAGCCCCCCCAGCATGGTATATAGCCCCCCCAGCATGGTATAATACAGCCCAGCATGGTATATAGCCCCCCAGCATGGTATAATACAGCACAGCTTGGTACATAGCCCCCCCCAGCATGTTATAATACAGCCCAGCATGGTATATAGCCCCCCAGCATGGTATAATACAGCACAGCTTGGTATATAGCCCCCCATCATTGTATATAGCCCTCCAGCATGGTATAATACAGCCCAGCATGGTATATAGACCCCCCAGCATGGTATAATACAGCCCAGCATGGTATATAGCCCCCCTTACATGGTATATTACAGCCCAGCATGGTATATAGCCCCCTAGCATGGTATGATACAGCCAAGCATGGTATATAGCCCCCCCCAGCATGGTATAATACAGCACAGCTTGGTATATAGCCCTCCATTATTGAATATAGCCCCCCCAGCATGGTATATAGCCCCCCCAGCAAGGTATAACACAGACCAGCATGGTATATAGCCCCCCAGCACGGTATAATACAGCCCAGCATGGTATATAGCCCCCCATCATGGTATAATACAGCACAGCTTGGTATATAGCCCCCCCAGCATGGTATAATACAGCCCAGCATGGTATATAGCCCCCCAGCATGGTATAATACAGCATAGCTTGGTATATAGCCCCCCAGCATGGTATGATGCAGCCCAGCATGGTATATAGCCCCCCCAGCATGGTATAATACAGCCCAGCATGGTATATAGCCCCCCAGCATGGTATAATACAGCACAGCTTGGTATATAGCCCCCCATCATTGTATATAGCCCCCCCAGCATGGTATAATACAGCCCAGCATGGTATATAGCCCCCCAGCATGGTATAATACAGCCCAGTATGGTATATAGCCCCCCCAGCATGGTATGATACAGCCCAGCATGGTATATAGCCCCCCCAGCATGGTATAATACAGCACAGCTTGGTATATATCCCCCCATCATTATATATAGCCCCCCAGCATGGTAAATAGCCCTCCATCATGGTATAATACAGCCCAGCATGGTATATAGCCCCCCCAGCATGGTATAATACAGCCCAGCATGGTATATAGCCCCCCAGCATGGTATAATACAGCCCAGCATGGTATATAGCCCCCCAGCATGGTATAATACAGCCCAGCATGGTATATAGCCCCCCCAGAATGGTATAATACAGCACAGCTTGGTATCTAGCCCCCCCAGCATGGTATATAGCCCCCCCAGCATGGTATAATACAGCCCAGCATGGTATATAGCCCCCCAGCATGGTATAATACAGCACAGCTTGGTATATAGCCCCCCATCATTGTATATAGCCCCCCCAGCATGGTATATAGCCCCCTCAGCATGGTATAATACAGCCCAGCATGGTATATAGCCCCCCAGCATGGTATAATACAGCCCAGCATGGTATATAGCCCCCCCAGCATGGTATGATACAGCCCAGCATGGTATATAGCCCCCCCAGCATGGTATAATACAGCACAGCTTGGTATATAGCCCCCATCATTGTATATAGCCCCCCAGCATGGTATATAGCCCTCCATCATGGTATAATACAGCCCAGCATGGTATATAGCCCCCCCAGCATGGTATAATACAGCCCAGCATGGTATATAGACCCCCCCAGCATGGTATAATACAGCCCAGCATGGTATATAGCCCCCCCAGCATGGTATGATACAGCCCAGCAAGGTATAAAGACCCCCCCAGCATGGTATAATACAGCACAGCTTGATATATAGCCCCCCATCATTGTATATAGCCCCCCAGCATGGTATATAGTCCTCCATCATGGTATAATACAGCCCAGCATGGTATATAGCCCCCCCAGCATGGTATAATACAGCCCAGCATGGTATATAGCCCCCCAGCATGGTATAATACAGCCCAGCATGGTATATAGCCCCCCAGCATGGTATAATACAGCACAGCTTGGTATATAGCCCCCCATCATTGTATATAGCCCCCCAGCATGGTATATAGCCCCCCCAGCATGGTATAATACAGCCCAGCATGGTATATAGCCCCCCCAGCATGGTATGATACAGCCCAGCATGGTATATAGCCCCCCCAGCATGGTATAATACAGCACAGCTTGGTATATAGCCCCCATCATTGTATATAGCCCCCCAGCATGGTATATAGCCCTCCATCATGGTATAATACAGCCCAGCATGGTATATAGCCCCCCCAGCATGGTATAATACAGCCCAGCATGGTATATAGCCCCCCAGCATGGTATATAGCCCCCCCAGCATGGTATAATACATCCCAGCATGGTATATAGCCCCCCAGCATGGTATAATACAGCACAGCTTGGTATATAGCCCCCCATCATTGTATATAGCCCCCCCAGCATGGTATATAGCCCCCCAGCATGGTATAATACAGCCCAGCATGGTATATAGCCCCCCCAGCATGGTATGATACAGCCCAGCATGGTATATAGCCCCCCCCAGCATGGTATAATACAGCACAGCTTGGTATATAGCCCCCATCATTGTATATAGCCCCCCAGCATGGTATATAGCCCTCCATCATGGTATAATACAGCCCAGCATGGTATATAGCCCCCCCAGCATGGTATAATACAGCCCAGCATGGTATATCAACCCCCCAGCATGGTATAATACAGCCCAGCATGGTATATAGCCCCCCAGCATTGTATAATACAGCCCAGCATGGTATATAGCCCACCCAGAATGGTATAATACAGCACAGCTTGGTATATAGCCCCCCCCAGCATGGTATATAGCCCCCCCAGCATGGTATGATACAGCCCAGCATGGTATATAGCCCCCCCAGTATGGTATAATACAGCCCAGCATGGTATATAGCCCCCTCAGCATGGTATAATACAGCACAGCTTGGTATATAGCCCCCCAGCATGGTATAATACAGACCAGCATGGTATATAGCCCCCCAGCATGGTATAATAAAGCCCAGCATGGTGTATAGCCCCCCCAGCATGGTATGATACAGCCCAGCATGGTATATAGCCCCCCAGGCATGGTATAATACAGTCCAGCATTGTATATAGCCCCCCAGCATGGTATAATACAGCCCAGCATGGTATATAGCCCCCCCCAGCATGGTATAATACAGCCCAACATGGTATATAGCCCCCCCAGCATGGTATAATACAGACCAGCATGGTATATAGCCCCCCAGCATGGTATAATACAGCCCAGCATGGTGTATACCCCCCCAGCATGGTATGATACAGCCCAGCATGGTATATATCCCCCCAGCATGGTATAATACAGCCCAGCATGGTATATAGCCCCCCAGCATGGTATAATACAGCCCAGCATGGTACATAGCCCCCCAGCATGGTATAATACAGCCCAGCATGGTATATAGCCCCTCAGCATGGTATATAGCACCCCAGCATGGTAAAATACAGCCCAGAATGGTATATAGCCCCCCAGCATGGTATAATACAGCCCAGCATGGTATATAGCCCCACAGCATGGTATAATACAGCCTAGCATGATATATAGCTCCCCCAGCATGGTATAATACAGCCCAGCATGGTATATAGCCCCCCAGCATGGTATAATACAGCCCAGCATGGTATATAGTCCCCCAGCATGGCATAATACAGCCCAGCATGGTATATAGCCCCCCCAGCATGGTATAATACAGCCCAGCATGGTATATAGCCCCCCAGCATGGTATAATACAGACCAGCATGGTATATAGCCCCCCAGCATGGTATAATAAAGCCCAGCATGGTGTATAGCCCCCCCAGCATGGTATGATACAGCCCAGCATGGTATATAGCCCCCCAGGCATGGTATAATACAGTTCAGCATTGTATATAGCCCCCCAGCATGGTATAATACAGCCCAGCATGGTATATAGCCCCCCCCAGCATGGTATAATACAGCCCAACATGGTATATAGCCCCCCAGCATGGTATAATACAGACCAGCATGGTATATAGCCCCCCAGCATGGTATAATACAGCCCAGCATGGTGTATACCCCCCCCAGCATGGTATGATACAGCCCAGCATGGTATATATCCCCCCAGCATGGTATAATACAGCCCAGCATGGTATATAGCCCCCCAGCATGGTATAATACAGCCCAGCATGGTACATAGCCCCCCAGCATGGTATAATACAGCCCAGCATGGTATATAGCCCCTCAGCATGGTATATAGCACCCCAGCATGGTAAAATACAGCCCAGAATGGTATATAGCCCCCCAGCATGGTATAATACAGCCCAGCATGGTATATAGCCCCACAGCATGGTATAATACAGCCTAGCATGATATATAGCTCCCCCAGCATGGTATAATACAGCCCAGCATGGTATATAGCCCCCCAGCATGGTATAATACAGCCCAGCATGGTATATAGTCCCCCGGCATGGCATAATACAGCCCAGCATGGTATATAGCCCCCCCAGCATGGTATAATACAGCCCAGCATGGTATATAGCCCCCCAGCATGGTATAATACAGCACAGCTTGGTATATAGCCCCCCATCATTGTATGTAGCCACCCCAGCATAGTATATAGCCCCCCCAGCATGGTATAATACAGCCCAGCATGGCATATAGCCCCCCAGCATGGTATAATACAGCCCAGCATGGTATATAGCCCCCCCCAGCATGGTATGATACAGCCCAGCATGGTATATAGCCCCCCCAGCATAGTATAATACAGCACAGCTTGGTATATAGCCACCATCATTGTATATAGCCCCCCCAGCATGGTATAATACAGCCCAGCATGGTATATAGCCCCCCCAGCATGGTATAATACAGCACAGCTTGGTATATAGCCCCCATCATTGTATATACCCCCCCCAGCATGGTATATATCCCCCCCAGCATGGTATAATACAGCCCAGAATGGTATATAGCCCCCCAGCATGGTATGATACAGCCCAGCATGGTATATAGCCCCCCCAGCATGGTATATAGCCCCCCCAGCATGGTATAATACAGCACAGCTTGCTATGTAGCCACCCCAGCATGGTATAATGCAGCCCAGCATGGTATATAGCCCCCCAGCATGGTATAATACAGCACAGCTTGGTATATAGCCCCCCAGCATGGTATATAGCCCCCCCATCATTGTATATAGCCCCCCCAGCATGGTATATAGCCCCCCCAGCATGGTATAATACAGCCCAGCATGGTATATAGCCCCCCAGCATGGTATAATACAGCACAGCTTGGTACATAGCCCCCCCCAGCATGTTATAATACAGCCCAGCATGGTATATAGCCCCCCAGCATGGTATAATACAGCACAGCTTGGTATATAGCCCCCCATCATTGTATATAGCCCTCCAGCATGGTATAATACAGCCCAGCATGGTATATAGACCCCCCAGCATGGTATAATACAGCCCAGCATGGTATATAGCCCCCCTTACATGGTATATTACAGCCCAGCATGGTATATAGCCCCCTAGCATGGTATGATACAGCCAAGCATGGTATATAGCCCCCCCCAGCATGGTATAATACAGCACAGCTTGGTATATAGCCCTCCATTATTGAATATAGCCCCCCCAGCATGGTATATAGCCCCCCCAGCAAGGTATAACACAGACCAGCATGGTATATAGCCCCCCAGCACGGTATAATACAGCCCAGCATGGTATATAGCCCCCCATCATGGTATAATACAGCACAGCTTGGTATATAGCCCCCCCAGCATGGTATAATACAGCCCAGCATGGTATATAGCCCCCCAGCATGGTATAATACAGCACAGCTTGGTATATAGCCCCCCAGCATGGTATGATGCAGCCCAGCATGGTATATAGCCCCCCCAGCATGGTATAATACAGCCCAGCATGGTATATAGCCCCCCAGCATGGTATAATACAGCACAGCTTGGTATATAGCCCCCCATCATTGTATATAGCCCCCCCAGCATGGTATAATACAGCCCAGCATGGTATATAGCCCCCCAGCATGGTATAATACAGCCCAGTATGGTATATAGCCCCCCCAGCATGGTATGATACAGCCCAGCATGGTATATAGCCCCCCCAGCATGGTATAATACAGCACAGCTTGGTATATATCCCCCCATCATTATATATAGCCCCCCAGCATGGTAAATAGCCCTCCATCATGGTATAATACAGCCCAGCATGGTATATAGCCCCCCCAGCATGGTATAATACAGCCCAGCATGGTATATAGCCCCCCAGCATGGTATAATACAGCCCAGCATGGTATATAGCCCCCCAGCATGGTATAATACAGCCCAGCATGGTATATAGCCCCCCCAGAATGGTATAATACAGCACAGCTTGGTATATAGCCCCCCCAGCATGGTATATAGCCCCCCCAGCATGGTATAATACAGCCCAGCATGGTATATAGCCCCCCAGCATGGTATAATACAGCACAGCTTGGTATATAGCCCCCCATCATTGTATATAGCCCCCCCAGCATGGTATATAGCCCCCCCAGCATGGTATAATACAGCCCAGCATGGTATATAGCCCCCCAGCATGGTATAATACAGCCCAGCATGGTATATAGCCCCCCCAGCATGGTAAGATACAGCCCAGCATGGTATATAGCCCCCCCAGCATGGTATAATACAGCACAGCTTGGTATATAGCCCCCATCATTGTATATAGCCCCCCAGCATGGTATATAGCCCTCCATCATGGTATAATACAGCCCAGCATGGTATATAGCCCCCCCAGCATGGTATAATACAGCCCAGCATGGTATATAGACCCCCCCAGCATGGTATAATACAGCCCAGCATGGTATATAGCCCCCCCAGCATGGTATGATACAGCCCAGCAAGGTATAAAGACCCCCCCAGCATGGTATAATACAGCACAGCTTGATATATAGCCCCCCATCATTGTATATAGCCCCCCAGCATGGTATATAGTCCTCCATCATGGTATAATACAGCCCAGCATGGTATATAGCCCCCCCAGCATGGTATAATACAGCCCAGCATGGTATATAGCCCCCCAGCATGGTATAATACAGCCCAGCATGGTATATAGCCCCCCGCATGGTATAATACAGCCCAGCATGGTATATAGACCCCCCAGCATGGTAAAATACAGCCCATTATGGTATATAGCCCCCAGCATGTTATAATACAGCCCAGCATGGTATATAGCCCCCCAGCATGGTATAATACAGCACAGCTTGGTATATAGCCCCCCATCATTGTATATAGCCCTCCAGCATGGTATAATACAGCCCAGCATGGTACATAGACCCCCCAGCATGGTATAATACAGCCCAGCATGGTATATAGCCCCCCCTTACATGGTATATTACAGCCCAGCATGGTATATAGCCCCCCAGCATGGTATGATACAGCCAAGCATGGTATATAGCCCCCCCCAGCATGGTATAATACAGCACAGCTTGGTATATAGCCCTCCATCATTGAATATAGCCCCCCCAGCATGGTATATAATGGTATATAGCCCCCCCAGCAAGGTATAACACAGACCAGCATGGTATATAGCCCCCCAGCATGGTATAATACAGCCCAGCATGGTATATAGCCCCCCAGCATGGTATAATACAGCACAGCTTGGTATATAGCCCCCCCAGCATGGTATAATACAGCCCAGCATGGTATATAGCCCCCCAGCATGGTATAATACAGCACAGCTTGGTATATAGCCCCCCAGCATGGTATGATACAGCCCAGCATGGTATATAGCCCCCCCAGCATGGTATAATACAGCCCAGCATGGTATATAGCCCCCCAGCATGGTATAATACAGCACAGCTTGGTATATAGCCCCCCATCATTGTATATAGCCCCCCCAGCATGGTATAATACAGCCCAGCATGGTATATAGCCCCCCAGCATGGTATAATACAGCCCAGTATGGTATATAGCCCCCCCAGCATGGTATGATACAGCCCAGCATGGTATATAGCCCCCCCAGCATGGTATAATACAGCACAGCTTGGTATATAGCCCCCCATCATTGTATATAGCCCCCCAGCATGGTAAATAGCCCTC
This sequence comes from Dendrobates tinctorius, assembly GCF_039654945.1. Classification (NCBI taxonomy): domain Eukaryota; kingdom Metazoa; phylum Chordata; class Amphibia; order Anura; family Dendrobatidae; genus Dendrobates; species Dendrobates tinctorius. The sequence continues at coordinate 97,402,903 of NW_027361679.1, forward strand.
CATCATGGTATAATACAGCCCAGCATGGTATATAGCCCCCCCAGCATGGTATAATACAGCCCAGCATGGTATATAGCCCCCCAGCATGGTATAATACAGCCCAGCATGGTATATAGCCCCCCAGCATGGTATAATACAGCCCAGCATGGTATATAGCCCCCCAGAATGGTATAATACAGCACAGCTTGGTATATAGCCCCCCATCATTGTATATAGCCCCCCCAGCATGGTATATAGCCCCCCAGCATGGTATAATACAGCCCAGCATGGTATATAGCCCCCCAGCATGGTATATAGCCCCCCAGCATGGTATAATACAGCCCAGCATGGTATATAGCCCCCCAGCATGGTATAATACAGCACAGCTTGGTATATAGCCCCCCATCATTGTATATAGCCCCCCAGCATGGTATATAGCCCCCCCAGCATGGTATAATACAGCCCAGCATGGTATATAGCCCCCCCAGCATGGTATGATACAGCCCAGCATGGTATATAGCCCCCCCAGCATGGTATAATACAGCACAGCTTGGTATATAGCCCCCATCATTGTATATAGCCCCCCAGCATGGTATATAGCCCTCCATCATGGTATAATACAGCCCAGCATGGTATATAGCCCCCCCAGCATGGTATAATACAGCCCAGCATGGTATATAGCCCCCCAGCATGGTATATAGCCCCCCCAGCATGGTATAATACATCCCAGCATGGTATATAGCCCCCCAGCATGGTATAATACAGCACAGCTTGGTATATAGCCCCCCATCATTGTATATAGCCCCCCCAGCATGGTATATAGCCCCCCAGCATGGTATAATACAGCCCAGCATGGTATATAGCCCCCCCAGCATGGTATGATACAGCCCAGCATGGTATATAGCCCCCCCCAGCATGGTATAATACAGCACAGCTTGGTATATAGCCCCCATCATTGTATATAGCCCCCCAGCATGGTATATAGCCCTCCATCATGGTATAATACAGCCCAGCATGGTATATAGCCCCCCCAGCATGGTATAATACAGCCCAGCATGGTATATCGCCCCCCCAGCATGGTATAATACAGCCCAGCATGGTATATAGCCCCCCAGCATTGTATAATACAGCCCAGCATGGTATATAGCCCACTCAGAATGGTATAATACAGCACAGCTTGGTATATAGCCCCCCCCAGCATGGTATATAGCCCCCCCAGCATGGTATGATACAGCCCAGCATGGTATATAGCCCCCCCAGTATGGTATAATACAGCCCAGCATGGTATATAGCCCCCTCAGCATGGTATAATACAGCACAGCTTGGTATATAGCCCCCCATCATTGTATATAGCCCCCCCAGCATGGTGTATAGCCCCCCCAGCATGGTATAATACAGCCCAGCATGGTATATAGCCCCCCAGCATGGTATAATACAGCACAGCTTGGTATATAGCCCCCCCAGCATGGTATAATACAGCACGGTATATAGCCCCTCAGCATGGTATAATACAGCACAGCTTGGTATATAGCCCCCCATTTATTGTATATAGCCCCCCAGCATGGTATAATACAGCCCAGCATGGTATTTAGCCCCCCCAGCACGGTATACTACAGCCCAGCATGGTATATAGCCCTCCCAGCATAGTATAATACAGAACAGCTTGGTATATTGCCCCCCATCATTGTATTTAGCACCCCAGCATGGTATGATACAGCCCACTAGTGTTTTGGTACGGTGCGTTGTGATGTGTAGCAATCCTGATGTATCCTGATCCAGATAAGGCTAGTTTCACACTAGCGTTTATGAGCGCACCGACGGCCTGTGCACGGCCGCCGCTAAGTCCCGCCCCTGCCGCGCCTCCGCCGGTAGCTCCGCCCACCGGCGCATGACGCTGCATGCGCCCTGCGTCCCCGATCTTTATCACAGGGGGCGTAGGCCGTGCGCAGTATGCGTTTGGCGGCGCATGCGTCCTTTTGACGGTGCTCCGACCTGCGCCAAATGCAACCTGCTGCAGTTTGGTTGCGTCGGCGCACCGTCAAAAAAGCGCATGCGCCGCCAAACGCATACTGCGCACGGCCTGCGCCCCTTGTGATAAAGATCGGGGACACAGGGCGCATGCAGCGTCATGCGCCGGTGGGCGGAGCTACCGGCGGAGGTGCGGCAGGGGGCGGGGCTTAGCGGCGGCCGTGCGCAGGCCGTCGCTGCGCTCATAAACGCTAGTGTGAAACTAGCCTTAGGCTGGTTTCACATTAGCGCTTTTTAAGCGCACGCACAGCCGGGGGTAGCTCCGCCCCCGAGCCGGCTCTCTGCCCGGCGTGCCCACCCCTTGCTTGTAGCGCCGCCTCCTAGCGCACAGCGGCGCCTGCGATCGGCGCACCCTATCTTTAGCATAGGGTGCGCAGATCGTGCGCAGGCCGTGCGCTAGTTGCGCTTTGACCTGTGCTGCGCACTTTTGACGGTGCGCCGAGCACGCCGAAATCCGAAAAGTTTGATTTTGGCGCGCACGGCGCACCGTCAAAAGTGCGCAGTGCAGGTCAAAGCGCAACTAGCACACAGCCTGCGCACGATCTGCGCACCCTATGCTAAAGATAGGGTGCGCCGATCGCAGGCGTCGCTGTGCGCTAGGAGGCGGCGCTACAAGCAAGGGGCGGGCACGCCGGGCAGAGAGCCGGCTCGGGGGCGGAGCTACCCCCGGCCGTGCGTGCGCTTAAAAAGCGCTAATGTGAAACCACCCTTAGATCCCTATACTTAACATAGGGACGCACGGACCTGCGTTTGCATCAGGATCAGGATGCATCAGGTGCACCAACACATATCACAGCACTTACTAATTCACAAAGGACATTAACAAAAAATGCCACAATACATGCTAAGACTACAACCAAGGAGGAGACGGGGCCTGATCACAAGAGCTGACAATCTGAGGAAGCAGCAATGCTGAATAAGGCCAGATTCACATTTGCGCTTAATAGCGCAGCGACGGCCTGCGCACGGCACCGCTAAGCCCTGCCCCCTGCCGGCTCCCTGCCCACCCCATCCGGTCATCGCCGCCTACTATCGCACATGGGCGCTTGCGATCTGCGCACCCTATCTTTAGCATAGGGTGCGCTAGTAGGATTTTGGTGTGCGCTGCGCACTTTTGAAGGTGCGCCCGTGTGCGCCGAAATGCAACATGCTGCGTTTGGCACACACGGGCGCACCTTCAAAAGTGCCCAGCGCACACCAAAATCCTGCTAGCGAGCGCACGGCCAGCGCACGATCTGCGCACCTTATGCTAAAGATAGGGTGCGCAGATCGCAAGCGCCCATGTGCGCTAGTAGGCGGCGATGACGAGATGGGGCGGGCAGGGAGCGGCAGGGGGCGGGGCTTAGCGGTGCCGTGCGCAGGCCGTCGCTGCGCTATAAAGCGCAAATGTGAAACTAGCCTAAGGCTGGTTTCACACTTGCGTTTTTTTTCGCGGTATTTTAGCGCTAAATAGCGCATGCGTTTTTTTTCCCTATACTTTGCATGGGATGCGCTTATGTGCGCATACACATTCGTTTGTACGCGTTTTACCGCGCATGCGTTTTTTTGCGGTATGCGCTCGGGCGCACAAAATGCAACCTGTTGCATTTTTTGGTGCGTCTGACTTGCCTCAAAAAAACGCATGCGCGCGCAATGCGTTTTTTTTACAGCAAGACACCCATTATAGTCTATGGGTGCGCATATGTGCGCATTGGCATGCTTATATATGCGTTTTTTTGCACATGCGTTTTTTTTTGTTAACCATGGAATTTAGGGGTTTGGGTTAGAGTTAGGGTTAGTTAAGGGGGTTTAGGGTTAGGGTTAGGGTCAGGGTTAGGTTTTGGGTCAGGGTTAGGGTTAGTTATGGTTTAGGGTTTGGGTTAGGGTTAAGTATGGTTTAGTTAAGGGTTAGGGTCAGGGTCAGGGTTAGGGTTAGGGTTAGGGTCAGGGTTAGGGTTAAGTATGGTTTGGTTAAGGGTTAGGGTCAGGGTTAGGGTTAGGGTCAGGGTTAGGGTCAGGGTTAGGGTTAGGGTTAGGTTTAGGGTCAGGGTTAGGGTTAGTTAGGGTTTAGGGTTTGGGTTAGGGTTAAGTATGGTTTGGTTAAGGGTTAGGGTCAGGGTCAGGGTCAGGGTTAGGGTCAGGGTTAGTAAAGTCATGGTTTGGGTTAGTGTGAGGGGCCACCTAATGTTGGAAAAAACCGCAAACGCGGTAAAAACGCACTAAAAACGCATACAAACGCATAAAAACGCTGCGTTTTTTTCATGCATGCTCATAAAAATGCTTGAAAAAAACGCAGCAGTTGTATGCTTTTGTATGCGTTTTTTCAATGCGTTTTTTTGCGGGAAAACGCGCTGCAAAAAAAAGCAAGTGTGAAACCAGCCTAACAGTCTACACTGCGCCACACAGGTGGAGAATGAGGCCCTCACTTCACAGGCAAAGACCTAGAACGATGACTGTGGAAAACGGATTTCTATTTAAAAAAGAGCCGTTTAAAGAGCCGGCTCTTTATGGTGAGCGGAGCCGAATGAGCCGGATCACCAAAAAGAGCCGAACTTCCCATCACTAAAGCAGCAGCGACACAGGCTCCTACAACTACAACTCCCACAATGCTTTGCCCGGCCGCCTATCTACTGCATCCGTTTCCGCATTCCTGCCGGAAGTAGCCGGCTCGTGTGTGTGTGACTTTGAGCAGTTACTTCTCGGAGAAGACATGGACGGTTTCAGCTCCGATTTTTCCCCGGCCGCTTCTGCTGCAGGCTCCGGCAAGTTAGACACCGGCGCCATCATGGAACAAGTGAAGGTGCAAATCGCGGTGGCCAATGCTCAGGAGCTGCTGCAGGTCAGTGAGTGGCTGCAGACGGCGTCAGGTGACTGACCTCAACGCTCACCTTGTGCTGCAGAGCAGTGCGCTGCTTGTATTGAGGCGCAGAAGCAGGACCTTCTAACGCTGCCCCAACGGAGGAGCAGCCTGTGATCCCAGGAGATTGGTGACAGCTGTAGCACATGATCACATGGAGCGGCTTCTGAGCCTGCGTCCTTCTGTCTCGTCCACTTGTGAAATATCCCAGCCCCCTTAAATCCACGGGCTGAAAGTCTAAGCCCCATAGTTTGGGTGACTACCCTTCAGTTTGAGGGATCAGGGCATCCCTGGTATTGGTAAGTTTCTACTACAATATGGGCATTTTGTGCCCCCTAGGACACAACTTTAAAGTGAACCTGTCACCTGTTTTGGCCGCTGTATGATGCAGCCACCGCCTTTCAGGGCTTATCTACAGCATTCTATAATGCTGTACATAAGCCCCCAGTCCGACTTGCAAGAGAAGTAAAATACGTTTTATTATACGCACCTGGGGGGCGGTCCGATGGGTGTCGCAGGTCCGGGGCCTCCCATCTTCTTGAGATGCCATCCTCCTACTTGCTTCCTCACTCCTGGCATCACACTCCAGCGCAGGCGTACTTCTCTGTCTCCTGTTGAGGGCAGAGCAAAGTATTGTAGTGTGCAGGCGCTGGACCTCTCTGACCTTTCCCGACACTTGCGCTCTGCAGTACTCTGAAGTACGCCTGCGCTGGAGCACGATGCCGGGGAGCGATGAAGCAAGCAGGAGGGTGGCGTCAGAAGAAGATGAGAGGTTCCGCATCTGCGACATCCATCGGACCACCCCCTCGGGTGAGTATAATAAAACGTATTTTTCTTATCATTCAGGTTGGATCGGGGGCTTATGTACAGCATTATAGAATTCTATAGATAAGCCTTGAAAGGCAGCAGCCGCATCTTATAGCGGCCAAAACAGCTGACAGGTTCACTTTAAGTATCCTCAGTCCTCCAGTCTGAAGACCCTCACACCCTTTAGATGGTCTTCTGAAATAAGCTGGTGTAGTGAACTTTTATCTAGTGTCTAGGGGTGTCGACCTTTAGGGTAGGTCATTAATATAAGGGTACCGTTACACTTAGCGATGCACCAGCGATCCCGACAACGATATGGATAGCTGGTGCATCGCTAAGTGGTCGCTAGTGAGCTGCCACACAGTGGTCGGGGGTCGTTACCTGTCAGACGAGGCGATCCTGACGTCCCCCCGCCCGCTCGTCGGCGCCACAGGAAGCTGGCGACGAGAAATGGCCCAGGCCGTTCTCGCGCGATCATTGCGGGGGAGCCGGTCGGAGGTAAATATCAGACATAGCGATATCGCTAGCAATATCGCTGCTGCGTCACAAAACCAGTGATGATATAGCGATATCGCTATGTGTAACGGGCCCTTACGATTGATGGAGTCCAACACCTCAAAATATCACCTGTTCGTTAGTGAGAGATGGATTTACACAGCTGCAGAACTTGAAAGCATCTATTCTATACACTGTGTAGTGCCTGCTACCGAGTACTACAGATCAGCTCCTCTTCTATACGCTGTGTAGTGCCTGCTACCGAGTACTACAGATCAGCTCCTCTTCTATACGCTGTGTAGCGCCTGCTACCGAGTACTACAGATCAGCTCCTCTTCTATACGCTGTGTAGCGCCTGCTACCGAGTACTACAGATCAGCTCCTCTTCTATACGCTGTGTAGCGCCTGCTACCGAGTACTACAGATCAGCTCCTCTTCTATGCGCTGTGTAGCGCCTGCTACCGAGTACTACAGATCAGCTCCTCTTCTATGCGCTGTGTAGTGCCTGCTACCGAGTACTACAGATCAGCTCCTCTTCTATGCGCTGTGTAGTGCCTGCTACCGAGTACTACAGATCAGCTCCTCTTCTATGCGCTGTGTAGTGCCTGCTACCGAGTACTACAGATCAGCTCCTCTTCTATGCGCTGTGTAGTGCCTGCTACCGAGTACTGCAGATCAGCTCCTCTTCTATACGCTGTGTAGTGCCTGCTACCGAGTACTGCAGATCAGCTCCTCTTCTATACGCTGTGTAGTGCCTGCTACCGAGTACTGCAGATCAGCTCCTCTTCTATACGCTGTGTAGTGCCTGCTACCGAGTACTGCAGATCAGCTCCTCTTCTATACGCTTTGTAGTGCCTGCTACCGAGTACTACAGATCAGCTCCTCTTCTATACGCTGTGTAGTGCCTGCTACCGAGTACTGCAGATCAGCTCCTCTTCTATACGCTGTGTAGTGCCTGCTACCGAGTACTGCAGATCAGCTCCTCTTCTATACGCTGTGTAGTGCCTGCTACCGAGTACTGCAGATCAGCTCCTCTTCTATACGCTGTGTAGTGCCTGCTACCGAGTACTGCAGATCAGCTCCTCTTCTATACGCTGTGTAGTGCCTGCTACCGAGTACTGCAGATCAGCTCCTCTTCTATACGCTGTGTAGTGCCTGCTACCGAGTACTGCAGATCAGCTCCTCTTCTATATGCTGTGTAGTGCCCAGGGTGGATTGATTTAAATCACGCCGATTTAAATCATGATTTAAATCACGATTTAAATCAAAAGATTTTTTTCTATTTAAATCGGATCGATTTAAATCATGATTTTAATCATGATTTAAATCACTGATTTAAATCAAAAGGTTTTTTTTTAATATAAATCACGATTAAAATGAGAAGTGAGAGCAGTGTGCATGTGCGCCCATAGTTACACGGACGAAACTAGGGGCAACGATCTAACGCCAGGGTGAGGGGGGGACCCCAAAGTAAGTAAAAATCTTTTTTGTTTTACTATATGGCAATAGGTAGGTGTTTAAAAGCAGCATGTCTTAATTGTATAAACTATTAATAGCCTCCACATTTTGTTCATACTGCCCCTTTAATTCCACACTTCTAGCTTGGTTTCAGTTTTGGTTTAGTTTCTTTTTCCCTGCATTCAGTTGACATGCCCAAACTTGTTGGATAGTCAGCAGTACTTGGCTCAGGCTGTAGTAACATCAGCAGTGCTTGGCTCAGGCTGTAGTAACAATCAAACTTCATAAGTGATCTGTGTGAGCCATGGCAGCAGGTCGTAAGAGAGACCCTATTTGGGTTCATTTTGTTGAGATGCCAGCAGCAGATCTTGGAAAGAAAGGTGCAAGAGCAAAGTGCAAATACTGTCAAAAGGATATCCAAGGACTTGTTTGCCGTTTGAAATCACATTATGAAAACTGCAACCAGAAGGGAAATGAAGATGTTGATAGTGATACAACTAATGTCAATGAACCCCCACAGCTTCTTATGCACCAGGAGCCTAGTACTAGTGGTAAGTCTGGCAATTAATTTACAACCTATTTTTTTAACAGACATTTTACTGGGATGGTTAAAGTCTATGAAAAGAAAAATTTCTAGCACTGGTAGTTCTGGAGTATAGAATTTAAATTTATGTTAAGGGTGTGAAGAGAAATGCCGAGGACCTTTTGGAAAGGTTAAAGCCAATATCGATTGCGTTGGATAAAATGCAGAAAGATACTGCAACCATAGCTGATGCCACAGAAGTTTGGAAAGATTTAGAAGGTTCTCTAGATCTCTTGAACCTCTCAAACAATGTAAAGGTTGCAATACAGCACCGCAAGGACCAAGCATTAAAAGAAGAACACTATTTAGCCAATATCTTGCATCCCATCTACAGAGGGAAAAAATTATCTGAGGCGGAAATCAACTCTGTAATGGAGTGGCTCGCCAATACTAACCATGACATTGTGGCAACTGTGCTGAAATTGAAGTGTGAATCTGCACCATTTCAAAAATACATGTTTGCAGATAACGTCGTTAATGAACTAAAACCACTGGACTGGTGGAAGTCGCAATCACTTGTTCTTCCAGCAAAGATAATAAATCTAGCTACTCAGCTACTGACTGCATCGGCTTCATCCGCAGGAGTAGAGAGATTGTTTTCTTCATTTGGTTTTGTGCACACAACAGTCCGAAACCGCTTAGGATAGAACTGCTAAAGCAGGACAACTGGTTTTCCTATTAAAAGTCCTAAATAAACAGTAGGCTTAAAGGACTGATGTATTCACTGAAGATGTTTGCTTACTTCAAACGTTAGAGATAGGCTATTGTTAAAAAGTACTTACTCTCTGTAGTTCAATTCTGAGTGTTTAATAGTGCAAATAAAAATTATTAGGTTTCATAATCAACTGTTTTAATATTTTTATTTGTGTAAAACAATTAGATTTGCAAAAAGACAAAAGTTTTGCTTGTGTACAACTTGATTAAAAAATCTGATTTAAATCAAATGATTTAAATCAAAAAAATCTGATTTAAATCAAAAAAATCTGATTTTTTTGATTTTTAAAAAAAAATCAAGATTTTTATCCACCCTGGTAGTGCCTGCTACCGAGTACTGCAGATCAGCTCCTCTTCTATACGCTGTGTAGTGCCTGCTACCGAGTACTGCAGATCAGCTCCTCTTCTATACGCTGTGTAGTGCCTGCTACCGAGTACTGCAGATCAGCTCCTCTTCTATACGCTGTGTAGTGCCTGCTACCGAGTACTGCAGATCAGCTCCTCTTCTATACGCTGTGTAGTGCCTGCTACCGAGTACTGCAGATCAGCTCCTCTTCTATACGCTGTGTAGTGCCTGCTACCGAGTACTGCAGATCAGCTCCTCTTCTATACGCTGTGTAGTGCCTGCTACCGAGTACTGCAGATCAGCTCCTCTTCTATACGCTGTGTAGTGCCTGCTACCGAGTACTGCAGATCAGCTCCTCTTCTATACGCTGTGTAGTGCCTGCTACCGAGTACTGCAGATCAGCTCCTCTTCTATACGCTGTGTAGTGCCTGCTACCGAGTACTGCAGATCAGCTCCTCTTCTATACACTGTGTAGTGCAGGGGTCTCAAACTCGGCAGAGTAAATGGGCCGCACATAAAAAAAAAATTTAAGCTGGCGGGCCGCATTCCTTTCAAACTTAATACAATCACAATTGATAGCGGTATCTAAGGGTTTAAACGGTGCTAATACCGATCATGGCCGTTTAAACAGGTTGTCAGCTGTGATATACAGCTTAAGCCCTCGTTACACATAACGATGTCCCAACGATCCGACATGATGGGATCGCTGGGACATCGTTAGGCTGATCGCTGGTGAGCTGTGACAAGACAGCCCCAGCGATCAGGACCAGCGACGCTGGTTTCTAATGTAAACATCAGGTATCCAGGAGCCGCGCGACTCCTGGATACCCACTGTTTATCTTGGAAACTGGTGTACACGCTGGTTTCTAATGTAAACATCGGGTATTGAAGAGCCACGCGACTCCTGGATACCCGATGTTTACATTAGAAACCAGCATTCAGCGTCGCTGATCGTTGGCTCCCGCACGCAGCGATGCGTGCTGGGCAGCGGGAGACCAGCGATCGAAAAATGGCCCAGGCCGATGCTGCACGGTCAGCGATAACCGGCAGGGGGGGACCAGTCGCTGATCCCTGTCACACACAGCGATCTTGCTGGCGAGATCGCTGTGGCGTCACAAAATCAGCGATCTGGCTAGGCCTTAACCTCAGTGGATGATAGTATCAGCTCTGCATGTGAGCCGGCGCTATCATCTCACTCTGTACACGCACAGCCACAGTCACCTGCAAAATCCCGCAATGGGTGGAAAGTCACGCATCCGCTCTCTGTGTGCTGGTGAGATGTCATCACGAAGGGCCACAGCCACTACTGAGCGGCGCACTCCTCTCCTCTAGCGTGAGCAGTGGCGTAACTACAAAGTTATGGGCCCTGGTGCCATGCCAAAATACACGCACATCTCCACTCAGCACGCTCCGTACACACGCGGCTCCGCTCCGTACACACGCGGCTCCGCTCCGTACACACGCGGCTCCGCTCCGTACACACGCGGCTCCGCTCCGTACACACGCGGCTCCGCTCCATCCACCCTATAAACCCCTCCTGACTCCACACAGATCAGCTCCTCTTCTATACGCTGTGTAGTGCCTGCTACCTGTTGCTGCAGATCAGCTCCTCTTCTGTACGCTGTGTAGTGCCTGCTACCTGTTGCTGCAGATCTGCTCCTCTTCTATACGCTGTGTAGTGCCTGCTACCTGTTGCTGCAGATCTGCTCCTCTTCTGTACGCTGTGTAGTGCCTGCTACCTGTTGCTGCAGATCAGCTCCTCTTCTGTACGCTGTGTAGTGCCTGCTACCTGTTGCTGCAGATCTGCTCCTCTTCTGTACGCTGTGTAGTGCCTGCTACCTATTGCTGCAGATCTGCTCCTCTTCTGTACGCTGTGTAGTGCCTGCTACCTATTGCTGCAGATCAGCTCCTCTTCTGTACGCTGTGTAGTGCCTGCTACCTATTGCTGCAGATCAGCTCCTCTTCTGTACGCTGTGTAGTGCCTGCTACCTATTGCTGCAGATCTCCTTTTCTTTATGCCTCTTCAATTGTGAATGGCATACATTTCAGGACTGATCCTGTGGGAGAGTATTTCCTCTTATGGCAATTGACTCAATGTTTTGGAATAAGATATATTCCATTTGCATGAACTGTTCTTTCGCTGTGTGAACCCTTAATAGATATGAACATAGCGATATGTTTGTCTTAACTGCTGGCATCTGTCATTTGATAACAATTACCTGTCAGTTTGAATCGCCCCTCCTATGCCGTCTATATGGGTATGTAGGTCAAAGGAAGCTGAATAAAGTGATACCTTGATATCTGCGATCTGATGTCTTATTCCAGAGAAATCCACGTTTTTCTTGCCTGTAAATGAGATGTTAAGATCTATGGGCCGAGCACAGATCTGCACGAGAATCTGCCTGCAGAGCTCCATCACCTCTGTTACACATTTGTTAGCAGTGGGAGATCTGGGATCGTGATTAGAGATGAGCGAATAGCTTCGGATAACTCAAGAATAATTGCTGCCTTTTCCCATCGTAGTGGAACGTGGCACGCCCATTAGATGATGAAAAATCAGTGAGTGAACGCTAAGCTTTTGTTACCTGTATGCTTTTCTGATGACACCACCCAGGTGGGCTGTGAGGCTTTACATGTGTACCATAAGTAATGAAGAAACCACAGGGGTGGCTGACCGCACACAGCCCAACCTGAACCCACAATGTTGGCCACTGCGGGTGGTTAACACTAACTCTGTAAATAGTCTATATGAATATTCCTTGCAATGCTGTAGACTTTCACTAACAACGTTCTCATTTTGACAGCGGATGACTGATAAATGTTTTCGAAAATGTATTGTGAAACCCGGAGGATCATTGGACAACTCAGAGCAGGTACGTGACCCCCATTATCTAGTTATGTACCAGCTGCTACCAGTGCACCCAGAAGAGTATGCAGGACAAGCCCCAACAGCAGGGAGATGAGCAAGCACTATATAGGTATCAGGCCTGCCATGGAAAATGCTGGACAAGTCATAAAGGGATCGGTCACTCCTGGTGAAACCTTAGGCGAGCGCTGCAGCTTGCCACATCCTGATGGTGTGCACTGCTCTGCTTGCAGCAGTCATCACGTGAATGTACAGTGCCTTGCGAAAGTATTTGGCCCCCTGGAACTTTTCAACCTTTTCCCACATATCATGCTTCAAACATAAAGATACCAAATGTAAATTTTTGGTGAAGAATCAACAACAAGTGGGACACAATTGTGAAGTTGAACGAAATTTATTGGTTATTTTAAATTTTTGTGGAAATTCAAAAAACTGAAAAGTGGGGCGTGCAATATTATTCGGCCCCTTTACTTTCAGTGCAGCAAACTCACTCCAGAACTTCATTGTGGATCTCTGAATGATCCAATGTTGTCCTAAATGACTAATGATGATAAATATAATCCACCTGTGTGTAATCAAGTCTCTGTATAAATGCACCTGCTCTGTGATAGTCTCAGGGTTCTGTTTGAAGCACAGAGAGCATCATGAAGACCAAGGAACACTACAGGCAGGTCCGTGATACTGTTGTGGAGAAGTTTAAAGCTGGATTTGGATAGAAAATGATTTCCAAAACTTTAAACATCCCAAGGAGCACTGTGTAAGAGATCATATTGAAATGGAAGGAGTATCATACCACTGCAAATCTACCAAGACCCGGCCGTCCCTCTAAACTTTCATCTCAAACAAGGAGAAGACAGATCAGAGATGCAGCCAAGAGGCCCATGATCACTCTGGAGGAACTGCAGAGATCTACAGCTGAGGTGGGACAGTCTGTCCATAGGACAACAATCAGTCATACACTGCACAAATCTGGCCTTTATGGAAGAGTGGCAAGAAGAAAGGCTTTTCTCAAAGATATCCATAAAAAGTGTTTAAAGTTCGCAACAAGCCACCTGGGAGACACACCAAACATGTGGAAGAAGGTGCTCTGGTCAGATGAAACAAAAATCGAACTTTTTGGCAACAAATGATATGTTTGGCGTAAAGGTAATGCAGCTCATCACCCTGAGCACACCACCCCCACTGTCAAACATGGTGGTGGCAGCATCATGGTTTGGGCCTGCTTTTCTTCAGCAGGGACAGGGAAGCTGGTTAAAATTGAAGGGAAGATGGATGGAGCCAAATACAGGACCATTCTTGAAGAAAACCTGTTGGAGTCTGCAAAAGACTGAGACTGGGACGGAGATTTGTCTTCTGACAAGACAATGATCCCAAACATAAAGCAAAATCTACAATGGAATGGTTCACAAATAAACGTATCCAGGTGTTAGAATGGCCAAGTCAAAGTCCAGACCTGAATCCAATCGAGAATCTGTGGAAAGAGCTGAAAGCTGCTGTTCACAAACGATCTCCATCAAACCTCACTGAGCTCGAGCTGTTTGCCAAGGAAGAATGGGCAAGAATTTCAGTCTCTCGATGTACAAAATTGATAGAGACATACCCCAAGCGACTTGCAGCTGTAATCGCAGCAAAAGGTGGCGCAACAAAGTATTAAGTTAAAGGGGCCGAATAATATTGCACGCCCCACTTTTCAGTATTTGACTTTCCACAAAAATTTTAAATAACCAATAAATTTCATTCAACTTCACAGTTGTGTCCCACTTGTTGTTGATTCTCCACCACAAATTTACATTTGGTATCTTTGTTTGAAGTATGATTTGTGGGAAAAGGTTGAAAAGTTCGAAGGGGCCGAATACTTTATCAAGGCACTGTAGTTATGTGATTTGTATACTTGTGGTCTCCTCCGCCTCGCTCAGTAGAACATTGAGTGAAGAGATTAAGGCCCTAGCAGGTATAGAAATGGCAAACTATGGTCACATGACAGCCGCTGGAATCGACAAGCGGAGCTGAATCCCAATGTTCATGCGTCATACAAAGTTAGGGTTCGTCAGCATGCTGCGTTTCCTGACGCTTCCACACCCTCCAAATTATCTGGTACGTGGACTTCCTAAAAGCCACAAACAGCTGAATGATATGACGCCTTGTCAAATTGCACACCGAAATGTGATCTAAACAGGCAACTGTCTTGTGAGACCTGGAGGGTCCAGAGGTGGCATCAGTGTGGGCAGGGTGGCATGATGCTTTTCTGAACACTGCAGCCCATTAGTCTTGCGTCACTCTGAGCATTTCACTGGTGAACTGCTGTTCTCTAAGACACCTGCAGAGATTAACCCCTTCATGACCGGAGGTATTTTGGGGTTTTGTTTTTTGCTCCCTTCCCAGAGCCATAACTTTTTTTATTTTTCCGTTAATATGGCCATGTGAGGGCTTGTTTTTTGCGGGACGGGTTGTACTTTTGAATGATCCAATTGATTTTAACATGTTATGTACTGGAAAACGGGGGAAAAAAAATTCCAAGTGCGGTGACATTGCAAAAATGCAATCCCTCAAACTATTTTTTTGTTTGGCTTTTTTACTAGGTACCATTATATACTAAAACTGACCTGCCATTATGATTCTCCAGATCATTACGAGTTCATAGACACCAAACATGTCTAGGTTCTTTTTTTTATTTAAGTGGTGACAAGATTCCAAACTTTGATTAAAAAAAAAAATTGTGCCATTTTCCGGTACTCGTATCGTCTCCATTTTTCGTGATCTCGGGTTGGGTGAGGGCTTATTTTTTGAGCGCCAAGCTGACGTTTTTAATGATACCACTTTTGTGCAGATACGTTCTTTTTATCGGCCATTATTGCATTTTAGTGCAATGTTGTGGTGACTAAAAAAACGTAATTCTGGCGTTTTGACTTTTTTTTTTTTTTTTTTTCCCTTGCTACGCCGTTTAGCGATCAGGTTAACTTTTTTTTATTGATGGATTGGGTGATTCTGAACGTGACGATACCAATGGATCTGTGTATGTGAATTTTTTTTTTTTTTAATGGGGCAAAAGTGTGGGTGATTTAACTTTTATATTTTTATTTTTAAAAACATTTTTTTCACTTTTGTCATGCTTCAATAGTCTCCATGGGAGACTAAAAACTGCCATAACCCGATTGGCTCTGCTACACAGAGGCGATGATCAGATCACCTGTATGCAGCAGAATACCTCACTTGCTATGA
Organism: Dendrobates tinctorius; assembly: GCF_039654945.1. Lineage (NCBI taxonomy): Eukaryota > Metazoa > Chordata > Amphibia > Anura > Dendrobatidae > Dendrobates > Dendrobates tinctorius. Next base: position 97,418,234 of record NW_027361679.1, read on the forward strand.
GCGCCGACCACCGGGTGGTGCTCATAGCAATCTGTCAGTGACAACCATAGAGGTCTCCAGAAGACCTCTGGTTGTCATGCCAACCCATCAGTGACCCGTGATCATGTGATGGGGGGTGATGAGCAGGTTTCCAGCGCGATTGCCGGAAATGCATGTTAAATGCCGCTGTCAGCGTGTGACAGCAGCATTTAATGGATTAACAGCCACAGGAGGATCGCGATTCCGCCTACGGCTGTTAGCGGCACATGTCAGCTGATCAGATCAGCTGTCATGTGTTGGCTCATCGCCGGAGCCCTCACCAAACGGGGAGGCGTCCAACTATGGATAGATTAGTTATTGGTCGTAAGGGGTGAAAGTGCTCAAATGAATTAATAAACATATCAATCTTTAATAACTATAACAATAAAAAGGAACACGTTTTGCACTACTTACATCTAGTGATGAGCAAGTATGCTCGTTGCTCGGGTTTTCCTGAGCATGCTTGGGTGTCCTCCGAGTACTTTGGCGTGCTCGGAGATTGTTCCTGTTGCCGCAGCTGCATGATTTGCGACTGCTAGACAGCCTGAATACATGTGGGAGTTCGCTAACAAACAGGCAACCCCCACATGTATTCAGGCTGTCTAGCAGTCGCAAATCATGCAGCTGTGGCAACAGAAACTAAATCTCCGAGCACGCCCAAGTATTTGGAGACCACCCAAGCATGCTCGGGGAGACCCGAGCAACGAGCTTACTCGCTCATCACTATTTACTACTACTGTTTTGATTAGATCTCTGATCTAATGTGCACTAGTTTAAATGGCTAAACTTGGCTGCTAAAGATTCATTAGGGACATCTGCCTTCCTTGTGTGCTGTTATCTTACTCCATAGCCACTAGGTGGAGCTTGTATATCCTTCACCGAAAGGCAATGTACTGACTAGGATTAAAACTGACTGACCAGGCTACTACAAGTAATGTGCAGCTTCAGCCACTAGGCGGAGACCTCATACCGTATACTAAAGAGTTTGAATTCTCATTTAGTTTTCGTTACTGTATCCCTCCATGGAAGGTATAACAGATTGATACTATAACATGATTGTCATGTAATATTTAATAAGGTATACATATGGTTAATTACCACTTTTTGTTCACAGTACAGACCTACCCCCTTTGCTTCAGCTTTTTAATTGTGTGTAATTTTTATTTATATTTTTGGTAATTAATTTGGGCAGTTTAAGGTTACCGGTGTTTTCTGTTACTTTCCAAAACCTCCCGCTCGCTAGTCATTTCCCCACAATCGTTTAACCACTGTTATCTAAATCCCATTCGTTAATGTCTAGTAGCGCTTCCGTACAGTGTAATGCAGTACTACCTCGAAGGATGACACATAGAGTAGTACCCAAAAGTATGTAGAATACATAAAATAACAAACTCGTAAGGTGCGTGCCCTCCCAGGGTCCAGTCCTGGCTCCCCGCTACTAGAGTGGTGCCGCCAATGTCAAGGGCGCAGGTCGCCGCTCCAGCCACAACTCCGTGCTTGGGCTGAGGTTGACAGCAGGTGCCACTGAGTTGGGTGAGTGGCTGCAGCGGTAGTGGGATGCCCGGTGTGAACCTGCGGCGGGGGGCTGATTGTTTTATGTACTTTGGTGACCACCTTACTGAAAACGCACCCCCCCCCCCCCTCTTTAAAGATAGAAAGAAGGAAAATAATGGAATGAAGGCAAAAGTTTTCGGCAGGTGTGGGAAAAATGCTGCAACGTAAGAATGCTTGATGAAACGGTCTGCGACAACCTCCCAGTTGTAGCACAATTTCTGTTCCTCACCCAGTTTTAAGTCTCCAACATAGCTGTTACCCGAAATGTCTGTTTCAAATTACATGTGAAAACGATGATCAATGTAACGTATTGTAATTGGTCACTTATGCGGGTGAGAACTCTGGCACAGGTGTTGTATTTTACAAAGAACCCCATCTTTACAAAGGCTCTGTTTAGTTCCTCTTTAATCCCTGTAGTGCTGCAGATGCTTGTAACTAAACTGACTTTGAGAATCCTTTTTCTCCTCAGAAATGCATTGCAATGTGTATGGACAGATACATGGATGCCTGGAATACTGTCTCCAGAGCCTACAACTCCAGATTGCAGAGAGAGCGAGCCAAGATGTGAGAGGAGCCGAGCCAACAAACATCCGACAGAACTGCTGCTCCCCATAATAGATTAGAACCCGGAAGATCAACCTACATGGCGTAACAAGAGGCAGTGATTGGTTGAAATGGATAAACCTAATGGCTATGCCATTGATAAACTGTCTGGCTCATTAATCCACTGAACTATTTTCCCAAATTTAGAATTTTAAATGGCATTTTTGTTTTTGTCTTCTTGGACGATCCCTACTGAACTACGTATTGTGTTATGTCTCCCGCATCTGTATTAACTGATTTTGTGCTGGCCTATTTCAGAACTTCCTTTTTGAAAGGCTATTTCTCAGGATTACGTTAGGCTGTGGTTTGTGCTCATTTTTGGGTTATGCATGCAGAATGTACATGTGGGTCATGGATCACTTCTAATTGGACCATACAACTGATTCATTGTGCCTAACTTCATTTATACTTATCGAGACGAGCACGTCGTACGCCATCAGGAGCCTTCGTAATGTGAATTTCAGGGAGGCTGAACATAAGACCACACTGACTTGAGACACTTGCTGTTTAATCGTATATTTTACTGGTTACACACGTGATCATAGACATTGTATGCACTGACTGCAACGCTGTTACAGACTGTCAGAATGCCTCATCTCTCTGTATTGAAGTGAATCATTCATATTTTAGTTCCTTGTGATCTTAATGGAAGCAGATGTGGATGGATAAAATGATTTTCATTGAATTGGGTGTGAACGTTCATTCTGGGCATCTAGACAAATTGTGCATCTGGCAAGAACGAGATACCATCAGTCACATGCATAATTTGCTTCTATGAATATTTACATGCATATATGTGGCTTATAATATGGCAATCACATACATATGGTAGAAGCAGATATTTTGCGGGCGTCTTAAGCTTCACAGTTCCTAGGCTGCACTTCATGCATATTTGTTCATTGAACAAAACAACTTCCCCTAATATATCCGGCCAGTGGTACATTTGGTATTGCTTGCCATTATTCTATGTATGATATCAAAGTCTCTCTCATATCAAACCAGACACTATTATCTTCCCTTTGTTCTCTTTTCTACCACCATGAAATGGTTAATAGTTTTGGAATTTGCTAAATAGTCACTTTTTGTTTTTTTTACTCTATAAAAAATTGCTGTTTTGGAATATCTTCATTATTACAGTCATCCAAAATAAATATCCCTTATCTATAATGTAGTAAATGGCATAGGCTCAGAATCTCATTTTGTGATTTGACATTTTGTTTTGATAAAAGCAAGTCACATTTATTAATAGAATATATAGTTTACATTTTCTGTCCGAGGTGTATGAATGATCAGGGCATGAGAAAGTCCTTTTGTGGTTCTTTTAAGCTCCATGGCATGAAGTTAAGCCCTGCATTTTTTTTCACGCCGTTCCCTGAGTTGTAACCCTCATAATCGTAAAGTCTGCCCAATCCAGTTACGGACAGATGTTATTCTGGTGTAAACTCCTGGAAAGTATGGTCTTGCACAGCCATAGCCCCAGCTTGTTATTCCAGCGAGAAACCATCGGCCAGATGGTTCTCTACAAGCTAGAGGTCCACCAGCATCCCCCTAAAAGGAAGAGGCAAAAAGTTACTTTGTGTACCCAATGTTAAAACAAAATAAAGTTTTGTGCTTGTTTTAAAGGGATGTTCCCATGTACAAAACATATTTTAATTAATAGATCTTGTAATAATAAGTTCCATAATTTGTATTAAAAAAAAGTTCCTCTGCTGGGATAATCTTTTATGTAAATGTACCCCTGCTATGTACTGTGTAATGGCTGTGTCCTACCGTGCAGAGCTGCTCCAGTTCATGGTCCGTGCATCTCGCACCACCTGGCTAGAGGAGGAATCTTAAATCACTTATGATAAGTGAGTATTCGAATTAAACATTAGGGGCTCACAGCTGCTTCTTTTTGAAGCAACACTCTTTTCTCTATATGTTTTACCACATGAAGAATTTCTGCCCTGTCATTGGTCCTGTAAAGCTTATCATAAATCAAACCAGAGGCATAAGCTCAGCGGCCACTGCAACTCCTAGCTCACTGACTTGATTTATGATGAGCTCAGAGGGCTGGAGATGAGCCAGAAACACTCCTGTGGTACCTCAGGCAGGGAGATGTTACCTCTGAAAGCACCAGCTGTGAGCCTTTGTTGATAAGTGACTTATGCTTTGATCCCCTGGCTGGATGCTGTGTTATGTACTGGAGCAGTTCTACATGCTCCGATATAGCCGTTACACACTACAGGTGAACATTTATAAGATTATCTCTACTTTGGAAAAAAAATTTAACACCTCAAATTGTGAAACTTATTATTCCATGATCTGTGGGCAACACTGTGGCTCAGTGGTTAGCATTGCAGTCTTTGGATCCTGGGTTCAAATCCCACCAAGGACATCTGCAAGGAGTTTGCATGTCACTGCGATCAGTGTGTTTATCATCGTTTTTTTTTTTGCATTGGAATGGAAGTAGCTTTTTCCGCTGCAGATTTTCCTTGTTAATTCTCAAATACATGTGATTCTAGGAAGTGGATGCTCAGATGCTATGGGCAACATAGACCCAATACCTTCTAATTATGCATTTTAATGTGTTCATTGTTTTTAAATAAATTAATAGTATATTTTACTAGAGAAAAATGCCTATTTTCACATTTATCAGTCACTTGTTTCCATATCTGCTGCAAAGATCATTTACTCTTAAAATCTGCTTGAATCTGTCTTAAATTCAGTTTTTGCTAAAGCATCAGATTACAGCTGTCCATAAAAGTCTATGGAGAAAAGGGGGGAGCAAAAGTAGGAAAGAAAGCCGATTATACTACAAGTAGAGTCATGTAGTGGCCAGAACTACGGTTATTCTTAACTTATTGTTAGAAGTCCCCTATAGAGACAATTACTGTACACTTTAAAGTAGTTGTTTGGAACTAGCATCTCAAGGTCATCCAGCACCCTCACCAATCAGCGCCTACTAAGCAATGAACAGAGCGGGAGTGTTTAGTGCAATACATCTGCCTCGTGTTGGAGCAAATGTTAGCTTTTTACTGCAGGTGACAGGGGTCAGACCACCACTGCTCTCTTATTGATGACCTATCCAATGAACAGGTCATCAATATCTTGGTGCTAGACAACCCATTTAAGTAGAAATGACTCAAATTATGCATGTGCAGAAGCAATATTAATTGGTCCAATTGCATGCAAATATTTTTTTTAAAACATCATTAATTTCAGGATCCTCTACATCTACGAGTATTTTAGCAACCAATAACTTCAGAATAACAACTAGATAGGTAATGATTATTGGATAATTGGGGATCATGCCTTTGGATCACAGCTTGACTCCAGACAGTAGGAGTTGAATGAAGTGGGTGGTCTTGTCTGGGAAGGTGAGACTTGTCACTCTATTTAATTCTTTGTGGGTACAGTCTTGTGCCCAGGGGTGAACAGGTGACAAAAAATGCCAAATTCTCATGATCAGTGTGGAGAGGTAGCAGGAGATTAGGTGGGTGAATTATGGAGGAGACGGGATATGGACAGCCTTGTAGATGAGTCATTGTTAGTATTTTGGATTGAACTTGCTGGGTTATTGGTAGTGCAGAAATTCACAAAGAGAGGGTGGATTTATTGGGCATCAAAATTGAGGGTGGATTTGAAAGGCGTAAAAGTTTTAATTTGGAGGGCGCAAAGAAGGATGTTGTCTAGGTGGGGCATTTTTGATAACTGGTGGTAGGACAGATCAAGGTGGACATGGTGTTCAAGGAGTTTTGAGGTAAAAAGAGTAGAGAGATGGGGCAATAGCATAAAGAGGACAGGTTAAATTGGTTCTCCACTACTAGACAACCACAGTTTTACTATTTCAGGAGCCCATTTAAAATAAAAATGGTGTATACTCACCTGCTGCGGCGCCGTTCCAGCGATGTTGGCGTCGTTCCCAATAACTTTTCATGAGCAGGCCGCAGCCTTTAATATTTCATCAGAGCGGATGCCTGCCCCAATGGAATAGTGACTATCTGTAGCCAAAGAGCAGCAGCACATTGACTGCACCCTGAAAGTGACTCTACAATGTCACGTCACCGCCAGGAACAGAGGCACAGACATTGCTGGAACGGCACCGCTGCAGGAAGTGAGTATGCGCTGTTTAGATTTTATTTGGACTCCTGAAATGAGTAGGTTTGGGTTGACTAGTGGCGGACAATCCACTAATTAAACAACCTTTTCTTAAATTCACTGCTGTCCTGTCTGTATACTCCTTTTCTTCCTCCCCTGTCCAGGAGATGTGTTCTGATCAGACCATGTCCCTGTACAGTCAGACACAGCCATTACACCGTACACAGCAGGGACACATTTATAAGATTATCTCAGCACAGGAACATTTTTGCTATACACATTCAATTATGAATCTTATTTTTATTTCTTCGCCTCATTGGGGGACACAGAACTGTGGGTGTATGCTACTGTAGCCAGGAGGCTGACACTAAGTGAATGAAAAAAAGGTTAGCTCCTCCTCCGCAGTATACACCCTCGCCCTGATTACCGGCGAGAGCAGTTCATGCTTAGTGTCCGTAGGAGGCACACGTCTGGTCTTTTTCCCCAGACTTTCTTTTTTTACTTTCCATGAAGATGAGACAGGGGCGACAGACCCTATTGAAAGGGTCCGATCTCCCCAAACCCATCAACGTGCGAGTGTCGCCTCCACGTATCCTCTCCCGCAACGTGGGACATGATGCCGGACTCAGCCCTGACCACCCTGAGGTATTGAAACCCTAGGCTGTACAGAGGCACAAGTACAGTCCGTGCAGCCCCCACTGCATCACCAATGCTAGACTGCAGTGATGGAAGGAGGCGGACCCTTTCATCTTCCCTGTAAGGAACGATGGAGCCAGGGTGCTTGCACCGTCATAGCACCCCTCTCCCCCCACACACACCTGACAGGCTGGCAGCTGAAGCGCTCCATGCGATCAGGACGGGGCAAGGAATGAGGGTGGGCTGGGAGGGCTCCTGTGGAGGTCCTGCTTCTCTGTGGCGTAGCTTCCGCTGCAAGATTAGCACCAGTTTCTGTAGCACGGCGCTGCCTCTTCATAGCCGGCCGTCGCCGGACCTTTTTTCCCTGGCTCCTAGTTTGCCTAGGCCACGGGCGGAAGTCCCGCCCACTGATGCGCATTTTCCGGCAGCCCGCCCCCCCGTGTCCTCGGGCCGGCGCTGTAAATTTTGACCCCGGCTTTGGCCTGTGCTAGGCCACGGCCGGACGTCATGCCCCCCAGACACGCCAACATCCGGGGGGCCCGCCCACTCGCAAGGCGCGAATTTTGAAGTTAGGAGCAGCCAGACCCCTCCTGCACTTCAGGATGCTCAGGGGCGCAGGACTGTGGGTAAGTGCTACCTGTTGTGAACTCATTTTCTGGTTTACCTCTGGCTTCTGGTGAGGGTGTGGAGCTGGCTGTGTTGACAGAGGAGTCGTGAGTTCTCCATCCGGGCTCCCTCTAGTGGTGACAGTAGGTAATGAAGCTGATCTAAATGGCAGAGACCTGCCACCTGAGGAGGAGGACTGTGAGTGGACATCAGGAGTCTCTGACTGGATTTAAGACAGCCGACTCCCTAATTTTGTGCTGGTGATTTTCCTGCCCTGAGGTTCTGGTTTCCAGTTCTGTTCCTCCCTTCTCAAGCTAAGTTTGCTCTGCTATTTTTTCACGTGAGATTTGGTCTGGTTTACTCAGTTTTTGTGGTCAGCCAGCCCCTGCTGGGGCTGTGCTGAATTTCCATTCTTATGTCTCTGTTTATGCCAGTTTGCTTTTTGTCCCTGATCAGATTGGTCTCTTTTTGCTCTGTCTTCAGAATATACCAGAGTACTGATATAGGGAATTGAAGTCTAGCGACTTCAGGGTTTTTGTTATCAGAAAGTGTTGGACATTTTTTGGCAGGGTTTTGTGCGTGATTGCAGACAGCATCTTTACTTTCCTGTCCTTTCTAGTTAGGCTGAGCAAACGATGGGGCCCAAACTATTTTTCTAGCTGTGTTTGTGTTTTCATCTTGTCTCACCGACAATACATGTTTGGGGGCTGGCTATTGCTTTGGGGTCTGCTCTGGGGCAGTTTAGATTTCCTCTTTTCTTGCTTTAGGCTTATTTAGTTCTGCGGCTGTGACGAGGCGTCTAGGATCATCGTAGGTACGCTCCACGGCTACTGCTAGTTGTGTGGATAGGATCAGGGGTCTGCAATCAGCTTAGTCACCAACCTCTCTGGTTTTCTGTGGCTTAGCTTGTTTTTGTTTTTCCTCCTCAGTGACTCATTCATAACAGCTACCCCTCCAGCTGGGCAGCTTTACTAATGGCGTCACTGCCGCAGGCCAAGCCAGCCAGCAGGGAAACCCGGGCACGCAGGTCCAGAGGACCAAGCCTCATGCGGTGCTAATTGTCGCATGCACCTTCTGTCAGCCTGCTTTTCCACAGGCGCAGAGAGTTATGGTGCCACCGGCCCTTCTAGGCTGAGTGTGACTGCGCTTGTCAGGTGTCAGCCGCTAAGCAGCTTGAAGTCTGCAATTCCTAACGCGCCCAGGAGCCCTCCCCTGCGACCAAGCCCCCGGATGGGCTCTGTCTTTCTCGCAGTCTGTGGCATCACTAATGAGGGCAATTGAGTCCCTTTAGGCCCCAGAGAGGGGCAGGGACAAAGGCTCGCCTGTCTTGGAGAAATCCTTGACCTTACAGAAGCCGCCGGCCTGCAGGGGCCACTCTCACTCTAGGCAGACTCGGGGGAAACAAACCCACACAGGGTCACCCAGCCCGACTGGTGCCTCAGCATCTATGAGCCCTGCTTCTCCCTCCCCTTTTCCAGGGGGTGACAGCAGGCAAAACATGGATTATGATTCCGAGGGGCCCCTCATTTTGGATGCACCTGTTTGCCAGGAATCAGTTGACAGTCTCATTGAGGCCGTCAACCAAACCCTGGGTATTGACAATGAATCCACCTTGTCCTCAGGTCATATGGTGTCATTCAAATGGGTCAAACAGCCTCATAGACTCACCCAGAGTTTGAGGACATAGTGCAATGTCACAGGGAGCGGCCAAACAAATGCTTCGCAGGACAGGGGGCACTGGATGCAAGATAACCTTTTGCCTCTGAACTCCATGAAAAGTGGGCAGAGCCCCCATCGGTAGATCCACCCGTATCACGGTTGGTATGAAGAACCCGATTATCCCTACCTAATGGTTCTTCTAATAAGGATCCCACTGACCGTCTCAGTAGAGAGCCGGGCTCGCTTGGTGTTTGAGGCCTTAGTATCAGCCCTCTCTCCCTCTTGCACGGCAACTTGGGTAGCCAAGGCCATGATTTCCTGGTCTGAGTCATCAAATGCAGCTTTGCAGAACCTGGACCTACCGTCAGAGGTAGCTGAGATCGCGAATCAGATAGTCCTGGCAAGAGGCTATTTGATTAACGCAACCTTGAATGCAGCTAACTGTGCAGCACTGGGTGCCACAAATGCGATTTGCATCAGGGGAGCCCTATGGTTGAGAACATGGCGAGCCTATCCAACTTCCAAGACATCCCTAACTTTACCCTATCAGAGCAGCAGAGTGTTTGGTGAGAAGCTAGATCAGCTTATCTCCGACACCACAGGGGGGAAAAGCAACTTTCTCCCACAACAGGGGGCTTAGCAGCCATTCCGTCACCAGCTTCAAACACGGTTTTCACCGCCAGTTCAGGTCGGCCCAATTAGGGCAGAGATTATCAGATCTCATATAGAACCAACCCATTAGGAAGGATGCTGTTATGATTGAGTCACCGTAGGAGGCAAAAATAGAAATGCTAGCTAAGTCCAGAAAACCAGAGAAGTTGGCAGCTATCGGATTGCAGACCCCTGAACCTATCAACACAACTAGCAGTAGCCGTGGGGGGCTTATACGATGCCCTAGGCCCCTCGATCACAGCCGGAGGACTACATAGCCTAAAGAGAAAGGGAAATCTAAGCTGCCCCAGAGCAGACCCCAAAGCAAAAGGCAGCCCCCCCACATATAATGACGGTGAAGCAAGAAGAAAGAACAAAACACAGACAGAAAGATAGACTGAGCAAAGATGGGGCCCAAGCTAGCTTAGCTAGGAAAGGATAGGAAGGCTGCTGTCTGCAATCCGTGAAAAACCCTATGAAAATAAGAGCCAACAAACTGACAGTAAAAAAGGCCCTGAAGACGCTAGGCTTCAAAAAAGGCTATGTCAGTACTCAGGAATATTCTGAAGACAGAGCAACAGGCAAAAGGAGATTCAGCTCACCCCAGCAGGGAATGGCAGAATCCAGAAAAGCAAGGAAAACAAAACACTAATGCAAAAAGGCAAAGCAGAAATCTTAGCTTTAGATGAGCAGGAATCAGACTGGTTTCCTAGAAGTCCACAGAGAAATCACCCGCAGGCCAGAAGGGCGTCGGCAGCCTTATATCCAGTCATTAACTCCACTCAGCCAGTCATCATCATCAGCCCCAGGTGTTTGACAATCAGGCTCACTACCTTTCTTCACCAGAAGAGGGAGTTCCTCGGGCCTCAGTAGTGAAGGGGAAAATGAACTCACAACAGTACCTCCCCCTTGAGGAGGGGTCACCGAACCCTCAACCACGCCACCAGGGCGATCAGGGTGAGCCCGATGGTGCGTGCCTTTCAATCTTTTGGCATGAATATCAGAGGCAGAGACCCAGGAATTATCCTCCTTACCATAACCCTTCCGCTTAACCAAATACTGGAGTCTCCGTCTAGCCAGACGGGAATCCAGTACTTTCTCTACCTCATATTCCATGTTACCTTCAACCAATACAGGGTCTGGAGGTGCAACCCCGGAACAACAGGTTCAACAAACCTCTTCAACAAAGATTTATGGAACACATTATGGATTTTAAATGTGACAGGAAGAGCCAAACGAAAAGAGACCGGATTAATAATCTCCAAAATCTTGTAAGGTCCAATAAATCTAGGCTTAAACTTAGGAGAAGCCACCTTCATAGCAATATTTTTTGATGATAACCACACCATATCACCAACCTTAAACTGGGGACCAATGGTCCTATGTCGGTTGGAAAACCGCTGGGCCTTTTCCTGGGAGAGAGAGAACTTACCCACCACTTGGTCCCAGATCTGGTGCATTCTCTCCACCACAGTGTCAACACCTGGGCAGGCAGAGGGCTCCACCTGCCCTGAAGAAAATCGAGGATGAAAACCAAAGTTACAAAAAAAAGGTGACATCAAAGTGGCAGAACTAGCTCTATTATTTAAAGCAAATTCGGCCAAGGGCAAAAATGAAACCCAATCATCCTGATCAGCAGAAATGAAACATCTCAAATATGACTCCAAGGTCTGTTTTTTTCTCTCTGTCTGCCCATTGGTCTGAGGGTGAAAAGCAGAGGAGAAGGACAACTGAATTCCCAGCTTGGAACAGAAAGTTCTCCAAAATCTAGACACAAACTGGACTCCTCTGTCAGATACAATGTTCTCAGGAATCCCGTGCAAGCGAACCACCTGTTGTAAAAACAGGGGCACCAATTCAGAGGAAGACGGCAACTTAGGGAGTGGTACAAGATGAACCATCTTAGAGAACCTATCACAAATCACCCAAATAACAGTCATCCTTTGAGAGACAGGCATATCAGAGATGAAATCCATTGAAATATGGGTCCATGGCCTCTTGGGGACAGGCAAAGGCATCAACAACCCACTAGAGCGAGAACACGATTTAGACCGGGAGCACGTCCCACAGGACTGCACAAAATTCCTGACATCACGAGACAAGGAGGGCCACCAAAAAGATAGACTCACCAGATCTCTAGTACCAAAAATACCTGGATGACCAGCCAAAGCAGAGCAATGAACTTCAGACATCACTCTCTTCTTCCACTGGTCAGGAACATACAACTTTCCACTGGGACAACGCTCAGGTTTGTCCTCCTGGAACTCTTCCAGAGCACGTCTCAAATCGGGCGAGATGGCAGAAAGAACTACCCCTTCGCCTAAGATGGTAGCAGGCTTGGTCACCACAGGAGAATCAGCAAAGAAGCTCCTAGAGAGGGCGTCAGCCTTGACATTCTTAGTTCCAGGAAGAAAAGAAACCACAAAATCAAAACGTGTAAAAAACAAGGCCCACCTAGCCTGTCTAGGGTTCAAGCGCTAAGCCGACTCTAGGTAAATCAAATTCTTGTTGTCAGTGAGGACCACGACTTGATGCTTAGCTCCCTCCAACCAATGTCTCCACTCCTCAAATGCCCATTTCATGGCTAACAGTTCCCGATTCCCCACATCATAGTTACGTTCAGATGGAGAGAACTTTCGGGAAAAGAAAGCACAGGGATTCATTTTAGATGTTACAGGATCCTTTTGGGACAAAACAGCTCCTGCACCAATCTCAGAAGCATCCACCTCTACCTGGAACGGAAGTGAGACATCAGGTTGCCGCAAAACCGGGGCGGAGGTGAATCTTCGCTTCAGCTCCTGAAAGGAAGAAACAGCCTCCGGAGACCAATTTAACACATCAGCACCCTTCTCAGTCAAATCAGTCAATGGCTTGGCAATACTAGAAAATTTTGCTATAAATTTCCGATAAAAATTAGCAAAACCCAAAAACTTCTGGAGGGCCTTCAAAGAAGTGGGCTGAACCCAATCGTAAATGGCCTGTACCTTGGCCGGGTCCATTTCAATAGTTGACGGGGACAAAATAAATCCCAAAAAAGAAATCCTCTGTACTCCAAAAAGGCATTTAGATCCTTTGACATACAGGGAATTCTCCCTCAAGATCCGGAACACAGTCCGAATATGTTCCACACGAGAATCCCAATCCTTGGAGAAGATCAAAATATCATCCAGATAGATAATCAAAAATTTATCGACAAAATCTCGGAAAATATCGTTCATGAAGCACTGGAAGACAGAAGGGGCATTAGTGAGCCCAAAAGGCATCACCAGGTACTCAAAATGTCCCTCCGGAGTATTAAACGCCGTCTTCCATTCATCCCCATGCTTAATGCGAATAAGATTATACGCCCCCTGAGGTCAAGCTTGGTAAACCAGCAAGCACCTTTAACTCTGGAGAATAGATCAGAAATCAGGGGTAACGGATACTGATATTTAACAGTAATTTTGTTGAGAGCACGATAATCAATACAAGGTCTTAATGATCCATCCTTTTTGGCTACAAAAAAAAAAACGGCACCTAAGGGTGACGAGGATGGTCTAATATGACCCTTCTCCAACGCCTCCTTAATATAGGATCGCATAGCCTCGTGCTCGGGTACAGATAAATTGAAGAGCCGACCCTTGGAAAATTTACACCCCGGGCTCAGTTCAATTGCACAGTCATAACTCCTATAAGGAGGCAGAGACGCAGACTCATTCTCACTAAATACATCATAAAAGTCCGCCAAATAATCAGGAACATCATGCGACTGAGGAGAGGTGGAAAACACCGGAGCCTCACTAAAGGCACACCGACAACCCCAACTCACCACAGAAACAGATTTCCAATCCAAAACTGGATTATGAATTTGTAACCAGGGAAACCCCAGAACAATAGTATCATGCAGATTATGTAACACCAAAAACCTGCAATTTTCTTGATGGTCTGGGGCGACCCGCATTACCACCTGGGTCCAAAACTGAGGTTTATTTTAAGCCAAAGGAGTAGCATCAATCCCCCTCAAAGGGATAGGCGTCTGCAGAGGTGTCATCGGAAATCCACATCGTTTAGCAAAATCCAAGTCCATTAGGTTTAGAGCTGCTCCCGAATCCACAAAAGCCTTGGCAGAAAATGTGGACAGGGAGCAGATCAGAGTAATAGCCAGAAGAAACTTAGGTTGAACACCACCAACAGAAAACGTGTGTGCAAGGCGTTTCTCGCGTTTAGGACAGACAGAAATAATATGCGAGGCATCTCCACAGAAAAAACACAACTTATTACGCCTTCTGAACTCCTGATGCTGCTCTCTGGAAAAAACTCTATCACATTGCATAGGTTCAGACATCTGTTCAACAGGTGGCAACACCTCTCGTGCAGCTCTGCGTTCTCCCATACGCCGATCAACCTGAATGGCTAAAGACATAGAATCATCAAGACCAGAGGGAACAGGAAATCCCACCATAGTATCTTTTACGGCTTCTGACAACCCCTTCCGAAAGAGAGCAGCCAAGGCATTATCATTCCAGGTAGTAAGTACTGCCCACTTTCGGAATTTTTGACACTACAATTCTGCAGAATCACGACCCTGGTTCAATGCCAGCAGGGTCTTTTCAGCCTGATCAATGGCATTAGGTTCGTCATACAACAACCCCTAGGCCTGAAAAAATGCGTTCACATTAGTCAGAATAGGATCATCTGGTTTCAAAGAAAATGCCCAATCCTGGGGATCGCCACGCAGCAAAGAGATGACAATTTTAACCTGCTACGCGGAGATCCCTGACGAGTTAGGCTTCAAGGCAAAAAATAATTTACAATTATTTTTGAAATTCAAAAATTTAGACCGATCCCCAAAAAATACATCAGGTGTAGGAATCTTTGGTTCAGCAGCATGTGAATGAGCAAGGTAGGCGGAAATTCCCCGCACTTCCGCAGCGACACGATCAGACAATTGCTTTATCTCCATTGAGAGAAAAAAAAAATTCCCCCTACGGCCTCAGAGATATAGAGGAAAAAATATACACTTTTTTTTTTTTTCAATTCTTTCCTGCTATTGAGTACCCTAGGATCTGCGGTATGGCGGGTGATTCTGTTATGATTGAGTCACCGTAGGAGGCAAAAATAGAAATCCTAGCTAAGTCCAGAAAACCAGAGAAGTTGGCAGCTATCGGATTGCAGACCCCTGAACCTATCAACACAACTAGCAGTAGCCGTGGGGGGCTCCTACAGTGCCCTAGGCCCCTCGATCACAGCCGGAGGACTACATAGCCTAAAGACAGAAAGGGAAATCTAAACTGCCCCAGAGCAGACCCCAAAGCAAAAGGCAGCCCCCCACATATAATGACGGTGAAGCAAGAAGAAAGAACAAAACACAGACAGAAAGATAGACTGAGCAAAGATGGGGCCCAAGCTAGCTTAGATAGGAAAGGATAGGAAGGCTGCTGTCTGCAATCCGTGAAAAACCCTATGAAAATAAGAGCCAACAAACTGACAGTAAAAAAGGCCCTGAAGACGCTAGGCTTCAAAAAAGGCTATGTCAGTACTCAGGAATATTCTGAAGACAGAGCAACAGGCAAAAGGAGATTCAGCTCACCCCAGCAGGGAATGGCAGAATCCAGAAAAGCAAGGAAAACAAAACACTAATGCAAAAAGGCAAAGCAGAAATCTTAGCTTTAGATGAGCAGGAATCAGACTGGTTTCCTAGAAGTCCACAGAGAAATCACCCGCAGGCCAGAAGGGCGTCGGCAGCCTTATATCCAGTCATTAACTCCACTCAGCCAGTCATCATCATCAGCCCCAGGTGTTTGACAATCAGGCTCACTACCTTTCTTCACCAGAAGAGGGAGTTCCTCGGGCCTCAGTAGTGAAGGGGAAAATGAACTCACAACAGGATGCATTCCAACCAGCCGAAATCAGGGGGATCAAGGTCCCACAGGTTCAAGGCTGAATGACTGGTGGAATTTCCGGTCTACACCTGCAGAGTAGGCGGGCGCCTGCTCTGGTTTCATCATGTCTGGCTCACCGTCGTACAAGACGCGTGGGTAGGAGAGCTGGTGTCTTCAGGGTACAAGATAATATTTATCAGCCACACCCAAACGATTTTTCCTGTCTCGTCCTCCCAATCTGAACCCGTGCAAGTGCCTTATTCGAAGCCGTCAAATCTCTCAGGCGCAGTGGAGTGATCATCCCTGCCGGAAAAAGAGAGATTTCAGGGTTTCTATTCCAACCTGTTTGCAGTCCCCCCCCAAAAAAAAATGGAACGGGACCGTAAGGCTCATTCTGTACCTGAAGCTTCTGAACAGGTTTTTGTCAAGATCAGACATTTCCGGATGGAGTCTCTCCGCCCGGTCATACCTGCCATGGAAAAGGGGGAGAATATGTGGCCTCTAGCGACATCCAAGGTGCCTACCAGCACATCCCCATTTTTTTCCTCGCATCAAAGGCTCTTACAGTTGCCATCAGCAACCTGCATCACAGCCGTACCCTTTGGGCTAGCCATGCCCCCAGGGTATTCACAAGGGTCATGGCCGTCATGTCCATCCTGCATGCCCAGGGCATAATCATCTGGCCTTATCTGGACGACGTCCTGGTCAAGGGCCCATCTTTTCAGTCTTGCGAAGAGAGCGTCAACATCACGCTGGATACACGTCTCCGCCTATGGTGGCTGGTGAATTTGAAGTTCTGAAGTTTTCCCCTATTCCAACTCACACAATTTCCTTTCTATTGATGATCTTCGACACTTCCCGAGGGTTGGAAAATCTCCCTCGGGACAAGGCCCTAGCGCTCCGTCAGGGAACCTGGGCACTTCGCCAGCCAGTCTCCCGTACCATCCGGTTTGGCATGAAGGTATTAGTGAAAATGGTGGCAGCAATAGAGGCTGTTCCATTTGCCCAGCCCCATCTTCGTTCCTTGCAGCACGCCCTCTTGGCAGCTTGGGACAAGCCTGTTCCTCCTCGACCACCAGTGTCGGTTGTCCGCAGCGGTCAGACAGGCTCGCAGATGGTGGACGATGAGTCCCTCCCTTCTGCAGGTGAAGCCTTTTCCTTCGAACCATTACTTGATGGTCACGACCAACGCCAGTCTCCTCGGATGGGCAGCAGTATTTTGCCACCACACAGATCAAGGATGTTGTCACCTCGGGAATCACGCCTCCCGATCAACCTTTTAGAAATTCGGGCGATTCGGCTGGCTTTGCAGCACTTTTCATCATCTCCTGGCAGGACGCCCTGTCCGAATTCAATCAGACAATGCCACGGCAGGGGCTTACATAGATCATCAGGGGGGGCAGCCGCAGCAGGACGGCCATGCTCGAGGCAAAGCATATCCTTTTGCTGGGCTGAGAGAACTCACTCTGTGATCTCGGCAGTTCACATTCTGGGCGTGGAGAACTGGGCGGCGATCTTTCTCAGCCGGCAGGGTCTCGCATCCGGGGTATGGCCACTCCATCCCGAGTTTTTTCCAACAGATTTTCCAACATTGGGGAACCCCAAAAGTGGACCTGATGACTTCCAGGCTAAATGCCAAGATGCCCAGGGTTGTCGCTCGGTCCCGGGACCCACAGGCAATCGCCGTGGACGTGTTGGTCCTTACATGGAACCAGTTTTCACCTCTTGTACCTGTGTCCTCCGCTTCCACTGCTTCCGAAAGTCTAAGAAAGTTCAAGGCATAGGGGGTTCCAGTAATACTGATTGCCCCAGATTGGCCTCGTCGGACAGGGTACGCAGATTTAATGCAGCTACTCGTCGACATCCACTGGCGGCTGCCATAGCCCCCAGACCTACTTTCCCAGGGCCCGTTCTACCACCAGAAACCAGAGGCCCTGTGTTTGGCGGCTTAGCCGCTGAATCTTGGATCCTGGCCCAGGTCGGGTTTGGCCGGAAGGTGGTGGCTGCAATGGTTAGTGCCCGGGAGCCCACCTCAGCACGTGTTTACCACCACGCCTGGGAAGTTTTCTTCTCACGGTGTAGGGACCGCAGTTATCCTCCACTGAGATTCTCCATTCTTAACATTTGTAGCTCTTCTCCAGTCTGGACTATACTCAGGTTTAGCTCCAAGATCCCTCAGGAGACAGATTACGGCCTTATCCGCCCTTTTTCAGCGTAGGATTGCTACCCAATCTGCAGGTAAAGACCCTCAGCCAGGGGGTCTCCTGCTTGATTCCCCCCTATAGGGTCCCTAGGACGCCTGGGGCCTTAACCTTGTCCTAAGCGGTCGGCAGGAAGCTCTGTTTGAACCACTACATGGTGTCTCTTTGTCATACCTTTCCTGGATGGTGGTGTTCCTCCTGGCTATAACGTCAGTTAGATGGGTCTCGGAGCTGGCGGCTCTATCCTGTCGAGCCCTGTATCTGATTTTCCACAAGGATAAGGTGGTTCTCAGGCCGACTCCTCCTTTTTTCTGCCAAAGGTCGTTTGTTCATCTCACTTTATTTAGGATATTGTCTTGCCCTTTTTTCTGCCCAGCACTGGTACACTGGGTGGAAAAGGCGCTGCATATGCGGGATCTGGTGAGAGCTCTCAGGAGGTACGTGTCACGGCCGGCACCCTTTCGTTAGACAGACACATTGTTCGTGCTTCCCGAGGGTCGCAGGAAGAGACTCACTGCCTCAGGATCGACCATAACCAGGTGGATTCGTTTGGCTATGCGGGAGTCTTACCGCATCAGAGGCGCACCTATTCCAGCGGGGATCAGAACACACTCTGCTCGGGCGGTGGTCGTCTCTTGGGCTCTTCAGCACCAGGCTTTGGCGAAGCAGGTCAACAACCTGCTCCAGTCTACACACATTCTGGAAGCACTACAATATCCATACTCAGGCTTCAGCATACGCGAGCCTGGGTAGAATGATTCTCCAAGCAGTGGTGGTGCACCTTTATATAGGAGGTGCGTATAGCTTGGACCGGTGAGTCAACTTCCCACCCAGGGACTGCTTTATCACGTCCCACAGTCCTGTGTCCCCCAATGAGGCGAAGGAGAAACAGGGATTTTTGTGATAACTCACCGTAAAATCCTTTTCTCTGAGATGCTCATTGGGGGACACAGCACCCACCCTGTAGCCAATTGGCTCTTTTTTTGTTTGTTAATATGTATTTATGATAAAAGGTGTCTCTTTCCAGACATGTTGTTACCTGCATTAAGGTTTATTTAGCCTGTGTTTTTCATCTACTGCTTTTGCACCGAACTGGTCTCGCTGGCAATCAGGGCAAGGGTATATACTGCAGAGGAGGAGCTAACCTTTTTTTCATTCACTTAGTGTCAGCCTCCTGGTGGCAGTAACATACACCCACAGTCCTGTGTCCCACAATGAGTGTCTCGGAGAAAAGGATTTTACGGTGGGTTATCACAAAAATCCCTGTTTCAAGATCTAGTGAATAAATCAACTTTTGTTCATGGGGAGACCCCTTTAATTCTTTTTTCTCTACTCTAAGAAACAGTGTCTTGTCCCTGCGTTTATCATTCCCCTCTACAACCCCTGACCAACCTTCTCTACTCCCCACTGCCAGGGACGTTGCACTGACTTATGACTCATACAGGGAAAATTGACCTCCTGTTTCTACATGGTGCTTAGAAGGAGCTTATATATTATATATAATATAATGACTGCAATATAGATTGATGATGATAACAATGTTGATGGGAGTGCTTTAAGAATGTGTGTTAGGCCGGGGTCACACTGGCGAGGAATACGGCCGAGTGAGAGGCGCTAAAAGCACGCATTAGACACGGACAAATGATTCTCTATGGGGTCCCTCGCACCAGGCGTATATTTCTCATCCGTATTCTACGCTCCGTGCCAATCGCAGCATGCTGCGATTGTCAGCGTACTACGGCCGTAGTACGCCAATGCAAGTCTATGGGTGCGCAAAAAATACGGATTACACACGGACCACACATGTGACTTGCGAGAAATACGCACCCGGTGTCTTTTAGCAAAGCCGGCAATTCAGTGCGCTATACAGTAAACTCACACTGACAGGTTTAATAAAGAAAGAAAGAATAGATATAGACACATAGAATACACATATATAGTGGGGAAAAAAAGTATTTAGTCAGTCAGCAATAGTGCAAGTTCCACCACTTAAAAAGATGAGAGGCGTCTGTAATTTACATCATAGGTAGACCTCAACTATGGGAGACAAACTGAGAAAAAAAAATCCAGAAAATCACATTGTCTGTTTTTTTTTCATTTTATTTGCATATTATGGTGGAAAATAAGTATTTGGTCAGAAACAAAATTTCATCTCAATACTTTGTGATATATCCTTTGTTGGCAATGACAGAGGTCAAACGTTTTCTGTAAGTCTTCACAAGGTTGCCACACACTGTTGTTGGTATGTTGGCCCATTCCTCCATGCAGATCTCCTCTAGAGCAGTGATGTTTTTGGCTTTTCGCTTGGCAACACGGACTTTCAACTCCCTCCAAAGGTTTTCTATAGGGTTGAGATCTGGAGACTGGCTAGGCCACTCCAGGACCTTGAAATGCTTCTTACGAAGCCACTCCTTCGTTGCCCTGGCGGTGTGCTTTGGATCATTGTCATGTTGAAAGACCCAGCCACGTTTCATCTTCAATGCCCTTGCTGATGGAAGGAGGTTTGCACTCAAAATCTCACGATACATGGCCCCATTCATTCTTTCATGTACCCGGATCAGTCGTCCTGGCCCCTTTGCAGAGAAACAGCCCCAAAACATGATGTTTCCACCACTATGCTTTACAGTAGGTATGGTGTTTGATGGATGCAACTCGGTATTCTTTTTCCTCCAAACACGACAAGTTGTGTTTCTACCAAACAGTTCCAGTTTGGTTTCATCAGACCATAGGACATTCTCCCAAAACTCCTCTGGATCATCCAAATGCTCTCTAGCAAACTTCAGACGGGCCCGGACATGTACAGGCTTAAGCAGTGGGACACGTCTGGCACTGCAGGATCTGAGTCCATGGTGGCGTAGTGTGTTACTTATGGTAGGCCTTGTTACATTGGTCCCAGCTCTCTGCAGTTCATTCACTAGGTCCCCCCGCGTGGTTCTGGGATTTTTGCTCACCGTTCTTGTGATCATTCTGACCCCACGGGGTGGGATTTTGCGTGGAGCACCAGATCGAGGGAGATTATCAGTGGTCTTGTATGTCTTCCATTTTCTAATTATTGCTCCCACAGTTGATTTCTTCACTCCAAGCTGGTTGGCTATTGCAAATTCAGTCTTCCCAGCCTGGTGCAGGGCTACAATTTTGTTTCTGATGTCCTTTGACAGCTCTTTGGTCTCCACCATAGTGGAGTTTGGAGTCAGACTGTTTGAGGGTGTGCACAGGTGTCTTTTTATACTGATAACAAGTTTAAACAGGTGCCATTACTACAGGTAAGGAGTGGAGGAAAGAGGAGACTCTTAAAGAATAAGTTACAGGTCTGTGAGAGCCAGAAATCTTGATTGCTTGTTTCTGACCAAATACTTATTTTCCACCATAATATGCAAATAAAATGAAAAAAAAACAGACAATGTGATTTTCTGGATTTTTTTTTCTCAGTTTGTCTCCCATAGTTGAGGTCTACCTATGATGTAAATTACAGACGCCTCTCATCTTTTTAAGTGGTGGAACTTGCACTATTGCTGACTGACTAAATACTTTTTTTCCCCACTGTATATATATATATATATATATATATATATATATGCATTCTATGTGTCTATATCTATTCTTTGGTTTCTGTTATAAACCCTGTCATAGGGCTCCATTATATGTCCAGTTTGCAAGCCTGCGAGAAAATCTCGCTATACGGATGCCATACGGATGCTTACATGCGCAAAATACGCGACCACACCTTGATTACGGATGACATACGGAGCACTGTTTAGGGGCCATTCATCCGTATTACGCATGTAAAATACTGACCGTATTTTGCGTCGGTTAGTGTGACCCCGGCCTTATGGTTGCATGTTTGCAAGAAGTAGTGGTGGTGAGGGCTCAGATAAACACGTCAGCAAAGGTGGGATGAGGTAAGATAGGATTAGAAAAAGAGTACTTACAGAGCAACTGTCCACACCGCCCTGCATGAAACCGGCACACATCATTCTGGGGCTAATCTGGATGGGGTAGAATTTTTTACAGGTTTGATCTCCTACAAGGGTGACTGAGGCCTTCTGTAGCTGTCTGGACATTGGACCTGAAATGTACACAAAAAAGTAACAGTATTTCATAGATTTCAGTGAGGAAGAGGACTTGAACTTTAGTGCCACCTATTGGAAGTAGAAATCCTAAATGTCAATGTCGACCCATTAACGAGCCTTGGCACATGACTTGGGATAAGCTAAACCAGAATCTCAATTTACAGACACGTGTTTTGAGGTGTTGCCACTCCTCGGTGCAAATTAGAAGATCTGATTTGGCTGTATCAAAAGAGGAGAATTGCTCGTCTTTGTAGCTCTTGGGATTAGGAATGTAACAGTATCTCCAGAATTGTTTAATAGAACTGGGCAATATGGTTTCTATTTTTTTTTTAAATTTTTCTTGTTGTTTGGCTATCTCATGTTGATAGGTCATCAATATCAGATCGGTAGTGGTTCGGCACCCCTACTTAATAGCACATGGTCTAGACTCTAGAGAATATGAATGCTTGGACAATTCTTTTAAACACGAGGTACATTTCTCTATTTTGATTTTGATATTCTTTATTGCTAAGCAAGCAAATACAAATGCACAGTGACATTTCATGCACAGTGATTCCTTATTTGCTTACCTACGAATAATATCTATTTTTCATAGTCCTCACCTTTTTCTATTTTTGAATCAGATACATTTTTCTCTTTAACCTTAATCGGGTAATTAGTTAAAAAGGTGTGCATTAAGTCCTTATAAATACCTGACATAACTCCTTTTGTTCCCCCATCACTACACACACAGTCCACCCATATGTCTCTTTGGACCCTCATAGAAACTGTCTTACTCTGGCTATGTAAGTGTGACAGAGCTGTCTATACTGGAACCCACAGATCTCAGATAACTCATATTCCTCCTGTAGTTTCTCAAAAGTCACTAGTCCTTGTGAGTCCTGTAATTGGGCCATGTATTGAATTCCTTTCCTCGCCCAGTTTTTAAATTCCCCCATTATGTCAAAGTCCGGCAGTTTTTCATTTTGCCATATAGGGGAATAATTTGTCAGGGCCTCCATTCCCCTAATCCTTTTAATCTCCTACCACACCTTGCGTACCAGAGCCAGAGTGGGGCATGACAGTCCCAGTTTCCTAAAGCTACCTGCCTCCAGTCCTTGAACCAATGAGTCTCTCCCCCGCACCTGAGTCAATATCTGCCACACTGAACCCCTGCCCTCTGTCTCTCTCCATCCCCTGAGCTGCTAGATAATAAATCCATGGGCTCTGGAGTGCCTCCCCCCCCTCTTCTTTAGGCCTCTGTGATATTTCCATTCTAATCCTCTGATGTTTTTTCCCCCACACAAGATCCCTAAAGGATTGATTGTACGAAACTGCCGCTTAGGTAACCATATGGGGGCATTGTGCAGCACGTACAACACCTGGGGCATCAGTACCATTTTAATCAGATTTGTCCTTCCTACCACTAATAGATCTACACCACGCTCTCACTTTGCTTCTGAACTTACCCAATAGCGGGATCAGATTTAAGTCTATATAACTCGAGAGCGGGAGTGTTATCCGAATGCCCAGATACTTGAACTGCCATACAACCGCCAGCCTACTACCATCCCCCTCTATTCTAAGATCTTCACCACTACAGTCCACAGCTAGAATATTGGATTTCTCCCGATTGATTTCCAGGCCCGACATAGCCCCAAATCTCCCAATGATGCTCATCACACCCCGCAAGGTTTCATCAGGGTCTTCCAGGAAAAGCAGCACATCATCTGCATATAAAGCTATTTTTTCCTCTATAGGTTCATATTTAAACCCCCTGACCGAGGCTGCCTTTCTAATTGTCTGTGCCAGGGGCTCCACCGCTAACACAAAAAGCAGTGGGCACAGTGGACACCCCTGTCTGGTCCCCCTGTGAAGAGCAAATTGTCTGGATGTCTGCCCACTAACCCTGACCCTAGCAGTTGGGGATGTGTACAACAGCCGTATCCATGATATGTGTCATGGTCCAGTCCGGAGTTTATTTTCTGCTGTCTTCACTCCGGACTGGTCATGCGGAAGTTAATCTCAGCCTCGTTCTGGAGCTGGCTGGGCTATTTCAGTCTCTCACAGCCTGCTGACCAGTGTTAGTGATAGCTCAAGCTTCCAGTTTAGAGCCTCTGACCCTTGTACCTTGGTGATACTCCTGCCTTTGACTGGTATCCACGTGTATGACCCGGACTGATCTCTGACCCCGTCTCTTGGTATTCGTCTCTGCTGCTACATTCCCTGTCTGGCATTTCACTCCCCGGCTTCTACCCCAACCACGTATTTCACCTCACGTTTTTGGACCCCGTGCTCATGTTTTGGCTTTCTGACCCTCGGCTTGGTATTTTGACTACGTGTATTGCTGCTCCTTCTGGTACGTCGGCTCCTGCTAGTTTCTGACTTGGTTCGTCTGACCATTCTCTCTCGTTACCTGTCACACCTGTGCTGTAGCTCAGTGTTGCTACTTAGTGTGTAATCTCTCTTCCCTCACCAGCTCCCCCTGGTGGAGGTTTCACTACAATATGAACGCTGGTCCAAATCCTAACACTCCCACACCTTCCAAAGATACCCGTAGCGTCTCCACTTGCAGTCTGATTACCTCCTTCCTTAGTAGAGCCCCAGCCTGTAATGTAGCATTTTGTTCCCTCTATGAAGCTATGGCTGGTGTCGGGGAGGCAGATAGGCTTTATTAGATTTGTAAATGAGAGAGGTGAAGGCAGCTCCAGCAAAGCCACGTCGTTATCCAGGGTGTACACATTGTAGAAGGGATGTTTATGGATTCGGAAAATCTTCTCCACTCTTCCCTCTACCCCATTGAGGAAGGGGGTTCCCAGGTATGCTGCCCACACTTTGGGGTCATTGTAACTGTTAGTGTCATAAAAAGAAAAATGACGATGTAGTCAAACACTAATCAATAATTACTTTCCTTTTTCTCATATGATTCTGCAAATATTCAGTCCCCAGCCCCCACACATCCCTTCTTCTATCACAGTACCCCGCACAGTATGGCCCTGTCAATAACTACATGTCAAAGCAGTGGGCAGCCGAAAGCATCCAACGGTCCGAGATCAGAACAGCTCCACATTTGTGCTCCTTTCTTCTTAGCCACAGACTAACTTGCCAAGGCCATTCCCCTCGCAAGGAACCACTGCCTCCAACTATCTTGTTGAAAGGTACTACAGGGGCAGAGCCACAATCTGAAACAAAGAAACATAATTGTAATGGGTTATTTTATTTAATTTTTTTTACAAAAAATAGTATTAATTTGGCAAGAGACAAAAATGAACAGCACAGTGTAATTAATGCATAGTCTACTGATTTGGCAGCATATCCCCAGCAATCAGGCTGTCAGTCAGGCCATGCTATTTCCTTATCACACAGGTCTAATTGCAATAAAAAAAGTTTTGTGTATTTGATTTGATTTAATTAATTAGATAAAATGGCAGATTTATTACTACTGGTTTAATCTTAAAGGGAATCTGTCACCAAGTTTTTGCCACCTAATCTGAGAGCAGCATGACGCAGAGACAGATAACCTGATTCCAGCAATGTGCCACTTACTGTAGTTTTGATAAAAATCACTGGTTTATCAGCAGGAGATTATCATTAGAGGACTAGTAAACTTGCCATGTAGTCCTCCATATTCATGAGCACTGTATAACCCCGCCCCCACCACTGATTGGTAGTTTTCTGCTGCTCATATTGAAAATAGTGCATAAGAAACAAAAAAAATAAAGATAACGTTTTGAAGGATAAAAAATACCTTTAGTTAAAAAAATATATTAAACCATGTTAGAAAAAAAAAAATTGGTATGGGCTAAATACACTCTGAAAATATTAGTGAGGCGGCAGGTCTCAATAGTGAAATAGTAATAGATTATCTGTAGTCTCCAACCGCGAATAGTTCTATCAGTTGTTAGCCGCTTCATGACTGCCGACAGTAGATAAACGTCGGCGCTAGCAGGGCTTTGTGCAGAGCCATTTGTCTACGATCGGCGGATTTGTGCTGATCGGGACCCCCACATACCTTATAAGGAGGGGATCCTGGCGCACAATGCTTCCTGTTACCCCCGAACTCATCGAGACCTGATTAGTTCAGGTCCTGATGACGTCAGCGTCACACCAGCCAATGAGACAGATCACTGGGAATGTTTGTTGTAGCAATGGACTTTCCCGGTGATCTGCCTCATAGTAACACTGTTTCTCCTCTGATCTCCTGTCAGTGAGAGATCAAAGGAGAAACAGTGTGGCAAGTGCTCCTGGCAACAGCTAGTGCTATAATTAGGGTTAGTGTTAGGCTAAAGTTAGGGCTACCGTTAGCGTTAAGGTTACTGTTAGGCTAAAGTTAGGGTTACTGTTAGGGTTACTGTTAGACTAAAGTTAGGGATACTGTTACTGTGAGGGTTACTGTTAGGCAAAAGTTAGGGTTACTGTTAGGCTAAAGTTAGGGTTACCGTTAGGGTTACTGTTATGGTTACTGTAAGGGTTAGGGTTACTGTTAGGCTAAAGTTAGGGTTATTGTTAGGCTAAAGCTAGGGTTAGTGTTAGGCTAAAGTTAGGGTTAGGCTACAGTTAGTGTTAGGGTTAGGTGTTATGATTGGGTCACCGAGGAGGAAAACAAAACCAAGCTAAGTCACAGAACACCAGAGAGGTTGGTAACTACGCGGACTGCAGACCTCTGATCCTAACACACAACAGCAGCCGTGGAGCATACCTACGATGATTCTAGACGCCTCGTCACAGCCGGAAGACTAAATAAGCCTAAAGCAAGAAAAGGGGAAATCTAAACTGCCCTAGAGCAGACCCCAAAGGAATAGACAGCCCCCACACATGTATTGACGGTGAAACAAGATGAAAGCACAAACACAGGTAGGAAAATAGGCTGAGCAAATGATGGGGCCCACACTAACTAGAATGGACAGCAAAGGAAATATACTGTCTGCAATCACGCCAAAAACCCTGCAAAAATGTCCAACACTTCTGATAGCAAGAAAAAACCCTGAAGTCACTAGACATCACCCACTATATCAGCACTCTGGCATTTTCTGAGAACAGAGCAAAAAGAGGCCAATCTAATAAGGGACAAAAAGCAAACTGGCACATACAGTGACAAAAGAGTGGAAATTCAGCACAGCCCCAGCCGGGGCTGGCTGACCACACAAAAAACTGAATAGACCAAACCAAATGAAATGTGAACATTAGCAGAGGCAACTTAGCTTGAGAAGGCAGGAACTGAGCTGGAAGCTAAGACCTCAAGAGGCAGGAAAAAATCACCAGCATGGGAATAGGGAGTCGGCTATCTTAAATCCAGTCTGAGACTCCAGATGTCCAATCCTCATCCTCATTATCAGGTGGCAGGTCTCTGTTAATTAGATCAGCTTTATTACCTCCTGCCACCACCAGAGGGAGCCTGGAAAGAGAACTCACAACTCCTCTGTCAGCACAACCAGCTCCCTCACCAGAAACCAGAGGCAGACCAGAAAATGAGTTCACAACAGTTAGGCTAAAGTTAGGGTTAGTGTTAGGCTAAAGTTAGGGCTAGTGTTAGTCTAAAGTTAGGGTTAGGCTAAAATTAGGGTTGGGTTTAGGGTTGGGATTAGGGGTGTGTTAGGGTTATTTTTGTGGTTAGTGTTATGGTTAATGTTAGGGTTGGGATTAGGGTAAGGGGTCTGATGGGGTTAGGGTTGTGATTAGGGTTATGGTTGGGATTAGGGTTAGGAGTGTGTTGGTGTTAGGGTTGTGGTTAGGATTATGGTTAGGGTTGAGATTAGGGTTAGGGGTGTGTTGGGGTTAGGGTTGGAATTGAAATTGGGGGGGTTTCCACTGTTTAGGCAAATCAGGGGCCCAACATTGCGCTCAATCTCAATTCCAGCCAATTCTGCGTTGAAAATGTTAAATGGTGCTCCTTCCCTTCCGAGTTCTGCCATGCGCCCAAACAGTGGTTTACCCCCACATAACCACATCTGCTGCTTCTTTCTGCTCCGTCAATGTGGAAAGTGTTCCCGCACAGTTCTTTATCCACAGAACCTCCACTTGTATACCCGCAACAGTTCTGGTGAGTGAGAGCCCGTCATCTGTTACGGAAGTAGACATGTCTGCTGTTTTTCCGATCTCTGACACTGAGTCCATCAAATCTTTCTTAATTCACCATAACAACCATGCCTGCAACTCACTCACAGTCCAACAGTTTGTCGTGTTCACCCTGTCATCACAGAAACCAGTCCTCATTTGTGCACTTGTGGTCACGTAAAAGATAGTTCCCTCCTACACATGGCAAAGCTAAGAGCTTGAACTTCATCATATTCAATCTATTAATAATAATAACCTATATTTATATAGCGCAGACATATTCCGCAGCGCTTTACAAGTCAGCAGTTCGTATAAAACAGGCATAAGTTACAAAGTTAACAATAATCCAACAATTAAAGCAAAAATAATGACGACCCTGCTCGTAAGAGCTTACAATCTACAATGAGGTGGGGGTGGCACAAAGTACAGGGTGGGCCATGTATATGGATACACCTAAATAAAATGGGAATGGTTGGTGATATCAACTTTCTGTTTGTGGCACATTAGTATATGGGAGGGGAAAAACTTTTCAAGATTGGTGGTGACCATGGCGGTCATTTTGAAGGTGGCCATTTTGGATCCAACTTTATTTTTTCCAATGGGAAGAGGGTCATGTGACTCATTAAACTTATTGAGAATTTCACAATAAAAACAATGGTGTGATTGGTTTTAATGTAACTTTATTCTTTCATGAGTTATTTACAAGTTTCTCTTTATTTACAGCCATTTGACATGTTGCAGAGGTTAACACACGAGGAGCTGATAAAAATTGTGTTGATGTCTGGTGAACACAGTACCCGGGTCAATGCATATTTCAAGGCAAGACACCCTACGCAAGAAAACTGTCACCATTCCCATCTTATTTAGGTGTATTCATATAAATGGCCCACCCAAAAAAGTTTGCTTCATCACTGAACATAATGTTCTGTGTAAACAGAGGGTCCCTGTTCCAATTTCTGTTTTGCCCATTCTGCAAATTTTGTAGGTTTCGTATGCTTTATGGCCAATGTGAACATGCGTTTAAGTGCTGCATGTATACCAACTCAAACCAAGCTCAATTTTTGTGTTTTTTCCTTTGTATTTTTGCATTTTGTGCAAACCGGCATGTGGTCTTCCCCTCCTGAGCTGGAAATTGTATATAAAGGCTTCCCCTGACTGGCATCCACTGGTTTGGACCTAGTCCTTTGTCTGCCGTTATTCACCCACTGATGTCAACTTTGACACATGATAAGGTTTTTAATATTAGACAGTGTAGGACCGTCCCGATAAGGGTCACCTTGTCAATGGTGGGATGGCCTTTATGCTATATTTGATCAAATACAGTATTACTAAGAACTCTGAATTATTTAAATGCACTTTTACGTTTTAATTATTTAATTACAGCAGGGTTTTTCTCATTTTGTCTTTTGTAAGTTTAGTTTGTTTGTCAAAACTGCAGGAAACAGCCCAGTAAGAGATATATAGTTGGAAGCTGGATTGGTTGAAAATTCGGTCCGATTTTGCTGCATTCTAAGCTGCGTCTTCTTTTCAAATGCTTTTTAAAATTATCTAATGGGACATAGAAAGTCTACAAAAGACATAATAAATCTAGATCATAAGATGTAAAAGTTTTTTATGTGTAAAGCGAGTCAATATCTTGGCACATTTAGTTTAACCTCTTCCCGACCGCCCACAGTAGATAAACGTTGGCGCTTGCTGGGCTTTGTGCAGCGCCGACGTTTATCTACTGTCGGCGGTTTTGTGCCCCCCGGGACCCCCACATACCTTACAACACGGGGATCCCGGTGCACAATGCATGCTGGGACCCCCGACGTCATCGAGACCTGATTGGTTCAGGTCCTGATGACGTCAGCGTCACAGCAGCCAATGGGAGCGATCGCTGGGAAAGCTGCTTGTTTCCCGGCAATCTCACTCATTGTAACGCGGCTTCTCCTCTGACAGATGATCAGAGGTGAAGCAGCGTTACTGTGTGACTAGATCGCTGCCTGGCACAGCTGTGCCAGGCAGCGATCTTGTCACACAGTAACGCTGCTTCACCTCTGATCATCTGTCATTGTGAGATCAGAGGAGAAGTTGCGTTATGTGCCAGGCAGCGATCTTGTCACATAGTAACGCTGCTTCACCTCTGATCATCTGTCAGTGTGAGATCAGAGGAGAAGTGGAGTTACTATGAGTCAGATCGCAGGGCAGCGATCTTGTCACAAAAATAAAAAAAAGTAAAGAAAAAAAAAGCAGGTACACAGGTTAGGGCTAGGGCTAGGGTTAGGGTTAGGGCTAGGGTTAGGGCTAGGGTTAGGGTTAGGGCTAGGGCTAGGGCTGGGATTAAGGTTATGGGTGTGTTGATGTTAGGTTTGTGGTTAGGGTTATGGTTAGGGCTGAGATTAGGGTTAGGGGTGTGTTGGGGTTAGGGTTGGAATTAGAGTTGGGGGTTTCCACTGTTTAGGTACATCAGGGGCTCTGTAAATGCAATATGATGCCCGCAGACCATTCCATCAAAGTCTGCATTTCAGAACGTCACTACTTCCCTTCCGAGCCCCACCGTGTGCCCAAACAGTAGTTTTCTCCCACATATGGGGTACCAGCGTACTCAGGACAAATTGGACAACAACTCTTAGGGTCCAATTTCTCCTGTTACCCTTGGGAAAATAAAAATTGGGGGCTAAAAGATCATTTTTGTGGAAAAAAATGATTTTTTTATTTTCACGCCTCTACATTATAAACTTTACTGAAACACTTGGGGGTTCAAAGTTCTCACCACACATCTAGATAAGTTCCTTGGGGGGTCGTTTCCAAAATGGGGTCACTTGTGGGGGATTTCCACTGTTTAGGTACATCAGGGGCTCTGCAAGCGCGACATGACACCCGCAGACCATTCCATCAAAGTCTGCATTTCAGAACGTCACTACTTCCCTTCCGAGCCCCGCCATGTGCCCAAACAGTAGTTTTCTCCCACATATAGGGTACCAACGTACTCAGGACAAATTAGACAACAACTTTTGGGGTCCAATTTCTCCTGTTACCCTTAGGAAAATAAAAATTGGAGGCTAAAAGATCATTTTTGTGGAAAAAAAATGATTTTTTTTATTTTCACGGCTCTACATTATAAACTTTAGTGAAACACTTGGGGGTTCAAAGTGCTCACCACACATCTAGATAAGTCCTTTTGGGGGGTCTAATTTCCAAAATGGGGTCACTTGTGGGGGGTTTCCACTGTTTAGGTACATCAGGGGCTCTCCAAATGCGACATGGCATCCGATCTCAATTCCAGCCAATTCTGCATTGAAAAAGTCAAACGGCACTCCTTCCGTTCTGAGCTCTGCCGTGTGCTCAAACAGTGGTTTAGCCCCACATACGGGGTATTGGCGTATTTGGGAGAAATTGCACAAAAAATTTTGTGGTTCATTTTCTCTTTTTACACTTGTGAAAATAAAAAAAAATGGTTTTGAAGTAAAATGTTTGTGAAAAAAAGTTAAATGTTTATTTTTTCCTTCCATATTCCATTCATTCATGTGAAGCACCTGAAGGGTTAATAAACTTCTTGAATGTGATTTTGAGTACATTGAGAGGTGCAGTTTTTAGAATGGTGTCACTTTTGGGTATTTTCTGTCATATTGACCCCCCAAACTCACTTCAAATGTGAGGTGGTCCCTAAAAAAAATGGTGTTGCAAATTTTGTTGTAAAAATGAGAAATCGCTGGTCAACTTTTAACCTTCCTTATAACTTCCTAAAAAATAAAATTATGTTTCCAAAATTGTGCAGATGTAAACTAGACATGTGGGAAATGTTATTTATTAACTATTTTGTGCGATATCACTCTCTGATTTAAGGGCATAAAAATTAAAAGTTTGAAAATTGCAAAATTTTCTAAATTTTCGCCAAATTTTGATTTTTTTAACAAGTAAGCGCAGATCATATCTAAAAAATTTTACCACCATCATGAAGTACAATATGTCATGAGAAAACAATGTCAGAATCAGTAGGATCCGTTGAAGCGTTCTAGAGTTATGACCTCATAAAGTGACACTGGTCAGAATTGAAAAAATTGGCCCGGTCACGAAGGCAAAAACAGGCTCGGGTGCGAAGGGGTTAACACCTTCATGACATATGACAGAAACTTACGCCATATGTCATGTCCCTGCCTTTGATGCGGGCTTACATGCGGTTAGGCCAGGATCGCACAAGTGAGAAACTCGGACGAGTCTCGCACTTCAATAACCGACACTGCCGCCGGCACTTGGGAGCGGAGCGTGCGGCTACATGTATTTCTATGCAGCCACACGCTCCGCTTCCGAGTGCCGGCGGCAATGCTGAGTATTAAGATGCAAGACTCTTCCGAGTTTCTCGCATGTGTGATCCCAGCCTTAGGATTGCTACTTCCACTAGGTGGCACTAGAGTTCAAGTCCTCTTCCTCTCTGAAGAGGCAATTTGCATATTTGATTTCCCAGAGGAGCATACTTGCCCTATAAGTCTCCTCACGCTAACATGCCAGGCCTGTCTTGTCACTCTCCACAAGGAGAAACGTTACCCTTCATGTGGATTGTGACACGATGATACAAAAAATGAACACTAACATCAAAACGCATTCTTTTCCATTTAAAAGAACATGAAAGGTTAAATGGACACGACTGTTCTTTTTTATGTACTCACCGCAGTTTTGTTCATCAGAGCCATTATAGCAGTCAGGGACTCCATCACACTCAGGATTAGTTTTGCCGATGCAGAGTCTGTTGGAGCATTTGTAGGTGGAAGCAGTGCATGGAACTAAGGAAATGTACAAATCTTTTAGGCACCAATTAAGTTTTAAATTTTTTTTGCTTTATTATTTTATTAACCATATATATATACTGTATATATATATATATATATATATATACATACACGCAGGAGCGGACATACCAACAGTGCAGCTGGTGCAACTGCACCGGGGCCCGAAGGTGGAGGGGGGCACCGCGCAGGCAGGGGCGTACTGCCCATAGCGGCACAGTATGCAGCCACTATGAGGCCACTGTGTGAAGATTACGGGCGAGAGTGAAAAGAACCCGGTGTTATGCAGCATCAGGCCCCTCTCACTCCCTCCCATAATCATGTGTGTACCCAGAGTCGGGGAGAGAGTGGCGCGCAGAGTACAGGAGCTCGAAAAGGGGGCGTGTCATGCATGGAGAGGCGCTGACTAATGAGCTCTTTCCTCACTAGACTGAGGAAAGCGCTCACTGGCTGCAGTATCTGTCCTCCAGTATGGCGCGTCCCAATGGTGACTGGCGAATACTTACCTGTAGTCAGGGAGCCGCACAGCACACAGCCAGGGACAACAGTGGAAGATGAGCAGGACTTACAGGGGGTCTTCTGCTCCCTCCACTGTTCTATTCTCAGCAGCATCTCACAGAGAAGAGGTCGGGGGAGGGAGCTCACTGTACGGGACAGCATGGCAGCAACAGGGGGCTGCTATCAGTCCTCCCTGATGTGTCCTCATCCAGGCTTGGACTGGCCCATAGGGTAACAGGGGAATCCTCCGGTGGGCCCCTGTGCAATGTGGGCCCCCCAACCCCACTGTATGGGCAGTACTTTGCATAATTCACTTGATTCACTCTGTACAGAAAAAACAGCATATCATCATTCATTAACCAAAGTACCCAGTTTATTATTATATAGAGATATGGGTAAATTTGAGAAGGAGGGTAGTGTAATATTTGTATGCAGGTGAAAAGTGGGCCCCCCAACGTCAATGTTACTGGTGGGCCCTTAGCACTCCAGTCTGACACTGTCCTCATCCCCCAGTGGGTTCAGCAGCCCTCTCTAGCTGATCTCTGGACTATGTGGCCGACCTCCTCCACGGCTCATCTGAACACCTGAGGTCACAAATTAGTATGTGTGTGTTTGTATATGTACATATGTGTGTATGTACAGTATATGTATGTACATCTGTGTGTGAATATGTGTATGTGTATCTATGTGTGTGTATGTATGTACAGTATATGTATATGTGTGTATATATGTATGTGTGTGTATCTATGTATAGTATATGTGGGTATCTATGTGTGTGTATGTATGTTTCTGTACATTTGTGTATGCATGTATGTGTATATACGGTATATGTGTATGTACAGTATATGTGTGTAGGGTATGTGCATAATATATTTGTATATAAGTGTGTGTGTATGTATGGTGTATGTGTGTATATATGTATGGTATGTGTATGTGTGTGTATGTACGGTATACTGTATGTGTGTGTTTGTATCTGTGTGTGTATGTACAATATACGTATGTACAGTATCTGTATGTATGGTGTATGTATGTACTGTATATGTATGTATATCTGTGTGTATGTACAGTTTATGTGTGTATGTACGGTATATGTATGTACATGTGTGTATGTACGGTATAGGTATGTATGGTGTGAATATGTACGATGTATATGTATGTATGATTGTATGGTATATGTACGATGTACAAGATGTGTGATCCATCGGAAAGTGAACAACTTGCTGATCACTGGGGATTTGACCACTGGGCCCCCCAGATATTCTGAGAACAGGGGTCTGCAGTCACGCCCTGGATAGAGCAGAGTTGTGCATACTCGGCCTATGCTCTCTTCATTATCTGTAGAGCTGCTGAGCACTGCGCTCGGCTATTTCCATCAGTTCCATAGACAATGAATAGAGCAGATACCAGATGATACAGACACCAGGCATATTATGTAATATAATATATACACAGTCGGGCTCTGCCGTTTCTCTGTACATTTGCTGTCATGTGCCAACTAGAGAGTCAGCTGCGTCTGCAGTGTTCTATTCACTGACAGTGGACACTAGTTGTCACCTGACTGCAACTCTGACTACACTGGAACCAGCAGAACTGAATGATAATGGATGTGTGTGTATATATATATATATTTATTTATTTATTACACTCACACATACAGTATATATGTACAGTGTATATATGTATATATATATATATATATACAGTACAGACCAAATGCTTGGACACACCTCATTCAAAGAATTTTCTTTATTTTCATGACTATGAAAATTGTAGATTCACTCTGAAGGCATCAAAACTATGAAATAGCACATGTGAAATTATATAATTAACAAAAATATATTCTAGGTTCTTCAAAGTATCCACCTTTTGCTTTGATTACTGCTTTGCATACTCTTGGCATTCTGTTGATGAGCTTTCAGAGGTAGTCACCAGAAATGGTTTTCACTTCACAGGTGTGCCCTGTCAGGTTTAATAAATGGGAGTTCTTGCCTTATAAATGGGCTTGGGACCATCAGTTGTGTTGTGCAGTGCAGAAGTCTGGTGGATACACAGCTGATAGTCCTACTGAATAGACTGTTAGAATTTGTATTATGGCAAGAAAAAAGCAGCTAAGAAAGAAAAACGAGTGGCCATCATTACTTTAAGAAATGAAGGTCAGTCAGTCCGAAAAATTGGGAAAACTTTGAAAGTGTCCCCAAGTGCAGTGGCAAAAACAATCAAGCGCTACAAAGAAACTGGCTCACATGAGGACCACCCCAGGAAAGGAAGACCAAGAGTTAGCTCTGCTGCGGAGAATAAGTTCATCCGAGTCACCAGCCTCAGAAATCGCAGGTTAACAGCAGCTCAGATTAGAGACCAGGTCAATGCCACACAGAGTTCTAGCAGCAGACACATCTCTACAACAACTGTTAAGAGGAGACTTTGTGCAGCAGGCCTTCATGGTAAAATAGCTGCTAGGAAACCAAGGACAGGCAACAAGCAGAAGAGACTTGTTTGAGCTAAAGAACAGAAGGAATGGACATTAGACCAGTGGAAATCTATGCTTTAGTCTGATGAGTTCAAATTTGAGATCTTTGGTTCCAACCACCGTGTCTTTGTGCGACACAGAAAAGGTGAACGGATGGACTCTACATGCCTGGTTCCCACCGTGAAGCATGGAGGAGGAGGTGTGATCGTGTGGGGGTGCTTTGCTGGTGACACTGTTGGGGATTTATTCAAAATTGAAGGCATACTGAACCAGCATGGCTACCACAGCATCTTGCAGCGGCATGCTATTCCATCCGGTTTGCGTTTAGTTGGACCATCATTTATTTTTCAACAGGACAATGACCCCAAACACACCTCCAGGCTGTGTAAGGGCTATTTGACCAAGAAGGAGAGTGATGGGGTGCTATGCCAGATGACCTGGCCTCCAGAGTCACCAGACCTGAACCCAATCGAGATGGTTTGGGGTCAGCTGGACCGCAGAGTGAAGTCAAAAGGGCCAACAAGTGCTAAGCATCTCTGGGAACTCCTCCAAGACTGTTGGAAGACCATTTCCGGTGACTACCTCTTGAAACTCATCAAGAGAATGCCAAGAGTGTGCAAAGCAGTAATCAAAGCAGAAGGTGGCTACTTTGAAGAACCTAGAATATAAGACTTATTTTCAGTTGTTTCACACTTTTTTGTTAATTATATAATTCTGTCACGGTCACACGTGTCTGGACGCAGCGAGTACCGCAAGGCGAACCCATGTGACGCACGTGACCCTGGATACACCGCCTCCAGTGGGGTGAATTTAAATAATAAACACGTGCAGCTGGATACACCGCCTCCAACTGGCGAATTTAGACATTACACGTATATACAAGTCTGGAAACCCCGCCTCCAGTAAGGCGAATTTAAACAATAAGGGAAACCTGGGAAACATTAACAGTGGTGGGCCCTGCGATAGGAAATAGGGAAGTGGAGACCTCCTGAGCTCCCCTGAGCCAGTGTCCCTGCACTCCTAACATTCTCTATGCCAGTTCCGCACCGGGCGCGCAACAGGAACCTAAAAACCCTAGCTCGTCCTGACCTAAACCCTCACTAGGGAATTGGTCGGTGCGGAAACTAATCCCACCACTGCACTAAACACACATGAGGGAAAATGACAATACAGGGGAAACACCACTTAGCTTTGCTCTGTTGCGTATGCTCCTAGCAACAGAGCCCACCACCTGTGTGCATCTTCTCCTCCACCCGGATCCATCACCATAACTGGATCCTTCACCATAGTGCAGCCTTGGAGCAGAGTCCACCACCAGTTGCAGCTTCCCAGTAACAGAGTCCCAAAGATGAGTTCAACTCCTGCCCAAAAAGTCAAGCATGCTTGAGTCCAGCTCTCAGCAACCAAGTCCCGCATGCTGAGTGCAACTCTCTCCATAGTCGTCACTCCACGAAGCCATGCAAGCACTTCCTGCCAACACCATAAACTGGAACTCCACCACGCCATGCCAGCCCTTCTTGCAGACCACCTAGCTGCCACTCGTCCCCTCTGGCTGGGCTGCGCAGGACTCATGTTCAGCTCCTTCATTCACCCAGGCTTCCTTGTGAATGACTAACACACAATATCACCAACAGTGAATGATACACCTGACACTCATTTATAGAGCATTCACACCTGTTACCTAATCACGTGCACGTAACCAAAGAACTAAAGTGCGATACCACTCACCACCACCGGGCAACTTAGAATGAAACACCACGTGTAATAATTCTAATGGCCACCGGGGGCAATCACATCACTTTAGCACCTAGCCAAAGGAAAAAATGTTCAACTTTGTCCATTTAAACTGTCAGATCCAGCCTGGATCATGACAAATTCCACATGTGTTAATTCATAGTTTTGATGCCTTCAGAGTGAATCTACAATTTTCATAGTCATGAAAATAAAGAAAACTCTTTGAATGAGAAGGTGTTTCCAAACTTTTGGCCTGTACTATATATATATATATATATATATATTAGAGGTGTAGGGGGTCTAAGTAGAACTTTTGCTAGGCAGCCTTGTGATTGCTATGTATGCCCTTGCTTGCAGGGCAGTAATAATGAGGGCAATGTGGCTTGTTTCTTGGAGCCCGAGGCTCCAGGGGTTCCATTGCCAGATTGCCCTCATCATAAGCAACGTACCGGGCAGGGAGGGGGCCCAGACACATTTCTTTCACAGGGGCCCCAAGCTGTCTGTGTCCGCCCCTGTGTATACGCTCCACATTTAAAGTGAACCAGTCACCAGGAATAATGCTATTAACTTACAGATATGGGGTTAATCTGCAGGTTAACAGCGTTATTATGCTGCCCGGCGCCTGCATGTAGCCGAATGCAGCTTGGAGAAAATGATCTTTATTCTCCAGCCAGCATTCGATATTCAGTCATGGGCGCGGTGCCGGCTCTTGTTCAGTCACGCGCTAAGTATACAGAGTGCCCACTGTAACCATGCCCACGGCCCTGACTGACAGCCCGCCCCTATGTAGAGCCAATGTCAGTCAGTGTCGGGGGCGCCCATACAGCACCGCTCTATATACTCAGAGCAGTGACCGAACTAGCGCCGGCACCGCCCCATGACTGAAACCGAATGCTGGCGGGGAGAATAAAGATCATTTTCTCCCCACTGCATTCGGCTACATGCAACAGGCGCAGGGTAGCATCATAACTGTTAACCTGCAGATATGCGGTTAATCTGCAAGTTAACAGCGCTATTTTTGGTGACAGGTTCCCTTTTAAGTGGTGCATTTTGTTATTAAAATTAGATTGGTGGGGACCTCCACCAACTGGCTCTCCTACGGGTAGGTCATCAATGTCATTGTAGTTGAAAATCCCTTCTCTATGACATATTAATACATTCGATTATTATTGGTGATGAGCGAGTACGCTCGGCACTAGAGATTTCCAAGCATGCTCGGGTGATCTCTGAGTAGTTTACGTGTGCTCGGAGATTTAGTCTGTGTAGCTGCAGCTGCAAGATATGCGGCTGCTAGACAGCCTGAATACATGTGGGGATTGCCTGTTTGTTAGTAAATCCCCACATGTATTCAGGCTGTCTAGCAGCCACATATTATGCAGCTGCGGTGTCACAAAATAAATCTCCGAGCACACCCAAACTACTCTGAGTACACCCGAGCATGCTCGGAAAGCTCGAGTAATGACCATACTCGCTCATCACTGATTATTATTATTACCGGTAACTCTTTTTGGGGTTCATTTTTACTCAATTTCAATGGTTCTATACATGCTGCCATATGCGAATGCGCTTATAAATGCATGCATAGTCCACTAAAATATAAATCTAAGCTTCAATGCATGTTGCACACCTTACCACATTAGCACTAGGGTGTGTAGTATGCTGTACAGTATAGTTTACTTTTATATACTCCATTACAGACCAAAAATAGCATTCCACCAGCCTGGAATTGATGTAGTTTCCACTTACCTGGTCTTTGGGTGGGTCTGTGTGGTTCTGTGATCCTTGTTGTGCTTGTTTTAGCAAGAGTTGTCCTCTTGCTTGTGATTTTAGCTGTCGTTGATTTTGGCGTACTTTTTGTAGGTTTGATTTGAGACATAGTAGTCCTAGAAACTGTGGTTGTCCTTCGTCCCGTGGAAGTTGGTGGTCTTACAGTAGCTGGCCTAATAGTGGTCATTGAAGATGTAGGAGGCATAGTTGACTTGGGCAGGTTCATACCACTATCTGTAGTCCTTAATACAGGAGCCACTGTGTCCAGGATCCAATCTTTAAGTTTTGTTACTCTACTGTAAACTCCTGGTTTTTTGGCTTGAGCGCAACCAATGCCCCAACTCACAATGCCAGCCAAGAAGAAAACACCTGGACTCTCTTCGCATGCCAGCGGTCCTCCAGAATCTCCCTTTGAAACAAAGTTTGAGTCAGTAGACAAGTTATTGGTTCCCCAATTATGAGCTTTGTTTTTCTTTCAGCCATACCTGACAGGAGTCCACCTTCCCATCTAGAAACCCCGCACAGATCATCCGTTCTGTTATTGAGAAATTATAAAGGACACTGCAGATTTTCTGGTCAATGATACCCACAGACGCTTTTTGTAGAACCTCAGGCTTAGACACTGCATAGAAATTAGAATTCATCATTTTTATTGTTCTTATATGATGTAGAGACCACACAGATTTACTATAATGTATTGCTTTTTGATGAGCATGCCCACAAACATTTTTTCTATAACATTCATTCTAAATAGAGTATGTATTTAACTCATCTTCCAAGATGCAAGCACAATGATGATTAATACACAACGGGATGGTCTTTCCCAAATTCCTACCGTTGCCTTCTTTGATGTTGCCCCATCCTGATATCATGCACTTCCAACCAGCGGGAAACTTCTGCAGGGCAGAAGGGAGACACACAGGCTGCACATACTTGTTAAAAGTCAGAGCATTTGATAGTTCTATCACAGCTACATCAAAGTCCAGGGTCAGTGGATTGAATTGAGGATGTTGGATTACTCTCTTCAAGCTGACCTTTACAGCCATTGTGTCAGCTCCACTTAGAGCCGTGGAACCCATGTGAGCAGTAATTTGGTCCAACTTTGTTCTGGAGAGAAGAGCAGATTTTAATACTGTATTTTTTTATCTTGGGACAGAGCAAAATACAAAACATGTGATTTTAATTGTAACCATTGTTTTATTTGTTTTCATAAATCAATAGTACACACAGAAATGAAAAACTATGAATTATGTCTTATTTGAGAAATATGCTTCTATCTCCTCCTGGACTGATCATTCGTTCGCAACATTCTCAATTTATGGTTAAATCAGTCTTCACAGATTTTACCATTACTGAGATAGGAGATGACAGTGAGTG
Organism: Dendrobates tinctorius; assembly: GCF_039654945.1. Lineage (NCBI taxonomy): Eukaryota > Metazoa > Chordata > Amphibia > Anura > Dendrobatidae > Dendrobates > Dendrobates tinctorius. The sequence continues at coordinate 97,458,815 of NW_027361679.1, forward strand.
CTTGTAAAATTCCATGGAGGATTGTGCCTGTCATTTCTGGAGAACGTGCAGCAGAATGTCTAGGAGAGGAGGCCCACCAACTGTCATCTCCTATCACAGTTATGGGAAAATATGTATTCACGGAATACTGATTTTAGCCATTCATTGAAAGTGAAAAATCAATCCAGGAGGAGAAATAAGCAGATAAATATCAAAGTTGCTTATTTTCATGTGTACTGTTGATTTATGACATAAACAATAAAATGACGGCTACTCTTTAAAATGGAGAGTCCTTAAGCTAACCGCCTTTGATACATAGCCACAATTTATACAGAAGAACACTCACTGGTTGAAGCAATGAGCAGCAGACACCAACCATCGATCCCCAATTATTGTGGCCCCACAGAAGTGATGTGGGCCCTCCTTTAGGCTTGCTTGCCATGGTACTTCACCTCTGACCGCATCGAAACCTCCAACTATTTTGTTGGGCTTTGTTAGGCCGGGACGGCTACCGCATTCTGAAACCATAATACTTGTTTTAAACGAAATTATTCAAAATACCGGAAGCATTTTCATCTATCTTCATTGTATTTCAATTGGAATACATGGTAACCTTCTCTTATTTTCCCACAGAAATCCACCTGTACTTATAGGAAATAGAGCGATCTATGGAGTGTCAGTGCTTAATTCTCACAGTAGAATCAAACATGTAGAATGTGAAGTGTGAATACCGGAACATTTACCGTTGTCAGATAACAACACAATGTGTTAGATACAATTTTCTAGCGATTGTCTCAGACTACTTTCCGCTGGCTAACAATGTCTTCTATTGTCCCTCTGTCTCCAAATATCAAAAGGCTGCTGCCTTTCAGTCTGCATGGCTGACTTCTCAGGGAGTAACCTTACAGACCTCAGCTCATATTTGTTAGACACCAGATCTTCAGCTTGCTTTTTTTTTCCTCTTTCGGAGACTACATACCTTGAGGTTTAGGCGTACTGAGAGGTTTCTGGGTTGGTTTCGCCGGCATAGTACTGCTCCCTGGCTTAGCTTTTGTTGTGGAATGTTTAGTTAATGGCCGGGCAGTTGTAACTTTTGGGTTAGTCGTCTTTTTTATGTTACTGGTGGTAGTAATCAAACTTGTATGTTGTTCCATGGGGGCTGAAATAGCATCTTGAATCCAGTTCCGGACTTTGCTCACTCTCACATAGACCCCAGGTCTTCTAGCTTCAGCACAGCCCACTCCCCAACTGACAATACCTGCCAAAAAGAATCGCCCGGATGCTTCCTCGCAAACCAGAGGGCCCCCAGAGTCACCCTGTAAGGAAATATTTCAATAGGAATTAATAGTTGACTACAGATTAAAATTGGCAAACAATTTCTATTATATTATTGCAGTATGTACAATTTGTTTGGTTTGTCGTAACATAGAAAGGTCATATGTGATGAGATATGTCTTGGTGGTTTTCCATCCCCAGTTATATGAAAGAGAACTCCCAGCAGTGCCTGATCCTCCTCCATTGTTCATGGACTGGTGCACATAGATCAGGGTTCCAGGGCAGGCCCTGCTTGTTTTACAGTCCCATTCACACCTAATCCTGCTGTCGTTGGCTGAATGTACAAATCACTATTTGTCCTTCTACTACTCTAACCGAAACTCTCACATATCCTTTTTATGTTCTCCTTCGTCTCACGTTATTTCCAAACCTCTTGTAATTACTTCTTCTATTCTTCCTAATACCTGACACATTCCACTAAGCGTCCTTACATTTTGGAATAAGGATTTGCACTAAATGACTGCAAAATATACCATCTTATGTACAATGTTGTACTCATTGGCATATAAATCCTTGCTAAATCTGCCTTCTCATGACACAAACAAAGAAAAGCGCGCCTAGGAATAACCAAGAGTTAGGGTCCCTTTTCACATAGCGACGCACCAGCGATCCCGACAACGATACGACCTGGTAAGGATCGCTGGTGCGTCGCTACATGGTCGCTAGTAAGCTGCCACACAGGTAGATCTCCAATGACGCAGCAACGATCCGGCGATCCGAATAATGACCTCGGTGGTCGATGGTATCTTGTCACACAGCAGCTATTCTGAACGATTCCAGCCTGCGTCCCTGAGTTCTGCGTCGCCAACGAGGTCGCTCGTCGGCGTCAAACACAGCGATACATGCTGGCCAGTGGGATGCCCAAGATGAAAAAATGGCCCAGGATATTCGGGCACAATCAGCGATATCCAGCAGGGCGGCCGGTCGCCGCTATGTGTCACATGTAGCGAGATCGCTGTTGCATCACAAAATGGGTGACGCTTCAGCGATCTCGCTAGAGATCTCGCTATGTGAGACGGGGCCTTTAGGACACGCTAACACATTTGATATTTTGGTCAGTATTTTACCTCAGTATTTGTAAGACAAAACCAGGAGTGGGGCAATCAGAGGAAAAGTATAATAGAAACACGTCACCACTTCTGTATTTTTCACCACTCCTGGTTTTGGCTTACAAATACTGATATAAAATGCTGACCAAATACTGAACATGTGAATGTGGCCTTATACAAATAATGGCAATGCAAACTAGTAGGTATAATGAAAAATGCAATTTTATTAAATCTCAAATACAAAACACAAAGAAACAACACAAATGGTTACAACACTTAAAGGGGGAGCTATCATCAGAAAACTCTGTATTAGGCCTCCTTCACATGTCCTGGTGATTCCTGTGCAGGAAAAACCAGTACTGGTAAGATCCATGGTCCGTGAGTACATATGTGACATCCGTGGGCTGTCCGTGTTTGCTGTCCTTGTGTCAGTGTGTTTGTGTGTTACATCAGTGTAAGATGTACCGACACCTGAGAACCAGTACAGTAGACACTGATCCCAGGCGCCGGACTGCTGAAAATAGCCCCATCATTGTCACTTGGTTTCCCTCAGATCAGCATGGCTAGGAGGCAATGAAAGAATGAAAAAAAATGGCGTGGGCTACCGTGCAATTTTCAGAGCCAGCAAAGTGAAAGCTCATGGCTGGGGACTAATGTTAATAATCTGGGACAAGGGACAATACTCCATAAGGTTCCCAGGCTATTAATAACAGCTCACAACTGTTTGCTTAGCTTTTCCTGGTGATTTTACTGGTGGGACCCCAGGAAAAAAATGACGTGATGTGTAGAACAGGGTGTTAATTTTTATTTCAAATAAAGGACTTTATTTTTGCTATTACTATCAACCCACAGCTATCTGTTTAGCCTTTGCTGGTTTGTCATTAGTGTTCACGTGTGCAGCATGCATTTTGTCCGTGATGCGCAAACAAAACAAAACAAAACTGACATGTGTCTGTGTGAAAAACCTGACATGTGCACACCACCATTAAATACAATGTGTGTGCGTGTGTCCATATTTGTGACCCTTAAAAAATAGACCGCATACGGACACAAAAAAATAGACGTTTGAAGAAAGCTCTAAGTGTATTTTTAAAAAATGTTTGCCAATGTCTTTTTTTACGTAGCACAATCTGTGGAGCCCTTACAAGACAAATTTTATTAGATATGCATTAAAACCAACTGTGTGACAAATAAACAGGCAAAAGCTAAAAACAGCAGGAGATTGACTATCGGCCCTGACGCTTGATGTAAGGAAGCACCTGGCAGCACTAAAGTCCTTGAATGACCCTCGGGGTTATTTATAGGGGAATTTAGGGTAATTTAGAGACAGCCACCATTTGAGCAGGGGCACCATTATCATTTATCCTTTAGGGTGCAAATCCCCACGGCAAGGTATTAATTGCATATAGGATATCAGTTTAGGGATATTCGGAGACTATGGTGCTGCCAGGCGCTACATGACACTCAGCCATGGGGACCATGGTCACTCTCCTGCTTTTTTTTAGCTTTGGTCGGTTTATTTGTCATGGTTGGTTTTAATCATGTCTAATAAAATTTGTCTTTTAAGGGTTCTTTATATTTTTTATTTTGGTTGACCCTGACACATATTTTAAGGGCCTGTCACACTAAGAGATATCGCTAGCAATATCGCTATAACTTGTGACGTTATAGCGATATTGCTAGCGATATCGCTATGTGTGATACTTACCTACGACCCGCTCCCCCGCTGGTTATCGCTGATCGCGCGAGAACGTCCTGGACCGTTTCTCATCGTCAGCTTCCTGCGGCGCTTCCTGTGGAGAGACGAGCGTGGAGACGGGCGGGAGGACGCAGGATCGCCTGGTGTGACAGGTAAGTAGCGACCCCCGTCCCCTGCGATGTCGCTAGTGAGATCTGCCTGTGTGGCAGCTCACTAGCGACCACTTAGCGATGTACCAGCGATCCTGACCGCGTCATATCGCTGGTCAGGATCGCTGGTGCATCGCTAAGTGTGACAGTACCTTTAGACTCTAACTTCTGTTGTTTTAGGAAATCTTTTGTGCTGAAGTGTAGTCAGCTTGTGCAAAGGTCATTGTGAAGAGAGGAGGAGCAGGATCAGCCATGATATCACCTACTCCGTGATTGGTGGATCCGGTGTTATCAGCTGTGGATAGGATGTTGCCTGTCATTGTAATCCTGCCTGAGATGATAAGAAAACTTCTGTGAACTCTTCCTATAAGGATGAGAAGTATGAGTCGAAAAAAGCACCAGTGCTGGTGGTTAGAAAATTCCAAAGATAATGTTACTAATTTTAATTTTTTTTTTTTTATAAAAATCGTGAGATTGAAAAAAAAAAAACAGGCAACATTTTTATAAAAATAAATGTAACACAAAAAATCTGATTTTAAACAATAGGTCATTTTCTGATGAGCGTGCCCCTTTAAAAAATTAATTATTGTGCTCCAAACAGAACTAGCCCACCATAAGTGGCTAGAACTATCCCATACCTCCTGTAAACAAAAGGCCCTGGCCAATATAATACAAACAAAACACATAAAAAGCAATTATGTAATGTAGCAAAGCATATGCATATATTATAGCTAAGAACCAGCCAAAATCTAGAATAACTTAGAATACAACATTAGACAATAAACTATCTTACTGCAAGAAATAAAGACCATGAGACCAAAGAGACCCTAGGTAGGTCATGAAATATAACGAAACCATATATAGGTATTAATTTAATATTGTAATAAAAGTTTCACATTTATCACATCACCTATCCCTAATTTACATGTTATGTTATTTTTTTAGTGGTGAACATTTCGTGTCGTAAATCTGTAATAACAATTCATAATCTCTCTAATTATTTCTAAATCTTACAGGGAGCAAATTGTTTTGGTGCAAACTATTTCTAAACTTATCAGTAATTCCCTTTGACACATATGCAAAATATATGGAACACCTAATGTTCGATTACCTGGCAGGAATCGATCTTGCCCTCCAAATAACCAGCACACACCATCCTGTCTGTGACCACGTTGCTGTAGAGGCTATTGCAGAGAGTTTGATCCATCAAGGCCACTGTAGCTTTTTGCAGCACTTCAGGTTTCACCACTGAAATTACAAATGTTGAAGACTTATTTTGTTCTCATTGATAATAGTTAGAACTTGGATATAGATATTGACCTTTTTTTTGTGAATTTAGGATATCGACTAGTTTGTAATTTGAAGAGTTTGTTAAAGGGAATCTGTCATGTGAAAAAACACTATTAACCTGCAGATATGGGGTTAATAGGCAGGTTACAAGTTTTCTAAACCTGTCCGGTGCCGCCACCTAGAACCCGGTAGTTTTGTTTTCAGTCACGGGGCAGGGTGGGTTCAGTCACTGCTCTGTGTATAGAGAACAGCAGCTGTAACCGCCCCTCAGCACTGACTGACAGCTGGCTCTAATGATGCGCTGCTGTCAGTCAGGCCTGGGGGTGCGGTTACAGCCGCTGTTCTCTATACATAGAGTGTGCTGGTGCCAACCCCATGACTAAAACCCAAACGCTACCTGGAGGAATACAGTTAATTTCCTCCCGGTATTGGGGGTCTAAGTGCCGGCACCGTGCAAATTTAGAATACTATTAACCTACAGATTGACCACATATCTGCAGGTTAATAGTATTTTTTCACGTGCAGGTTCCCTTTCAAGTCACAGGCACACATCAGTATTTGGTCAGTATGTGTAAGCCAAAACCAGGAGTGGGTGATAAATCCAGAAGTGGTGACGTTTTTCTATTATACTTTTCCTCTGATTGTTCCACTTCTAGTTTTTGCTTACAGATACTGAGGTAAAATCCTGACCAAAATACTGAACGTATGAATGTGGCCTTAAGGTCCAGTCCAGGAAAACACTTTACTCTTTAACATATACAGTACATTTCTGTCTGCATATACCTTTATTACTCTTACAATGTGATCTATACCTGAGGTTCATATATGTGATACCATCATGTTCTATACTTTATCTCACATTCTACATATATTTGCTTTCTTCGCATCATTACGATTCATCTTTCCATGCATATCTCCTCTGATATTTTGGCGTGCACTCTGCACTTAATCATAATTACATTGTAAGTCATATTGTGCACTTTTATATCAGATTCATTCATTTTTAGCTCTCTCACATTGCCATCACGTGATCTAATTTATTTATTGTTGGTGTTTTAAAGCTACAGCTTGCTTAATTTATGATGTGAAAGAAAGTTGCCTAAAACCACCCTGAATAGACAATGGAGCCTATTCATTAAACAGTTTGCGTCAGAAATCCGGTTTAAACTGATTGAAAAATCATAACATTTTTCAGCAACTATTACTTCTGATGTTTTTTCGCTAGTTCCAAAAACTTTTGCGGAGGCGTGGTCTAACACAGCCCCATACATTTCTCATAGTGCTGTAAGACTAAATGCATTAGGAAGCGCATGCCTCTCAATGAATATGGTGCATCATACTCCAGTGCACTCTGGATCCAGAGTGTTGTAAAAAAAAAACAGTCTTGGCCCCTATGCGTTTAAGGGTTTGAAACATACCAGAAAATATTAATATACTTTTGCCCTAATATCGAGAGAATGATGTGCACTCTGTCTATCAGGAAAAATGGTGCTGGATGAACGCAAAGTCCAATACACAAAATAGAATCAGCCGCACTCAAATGGTAGATGATAGTGCAAATATAGGTATTCCTTCATTATTCTGTACAAGCATCACCAGGTGCATGAAATAAGTGACAAAAAGAGCTTGCGGACGAAGAGGTAACGTTTCGACCAGGATTGGTCTCTTTTCAAACCTCACTTTTGGAGAGGAAAAATAGAAGTATTCGTGGGAGGGTAAGTCCCGGGTAAACTTGTGTGTGATGAAGCGTGACTCGTCCGCCTGGTATGTGATGCTGGTCGAAACATTACCTCTTCATCCGCAAGCTCTTTATGTCACTTATTTCAAGCACCTGGTGATGCTTGTACAGAATAATAAAGGAATACTTTTACCCTAATCAGTGAAAATGTCATCATATTGCATGTCTTACAGTTGTCCTCTTTGAGGTAGCCCCATCCAGTAATAATGCACTTCTTGCCCATGGGGAAGACGTGAGTGGAAGCTGGTAGGCAGATTGGTTGGGTGTATTTGTTGAAGCGTAATTCAGACTCCAGTTCCAGTACAGCCACATCATAATCCGCAGTGTCCGGGTCGTAAGAAGGGTGCTTTACAATGCTTTTAATGGAGGCTTTTACTGTGCTGCTGTCTGAGCCACTTAAAGATGTGGATCCTATGTAAGCCACCCACACAGCTGGATCCTGAAAACTTGAGAAAACATTTAAAGAGCATAGTTAGAAGTGTAAGGAGAAAAGTTCACATCAAACAGCCTCCAAACATATACAACCAATAGACACTCTGGGGGCCAATCAAGATCGGCAGTGGTCTTAATGAGGGGGCGTTTTGGAGTAAACAGGGCACGTGTTGGTGTACGCCTTGTCACAAATCTTACTCCATGGAATGCCATCGCTCATCATGAATTAATGAGCAGGGTTCTCCACACCCCAATGTGGCCCCCAGTCCGCCTTAGCTCTGCCTACTTTGTTGGAGCTGTGGTGAGAATGGCGTGAACAAGCCAAAAGTCACATTCTTTGTGTAACTTCGCATTTGCTTTTTTTTTTGCCAAAAATCTGTCAAAAAAGGTTTGATGAATCGCCCCCTGTCTTTTAGTACATAAATTTAACCAGCCCGAAATGTGGATAACAAACTACTTTTTAGAGGCAGAATCTGTTACAGAACAATTATTGAGCTCACTCCTACAATGTTTTAGGCCTCATTCAGATGTCAGTGAGGTTCCTGATAAGCAAAAATAATAATAATAATAAAAAATTTTCATCAGGGTTTGGTCAGTGTGTCACGTTTGACCATCAGTCAATCATAAGTGATTTTCTCGAATGAAAATAAAATTGTAAAGCTTCTACTAACCATTGCAATGTTAATCATGGAGAGCATGAACCGTCGCCTGCAAGTTACATGAAAGTGGAGGCCCTGGCTGGGTGTGCAGAGCTGTATTGTGAGAGCCTTTGGCCCATGCAGGCCTCATGTAACCATTGTTGCAGGTTTGCCAGGACCAGATGTTCCACAGTTCAATGAGGGAGACCACTATTAAAAAATAAACTCTATACTGAACAATAACTTGATAAGGGCTATATACAAGGGATAGTGGGTACACAGTCTTATGGACATTTCCTTTACAGTGCGACGCATCTTCCACACAGTATCCTTCCTCTGTAGTCTACTCCAGTGCATTTACAGTATGTCCACAGTTTTTTCCTACTTCACAAGCCAGCTTTAACTCTACAGTCCTGATTAACAAGTCTCCTTTACTTGTTCAGTGGTTCTGCATTCTATTTCTTCCACTACTGGCACCCTGGAACTCCTGATCAGGGCACTTCACTAGTCCTAGTCACTAAGTCCTGTTTAGGACCATTACTTTTCAGGGTTACAAGATCAAGGTCTCGTGGTTTGGCATACTTTTCTGGGACCTGTCTCCGGAAGGCCATTCTGTCTCTCTGTTACTTATCCTCAGAATCTCCCTATCTCTTCAGTCTCCTATCTTTTAGGGTCACCCTCGAATGCGGCACTATTCACCATGGACCTCTAAGTCCACTCACACAGCACTTTCAGGCACTATCTGTCTTCCCAGCAGGAAGCAGTCACTCTCCCTAACACTTTCCCCTCTCATTGTGGGTTAGTCCCAAACATTAACTCCAAATGATCCTACCGACAAACTCCACATTATGTCACAATACATTACAATTTACATTACACAATATTTACATAAGACGCAAGACATTATCCACACTACCCTACAACAACGCAATTCGTGTCTTCAGTGGTAGGAACGCGATAGCTATTGTCCACCACCCTTACAAGCACATGAATTGCCCATGAATGGAAACGAGTGCTGTCCATGATGTTCTCTGAACTATACGGTGGTATAGGTGATTTTCATCCGTGCCTCTGTTCAAAATCGGACATGTGAACAGCCTCATAGACAATAATGTGTTCATGTTTTATCTGTGAAAAACACAGAACACACACATGAAAAATGGATGTCTGAATGAGGCTTTAATCTATGTATATATATATATATATATATATATATAAAATTGAATGTATGTGTGTGTGTGTGTGTGTGTGTGTATCACCGACCAATCATGAAGCATCTTTCATTTCACCAGAGCTGTTTAAAAGAAGCTGAGCTGTGATTGGTTGCTATGAGCAACAGTTTTCCTTGCAACCAATCACTAAGCATCTTTCATTTCACCAGAGCTGTTTAAAAGAAGGTGAGCTGTGATTGGTTGCTATGAGCAACAGTTTTCCTACTCCAGAAAACACCTCAGCAGACAGTGACCAGGTGGGAGAAATCTAGCATCCCCGGGAACATAAGCTCCCAGCCATTGTCTGCCCCCCAGAAAGCAGCAGAGGGCACATGACAGAAATAAATCCCCCTTCTCGTGCCCATATACCCAATACACATCCTCCATCCCATAGGCACATCTTCCCTCTTAAAGGGATCTCCGGTATGGAAGTCAGGCCAAATCCATCCAGTGCTTTGGTTTTAACCCCAGGGTCTTTTAAAGGGATCCCCGGTATGGAAGTTAGGACTGTTCCAATCTGCTCTGTGATTCTGACCCCAGGGTCTCTTAAAGGAATCTTTGGAATGGAAGTTAGGGCAATTCCACTAACCACCCTGGTTCTGACCCCAGGCCCCTCTTAAAGGGATCCCCAGTATGGAAGTGAGGGCAAATCCACTCTGCACTTTGGTACTGACCCCAGGCCTCTCTTAAAGGGATCTCCAGTATGGAAGTTAGGGCAAATCCCTCAGCGCTCTAATTCTGACCCCAGGCTTCTATTTAAGGGATCATTGTTATGGATATCAGGGCAAAATCCATCCAGCCCTTTGGTTCTAACCCCAGGCCTCTGTTAAAGGGATCCCCGGTATGGAAGTTAGGGCAATTCCACTCAGCTTTCTTGTTCTGACCCCAGGCTCTCTTAAAGGGATCCCCGATATGGAAGTCAGGGCAATTGCCTTCAAATGCTCTGGTACTGACCCCAGGCTCTCTTAAAGGGATCTCCTGTATGGAAGTTAGGGCAAACCCCTCAGCGCTCTGAATCTGACCCCAGGATTCTATTAAAAGGATCATTGGTATCAGCACTCTGGTTGTGATCCCAGGCTCTCGTAAAGGGATCCCCAGTATGGAAGTGAGGGCAAATCTACTCTGCGCTTTGGTACTGACCCCAGGCCTTTCTTAAAGGGATCTCCGGTATGGAAGTTAGGGTAAATCCCTCAGTGCTCTGATTCTCACCCCAGGCTTCTATTAAAGGGATCATTGGTATGGAAATCAGGGCAAATCTATTCAGCACTATGGTTCTGACGCCAGGCCTCTCTTAAAGGGATCCCCGGTATGGAAGTTAGGGCCATTCCACTCAGTGCTCTAGTTCTGACCCCAGGCTGGGATATTAGGGGTAGTAGTCCGGTGGCTCTGGCTGACGGGATGATGTGGGATATTAGGGATAGTAGTCCGGCGGCTGTGATGGGATGATGTGGGATATTAGTGGTAGTTGTCCGGTGGCTATGGCTGATGGGATGATGTGGGATATTAGGGGCAGTAATCCGGTGGCTTTGAAGAGATGATGTGGGATATTAGTGGTAGTTGTCCGGTGGCTCTGGCTGACGGGACGTTGTGGGATATTAGGGGTAGTATGACGGTAGCTCTGGCTGAACGGATGATGTGGGATATTAGGGGTAGAAGTCTGGTGGCTCTGGCTGACGGGACAATGTGGGATATTAGGGGTAGTAGTCTGGTAGCTCTGGCTGACGGGATGTGTGGGATATTATAGTGAATGTGGCTATGCGGAGTGGGCGGGGCTATACACTTGGCTTTATATATATAGATATAATCATTATAATTTGTTATAACTTACTGTGGTTAGTTACTATGCCCGGTCAGCGCCGGGCTCTTCAGCTAGTATTTTATATAGTTAGAAGTACACTTTAAAGTGAACTCAGCAAAATGACTTGGTTTGTTGGGTTAAACATTTATGGTAGGCAAAATGTTATCCCCATCTCAATCCTGACTTTTTTGAAAACTCATTAAAATATGTACTAAACCTCTTGAATAAAGCATCATACTGTATGTTGTAGGAAAATAGCCATGAAGGTAAAAAAGACACTATCAGCAAGAAATGTTTAAAGTTCAGTAGCAACAAGGGTGAGACAGAGTTGTATGTCCTATTTAAAGGGAACCTGAAAGGCTATTCATGCTGCCCAATCCACAGACAGTATGCATCATACTGTCTGTGGTTTGTGCAGCATGAATTGACATACAGGTTCCCTTTAACCCCTTAATGACCGAGCCAATTTTGACCTTAAAGACCAAGCCAAATTTTACAATTCTGACCACTATCACTTTATGAGTGATAAAGTGGAAAGCTTCAACATGTCCCACTGATTCTGAGACTATTTTTTCATGACATATTGTACTTCATGATAGTAATAAAATTTATTTGACATTGCTTGTGTTTATTTCTAAAAAAAAAGAAATTTGGCAAAAATTTGAAAATTTAGCAATTTTAATGTTTATGCCCTTAAATCAGAGAGATATGTGAAACAAAATAGTTAATAAATAGCATTTCCCACATGTCCACATGTCTAATTTACATCAGCACAATTTCTGAAACATGATTTTTTTGTTAGAAAGATAGAAGGGTTAAACGTTGACCAGCGATTTCTCATTTTTCCAACAAAATTTACAAAAACCATTTTGTTTAGGGACCACATCACATTTGAAGTGACTTTGAGTGGCCCATATGACAGAAAGTACCCAAAAGTGACACCATTCTAAAAACTGCACCCTTCAAGGTGCTCAAAACCACATTCAAGAAGTTTATTAACCCTTCAGGTGCTTCACAGGATGTGGAAAGAAAAAATGAATATTTAATTTTTTTCACCAAAAATGCACTTTACACAAACGTTTTTATTTTCACAAAGGTAACAGGAGAAAATGGACATCAAAATTTGTTGTGCAATTTCTCCTGAGCACGCCAATACCTTATTTGTGTGTGGGCGCACGGCAGGGCTCGGAAGTGAAAAATTTGACTTTTTGAATGTGAAATTTGCTGGAATCATTAGTGGAAACCACTCACAAGTGACCCCATTTTGGACACCACAACCACCCACAAGTGACCCCATTTTCGAAACCACACCCCTCAAAGATTTTATCCAGGGGTATAGTGAGTATTTTGAGCCCACAGGTGTGACACAGAATTTTATATCATTAGGTCGTCATATTGAATATGCTGTAATTAGTGTTGAGCGCAAGTGATCGCTACTCCAGTTTGCATCGGGTGCTCGGGTATGCACCGAGTATTGCGGGTGATCGAGTGACATGCTCGAGTCCCTGCTCCATATGTTTCACCATACTCCTTGCATACCCGAGCACCCGATGGATACTCAAGTAGCGATCACTTGCACTGAACACTAGCCATCATTTCGTTATTTTTTTATACTTTTGAAAAAAAACCATTTCTAACTCCAATCCCAACCCTAACACAATCCTAACACCAACCCTATCCCTAACACAACCCTAATTTTTAACTAAGTGGAGTGACAAAGAGGGATTTGACAATTTTTTTCTTTTGATCCCTGTGATAAGGTCTAGCACAGGGATCAAAATGAACCAATAGGAAAAATTGCCTATTGTAGCTGGGTACCGGCCGGCAGATCTCGGCAGGCGCACTGCGCTTGCGACCGACATTTTTTTTACCAGGAAGATGATGCCGGTCCAAGGGACGGATCAGGAGGTCCTGGGGATGGTGGAGGTATCAGAGGTTCTCGGGATATATCATGTCAGAAGCAACAGAAATAATTGTAACTGCGCACTCACTTTTTTGCAATCACCATTATTCATTGAATAATGGCGATCACATGACTGGAAAATCTGGCCCTGATCCTGTTCTCCAGGGTCTCGTCTACCCTTGGAATAAGTATCCTTAATGGCTGCTGTTTTAATGTGTATCGGCATTCTTTAAGGGGTTAAACATCATTACTGTAATTATCAGAGTTCAATTATATAGTGATGCCCTAAACTGGTGATTGATCATATTGTCCATGCATGGTTAGCCAAGGAGGTTGGCACACTGAATGACAGAAATGTAAATGGCACAAAAAGTCAAAGAAGCAATCGCTACCTTTTATCAAAGAAACAGAATGCAAGTAAGTACTGGTGCACATACAGTCCTGGCCGAAAGTGTTGGCACCCTTAAAGTTGTTCCAGAAATTGAAGTATTTCTCCAAGAAAATTATTGCAATTATACATGTTTTGCTTTACACATTTTTATTTCTTTTATGTATACTAGAACAACACAAAAAAACCCCATAAAATGCAAATTCGACATAATTTCACAAAAAATACCCACTAATGGGCCAGACAAAATTGTTAGAACTTTTCCAAAATTGCAGGAAAATAACTTTTCTCCAAGCATGTGATTATCATTCAAAATCACCTATGGCAACTAAAAAGTGTTGGCAATATTAAGATCACCCCTGAAACTAGATAGAAAGATGATAAGTTGATTCAATCTTTTCCATTGTGTGTGTGTGGGTGCCACAATAAGCATGGAGAACAGAAAGAGCTGAAGAGAACTGTCTAAGGACTTGAGAACCAAAATTAATAAAAAATATAAAAAATCTCAAGGATACAAGTCCATCTTAAGAGATCTTGATGTTCCTTTGTCCACGGTGCACAACATAGTCAAGAACTTTACAACCCATTGCACTGTAGCTAATCTGTCTTGATGTGGACGCAAAGAAAAATTGAAGATAGTTTGCAACACAGAATAGTCTGGATGGTGGGTAAGCAGTCCCAATCTAGTTCCAAAGAAATTCAAGCTGTCCTGCAGGCTCAGGGTGCATTAGCGTCCGCGCAAACTATCTGTTGACTTTTGGATAAAATGAAATGCTATGGCAGGAGACTAAGGAGGACCCCACTGCTGACTCAATGACATAAAAAATATAGACTTCAGTTTGTCAAAATGAAGCCAAAATCGTTCTGGAAAAGTGTCTTGTGGGCAGATGAGACCAATATAAAGCTTTTTGGTAAAGCATATCATTCTACTGTTTACTGAAAACAGAATGAGGCCTACAAAGAAAAGATCACAGTACCTAGAGTCATAAATGGTGGAGGTTTAAAGATGTGTTGGGTCTGTTTTGCTGCCATTGCACTGAGTGCCTTGACTGTGTGCAAGGCATCATGAAATTGAAAATTACCAAAGAGTTTTGGGTTGCAATGGAGTGCCCAGTGTTCTGGGTTTGCGTTCTAGGTCATTTATCTTCCAGCAGGACAATGACCCCAAACATACTTCAAAAAGCATCCAGAAATGTATGGAAACAAAGCTCTAGAGAGTTCTGAAGTGGCCAGCAATGACTTTGGATCTAAATCCTATTGAACAACTGTGGAGATATCTAAAAATTGCTGTTGGGACAATGCACCCTCCAAATATGAGAGGCCTGGAGCAGTTTGCAAAAGAAGAGTGAACAAAAATTCCAGTTGAGAAGTATAAGAAGCTTGTCGATGGTTATAGGAAGCGGTTGATTGCAGTTATTTATTTCAAAAGGTGTGCTACCAAAAATTAAGTTGATTGTGCCAAAAATTTTGTCCAGCCCATTTTTGGCGTTTTGTGTGAAATTATGTTAAATTTACATGTTTTTACTCTGTTTTTTTTTGTGCTGTTCAAATACACCAAAGGAAATAAGTGTATAACAAATCATTTTAATTATTTTCTTGGAGAAATACTTACTTTTTCTAGAACAACTTTAAGGGTGCCAACACTTTCAGCCATCACTGTACAAGTTGTTATACATGGACAAGTGAAAAGAGAAGAATTGACAGGGTAGAAAGCCAAAATGAGGAATTGTAAGGACACAGTGCTATATAATATGATGATTGCAATATATTAAGAGGATAAACATTTTGATGGGAGTTATTCTTTAACCCCTTTGCAATTAATGATGTATGGGTATGTCATAGGTTGCCTCATCCTCTTTGATGCCGACTCAGGGACTGAGCCTGCATCTTTTCATGCACATGACGGCTGATCTGATCAGCCGTCATGTGCCACTAACAGCTGCGAGTGGAATCACGATCCATCAATGTTTCCAGACCGCAGCATGTCTATTTATCTTGCGGAGATGCTCCATCTCCGCAAAATAAAGTCACCCATACAATGTATAGGATGCAGTGATTCCGCATGGTTTAATGAACACATGCGAAATCACCTGCGTTCCAAAACCGGCATCGCTTTGGACGGAACGGACATGTGTTGCATCCAAAGCGCTGCCAATACTGACCGTGGAAACATACCCCAAAGAGAAAACTGTGGCTCTATCATAACTACTGTACCGAGGAAACTAAGTGATACATTGCTGGTATTGGGGTCTCTGTCCCTACCTCAGGTTGCTTTCAGATTACATAACAAAAAAAACTGCAGACTTATTCTAAAGTAGTGAGCAATATCATCCTGTAGGTGCCATGTTCGATGCCTACAGTAGATTTTTTTCATGATTGATAATGAATGATATATCTATGCATCCACACTTCTGTACTTCTCAAGGAGAATGCCCACAACATTCTCCCAAAGTAGGTTTCATTACTGTCGAAAGCAAGGGAACAGAACCTAATCACCATTAGGAACATACCCTTACCAGAACATATACACTTATCATACAGTTGCAATTTATGACTTGCACTCTTTGAAATAAATGAATACTGGAATTAGCTCTAAACTCCAGCTATACTTACTCATTGAAGCAGTGAGCTGCTGACACCAGCCACTTAGCACTTATTATGGTGGCTCCACAGAAGTGTTCATTGTTCTCTCTGAGGCTAACCTGCCATGGAAACTCTCCTTTTGAAGCATCTGACCCGCCAACTATTCTGTTGGCTTTTTGCATCGCAGGTCGAGTACCACAGTCTAAAGGAACAGTAAGAAGGAGGGCATAATAAGCAGTCACCATTGAATAACTAATAGTCAAATGAGTAAAGACCCCTGCACATCACATTCAGGAGACAGTCACTCCCATGCATCTTTTTACATAAAAAGGAGTAATGGATCCAGGCAGAAGGAGACACAAAAAAGTCTCTAGGGACGTATAGGGGAATGTTTCCTCACTCCCCTGTGTCACAATCTGAAATCCGATTTCATCTAAAAAGATTTGTGTTGTGTTTGTCTTCTCTTTAGACTTTTTTAGTGCAGAATATCAGTCAGAAACAAAAACATACAATAAATGTTTTACAATGGAAGTTAGTAAGTGACATTTACAACTGTACGAGGAAATCTTGGAAATATTTGTGTTTTTTCTCATCTTGAAAACGGCACCAAAACGCATTAGTTATTAATAAAAACTTTGTTCTATAGGCCAAAGCTCCTTCATTCCCGCAGCACAGACGCCGAACATGACACTTCTTAATCTGTCAAACTTGCAACTGTATGGCATACATATACACTACATAAGATGGGCCATAAATTCCTTGAGATGTGGTGTAAATAAGCTTTAACAATCATAAAAACGTGTTTTTTAAAAATTTTAATTTTTATTGTGTCAACTTTACTATTAATTTTGACATGCAAACTCACTGCAGTTCTTCTCATCTGATCCATCCTTGCAGTCGCGAACGCTGTCACATTCTGGGTTTTGCTTTACGATGCATTGACTGTTCTTGCAGGCAAATACTTGAGGTGGGCAATTTCCTGTAGTGGGAGCAACAAGACAGTAGCAACTGAATATCAAATCAAAGGGGGTCTACTCGGATTAGGTAAGGGTTAAGTCACCCAAACACATCAAAGCCCACCAACTTTGGAAGCATCAACTACCTGATTTGAAATAAAGACACTAATGTCCTGCTTCTGTTCAAAGTAACAGAACAATTATCCAAACTTCTTCACTCACAACTTTTTATGAGAAAAATGCAATGTTTAAACTTCCATGGTTTATGTGTTGCCACTTTATTCACCAAATTCATTTGTGGCCAGGGCTGCTGCTAGGAATTTCGGGGCTCCATAGTGGCAAAATTTTAGGGGCCTCCTTGAGAGTCCGCCCAGGCTCCATCCTAGCCCCGCCTACACCCCTCGAACCATCCACAGTCCCACCGCCCTCTCTTGGAAAAACTCCACTTCTGCACTACATCCTCGCCAATCACACTTTTACAGTTCCCATAACCAAATACATAACCAGCAGCTTTTGTTTTGGCCAAAAGATTTCTTAACCCGCCACTAAGACAAGGTAGACTCTTTTGAGCAGGCTCTACTCTACTGTAACTTACTAAACAGTTGTTAAAATATCCAATACAATTTAGGTATTTAGGTATATCTTTATTTATTTAAAATTTTTAAAATGACCAATAATATCACAAACAAGGTACAAATACCACCACATCATGACCAGACCACATATTACCACCATATAGCGATCAAATAATACCACATGCATGTAACAAAAGCTGCCACACCAAGAACAAACCACATATTACCACCACAGTGACCGAATAATAGCACATACAAGGAACAAATACCGCCACACCATGATCAGATCACATATTACCACAACATAGTGATCGAATTCTGCAATACTGATCATTAATAAAAAAAACAATACAAATATCACCATAAGTGCCATTATACACAGGAGCTCTGTATATAGTATAGTGTACAGGTAATACAGTGATCACTGGTGACATGATATACAGGAGCTCTGTATATAGTGTCAGTGTACAGGTAATACAGTGATTGCGGGTGACATTATACATAGGAGGTCTGTATATTGTGTCAGTGTACAGGTAATACAGTGATCACCGGTGACATTATACACAGGAGCTCTGTATGTGCTGTCGGTGTACAGATAATACAGTGATCACCAGTTACATTATACACAGTAGTTCTGTTTATAGTGTACAGTGTATAGTGTCAGTGTACAGGTAACACACTGACTCTCTGGTGACGTCGGTAGTTGAAGTCCTTAATCTTTGCTTTTCATCCTCATCCAGAGCACACCGCCATCACTTCTTCCAGCCAGGATTTGTCTCTGCAAAAAATAACACATTTATCTGGAGCACATGCCCCAATTTTTCCCCAACCTCTACACTACGCCAGATGAAGAAAAAAGCGACCGTGTCACCCTGCACAGTAACAGGACATCTCCTACCCCACACTGAAAACAGTATCCTCAAAAATAATATCCTTTAATTCGCCCCTACAGTAATAATATCCCACATTCAGGACCCAATGTGTCCTCCCATTCTGCCTCATGTCTCTCTATACTTCCCCTGTGTCTCTCCATATTGCCCCCATAGTCATCCATAATAGTATAATGTACCCCATAGTCATACAGTTGTAGCCAAAAGTATTGACACCCCTGCAATTCTGTCAGATAATACTCAGTTTCTTCCTGAAAATGATTGCAAACACAAATTCTTTGGTATTATTATCTTCATTTAATTTGTCTTAAATGAAAAAACACAAAATAGAATGAAGCAAAACATTGATCATTTCACACAAAACTCCAAAAATGGGCCAGGCAAATGTATTAGCACCCTCAGCCTAATACTTGGTTGCACAACCTTTAGCCAAAATAACTGCGACCAACCGCTTCCGGTAACCATCAATGAGTTTCTTACAATGCTCTGCTGGAATTTTAGACCATTCTTCTTTGGCAAACTGCTCCAGGTCCCTGATATTAGAAGGGTGCCTTCTCCAAACTGCCATTTTTAGATCTCTCCACAGGTGTTCTATGGGATTCAGGTCTGGACTCATTGCTGGCCACCTTAGAAGTCTCCAGTGCTTTCTCTCAAACCATTTTCTAGTGCTTTTTGAAGTGTGTTTTGGGTCATTGTCCTGCTGGAAGACCCATGACCTCTGAGGAAGACCCAGCTTTCTCACACTGGGCCCTACATTATGCTGCAAAATTTGTTGGTAATCTTCAGACTTCATAATGCCATGCATGCACGGTCAAGCAGTCCAGTGCCAGAGGCAGCAAAGCAACCCCAAAACATCAGGGAACCTCCGCCATGTTTAACTGTAGGGACCGTGTTCTTTTCTTTGCCTCTTTTTTTTCTCCTGTAAACTCTATGCTGATGCCTTTGCCCAAAAAGCTCTACTTTTGTCTCATCTGACCAGAGAACATTCTTCCAAAATGTTTTAGGCTTTTTCAGGTAAGTATTGGCAAACTCCAGCGTTGCATTTTTATGTCTCAGGGTAAGAAGTGGGGTCTTCCTGGGTCTCCTACCATACAGTCCCTTTTCATTCAGATGCCGACAGATAGTACGGGTTGACACTGTTGTACCCTCGGACTGCAGGGCAGCTTGAACTTGTTTGGATGTTAGTCGAGGTTCTTTATCCAACATCCGCACAATCTTGCGTTGAAATCTCTTGTCAATTTTTCTTTTCCGTCCACATCTAGGGAGGTTAACCACAGTGCCATGGGCTTTAAACTTCTTGATGACACTGCGCACAGTAGACACAGGAACATTCAGGTCTTTAGAGATGGACTTGTAGCCTTGAGATTGCTCATGCTTCCTCACAATTTGGTTTCTCAAGTCCTCAGACAGTTCTTTGGTCTTCTTTCTTTTCTCCATGCTCAATGTGGTACACACAAGGACACAGGACAGAGGTTGAGTCAACTTTAATCTATGTCAATTGGCTGCAAGTGTGATTTAGTTATTGCCAACACCTGTTAGGTGCCACAGGTAAGTTACAGGTGCTGTTAATTACACAAATTAGAGAAGCATCACATGATTTTTCGAACAGTGCCAATACCTTTGTCCACCTTCTTTTTTATGTTTGGTGTGGAATTATATCC
Source organism: Dendrobates tinctorius (assembly GCF_039654945.1). Taxonomy (NCBI): domain Eukaryota; kingdom Metazoa; phylum Chordata; class Amphibia; order Anura; family Dendrobatidae; genus Dendrobates; species Dendrobates tinctorius. Next base: position 97,479,089 of record NW_027361679.1, read on the forward strand.
AATTTGGCTTTAGGACAATTCTTTTTGTGTTTTTTCATTTAAGACAAATTAAATGAAGATAATAATACCAAAGAATTTGTGTTTGCAATCATTTTCAGGAAGAAACTGAGTATTATCTGACAGAATTGCAGGGGTGTCAATACTTTTGGCCACAACTGTATATAGCAGTATAATGCACCCCGATAGTAGTATAATGTACACCATAGTCATATATAGTATAATGCACCCACATAGCAGTACAATGCACCCTATAGTACTATAATGCACCCCATAGCACTATAATGCACCCCCATAGCACTATAATGCAGCAGCCCCATAGGAGTATAATACAGCAGCCCCATAGGAGTATAATGCAGCAGCCCCATAGGAGTAAAATGCAGCAGCCCCATAGTATAATGCACCCATAGTATAATGCAGCAGCCCCATAGCATTATAATACACCTATAGAATAATGCAGCATCCTCATAGTATAATGCAGCAGCCCCATAGTATAATGCACCCATAGTATAATGCAGCAGCCCCAAAACAGTATAATAAACCCTTAGTTTGTATGTTCTCCCTGTGTTTGCGTGGGTTTCCTCCTGGTACTCTGGTTTCCTCCCACATTCCAAAGACATACTGATAGGGAATTTAGACTGTGAGCCCCATCGGGGACAGTGCCAATAATGTCTATAAAATGCTGTGGAATTAATGGCGCTATATAAATGAGTAAAATAAATAAATAGTATAATGCAGCAGCCCCATAGTATAATGCACCCATAGTATAATGCAGCAGCCCCATAGTATTATGCAGCAGCCCTATAGTATAATGCACCCATAGGAGTATAATGCAGCCCCATAGTATTATGCAGCAGCCCATAGTATAATGCACCCATAGGACTATAATGTACCCCATAGTATAATGCAAAAACCCCATAGCAGTATAATGTACCCATAGTATAATGCACCAGCCCCATAGCAGTATAATGCAGCAGCCCCATAGTATAATGCACACCATATTATAATGCATCCCTTTTCCCTTCCCCCATAGAAGTATAATGCACCCCCATACTTGTATAATAAGCCCCATGCCGCGGCTTTACAAAAAAAAAGTTTTTCCTTACCTGGCCTCACCTACGATTCGGCAGAGGCACTCAGCGTCATTTCGGCATATGACGTCAGCTGCGGGCCCCCTCTGCTCATCAGGCCCCATACGCCAGTAAGGGCAGTAATTCCCTGATGGCGGGCCTGTTTATGGCATTCTCAGCGATTTCTACAATTTCTCACAAGCATGGATTTTGCATAGCGTCAACAAGCAGACTTAGTTCACATTAGTTACAAGTAGAATGTGAGAATAAATGTATCACTCATACTTGTGCTACAAATAAAAATGCGAATATTGAAATAAAAACATTAGCATGTTCAACTTTCTGACCAATACAGGTTTCACCTCTTCGGTGGCTTCTTCTAGGGCATACAGTTACTTGCAAAAGTATTCACCCCCTTAGCATTTTTTGTTTGCATCAGTTCATGTAAAATGCATGCCTACAACTGTGAACATTTGGTTTTCCTTTTATTGTGAAGCAAACAACAAATACGATAAAATAACTGAAAACTTCAGTGCGCATAACTATCCACCCCCTAATGTCAGTACTTTGTAGAGCCTACTTTTGCGGCAATTACAGCTGCAAGTCACTTTGGATGTCTCTATTTACACATCTTGCCATTGGGATTTTTGACCATTCCTCAAGGCAACACTGCTCCAGTTCCTTCAAGTTAGATGGTTTCCTCTGGTGAAGAGCCATCTTCAAGCCTGACCACAGATTTTCTATTGGATTAAGATTTGGTCTTTGACTAGGCCACTCCAAAACATTTGCATGTTTACCCTTTAACCACTTAAGTATTGCTTTGGTAGTATGCTTTGGGTCATTGTCTTGTTGGAAGGGTGAACCTCTGTACCAGTCTCAAATCACTGACAGACTGAAACAGACTTTGCTCAAGAATATCCCTGCATTTCACACTATTCATTTTCCGCTCAAATCAGATCATTTTCCCTGTCTCTGCAGACGAAAAACATCGCTACAGCATGATGCTGCCACCACCATGTTTCACTGTAGGGATGGTGTTCTTGGGGTGATGAACTGTGTTGGTTTGGCACCAAATGTAACGTTTACCTTGTTGGCCAGAAAGTTAAATTTTGGTCTCATCTGACCACATCACCTTCCTCCATACATTTGGGGAGTCTCCCACATGTCTTTTTGCAAACTCAAAATGAGCCTTACAATTCTTGTGTGCAAGTAAAGGCTTTTTTCTGCCCACTCTCCATAAAGACAATCTCTATGGAGTGTACGGCTTATAGTGGTCGTATGAACAGATACTCTGCTTGGGAACTCTGCAGCTCCTCCAGTGTTACTTTTGGTCTCTAAGCTGCTTCTCTGATTAATTGCCTTCCTGGCCAGCACTTCTCAACAACTCTATCCCTGACTTTGGAGATCTCCTTTGTCTTCATTGTGTTGTTTAGTTAGTGGTACCTCTTAATTTAATGGTGTGGCAGCCTCTGTGTCCTTTCAGAAAAGGTGGGTATATACTGACAGCCCATGTGTTAAAAAATGTAAAAATACGGAATGGGAACACCTCTATTCTTGATAACAGCCCTCACCTGTGAGTTTTGCATGGCTGATTATCAAAAATACGGGGGGAACTCATGCCGTTTTTTAAAATTATTTATTTACAGCGCAGGCGCCAGCTGATAAATACTCCTATCAGCCGCTCCTACTCTCACTGTTATTAGTGGCACCAGGTGTCGGCTGATGGGAGCAGTAGTCCAATCAGCTGACACCAGTGACCAGAGGTGAACTTTATACCTCCAATCACAATTGCGCGCTCACGTTGTCTTTGGACAGTGTGGGAACCGCATCTCTCTGACTGGCTGTGTTGATTTTCCCGCTGATCAGAAGCAATGTTTGCCGCGCTGCCATGCACCTGACAGTGCGACAAACACCCAGTGTTTGGGGGGCCAAACCCGAACAGTAACATGGACTTCCTGGTGAAGTCCATGTTCGGTGTCCGTGCTCAAACAGTAGGTGTTCGGTACGGACACCAAACTTTACTGTTCGGGTTCGCTTATCTCTTGTAACGGTATGTCAATCGAACAAGTAAATACTCCCATCAGCCGCTCCTGCTCTCACTATTATTAGCGGCAGCAGGTGTCGGGTGATGGGAGCAGTAGTCCAATCAGCTGACACCAGTGACCAGAGGTAAACTTTATACCTCTGATCACAGCTGGTGCACACGCTCTCTTTTGAGAGCATGGGAACTGCGGCTCTCTGACCGGCGGGGATGATTTTACCACCAATAAGAAGCGGTGTTTGTCACAATGTCATACACATGACTGCTTGGCAAACACTAGGTGTTCGGGCCCCCCATTCACTTCCGGGTTCAGGTATTGGTACTGTTCTGGCACCCAAACCTGATCTTTTTGTAATTGTTTGGCTGAACCTGCCAGAACTGAACATCCAGGTGTCCACCAATCTCTATTAAGCACACATTATTGTCATTTTGTCCCTAAGTAACTTTTTTTTTTTTTGGTCGTCTTTTCCAACATCTTTTACTATCAATTTTTGTTTATTTATTTTTTTAAATGGACCCGTCACTTCTTTTAGCTCCTTCATGTCTTAGGAAACATGAAGTGGTTAAAAAATCTGAAAACACTGTACAGTTGTGGCCAAAAGTATTGACACCCCTGCAATTCTGTCAGATAATACTCAGTTTCTTCCTGAAAATGATTGCAAACACAAATTCTTTGGTATTATCTTCATTTAATTTGTCTTAAATGAAAAAACACAAAAGAGAATGAAGCAAAAAGCAAAACACTGATCATTTCACACAAAACTCCAAAAATGGGCCAGACAAAAGTATTGGCACCCTCAGCCTAATACTTGGTTGCACAACCTTTAGCCAAAATAACTGCGACCAACCGCTTCCGGTAATCATCAATGAGTTTCTTACAATGCTCTGCTGGAATTTTAGACCATTCTTCTTTGGCAAACTGCTCCAGGTCCCTGATATTTGAAGGGTGCCTTCTCCAAACTGCCATTTTTAGATCTCTCCACAGGTGTTCTATGGGATTCAGGTCTGGACTCATTGCTGGCCACCTTAGAAGTCTCCGGTGCTTTCTCTCAAACCATTTTCTAGTGCTTTTTGAAGTGTGTTTTGGGTCATTGTCCTGCTGGAAGACCCATGACCTCTGAGGGAGACCAAGCTTTCTCACACTGGGCCCTACATTATGCTGCAAAATTTGTTGGTAGTCTTCTGACTTCATAATGCCATGCACACGGTCAAGCAGTCCAGTGCCAGAGGCAGCAAAGCAACCCCAAAACATCAGGGAACCTCCGCCATGTTTGACTGTAGGGACCGTGTTCTTTTCTTTGAATGCCTCTTTTTTCTCCTGTAAACTCTATGTTGATGCCTTTGCCCAAAAAGCTCTACTTTTGTCTCATATGACCAGAGAACATTCTTCCAAAACGTTTTAGGCTTTTTCAGGTAAGTTTTGGCAAACTCCAGCCTGGCTTTTTTATGTCTCGGGGTAAGAAGTGGGGTCTTCCTGGGTCTCCTACCATACAGTCCCTTTTCATTCAGATGCCGACGGATAGTATGGGTTGGCACTGTTGTACCCTTGGACTGCAGGGCAGCTTGAACTTGTTTGGATGTTAGTCGAGGTTCTTTATCCAACATCCGAACAATCTTGCGTTGAAATCTCTTGTCAATTTTTCTTTTCCATAAACATCTAGGGAGGTTAGCCACAGTGCCATGGGCTTTAAACTTCTTGATGACACTGCGCACGGTAGACACAGGAACATTCAGGTCTTTGGAGATGGACTTGTAGCCTTGAGATTGCTCATGCTTCCTCACAATTTGGTTTCTCAAGTCCTCAGACAGTTCTTTGGTCTTCTTTCTTTTCTCCATGCTCAATGTGGTACACACAAGGACACAGGACAGAGGTTGAGTCAACTTTAATCCATGTCAACTGGCTGCAAGTGTGATTTAGTTATTGCCAACACCTGTTAGATGCCACAGGTAAGTTACAGGTGCTGTTAATTACACAAATTAGAGAAGCATCACATGATTTTTCGAACAGTGCCAATACTTTTGTCCATCCTCTTTTTTATGTTTGGTGTGGAATTATATCCAATTTGCCTTTAGGACAATTCTTTTTGTGTTTTTTCATTTAAGACAAATTAAATGAAGATAATAATACCAAAGAATTTGTGTTTGCAATCATTTTCAGGAAGAAACTGAGTATTATCTGACAGAATTGCAGGGGTGTCAATACTTTTGGCCACAACTGTACATATGAACAGTCAGTCATTTTTACAATGCAGTGCATGAGCTATTCCTTTTTAGCATATATTTTGCACTTTTTCAGGCGAGTTTCCGGCCGAGCGATCACATGACCCCGCTCATTAAACTAATGAATATTCACTCCTCTCCACTCCCATTGGTGTGGAGTGAATATTCATTATCTTAATGAGCAGGGCCACATGATCGCTCAGCAGGAAGAGCTGCTGGCACCAGAACGAGATGCAGCCAGGGCGCGCAGGCAAGGTAAGTAGGATATTTTCTTTTTATAGGAACCATGCATACCAGGATAGGGAATAAGGAGCCATGCATACAATGATAGGGGATAAGGAACCATGAATACAAGGACGGGACGGGTGAGCCATGCATACAAGGACAGCGACGGGGAGCCATGTATACAAGGACAGGGACCGGGGAGCCATGCATACCAGGACAGGGACCGGGGAGCCGTGCATACCAGGATAGGGATAAGGGGACAATGCATACCAGGACAGGGATGAGGGGACAATGCATACCTGGCTTATACTTGAGTCAATAAGTTTACCCAGTTTTTCGTGGCAAAATTAGATGCCTCGGCTTATACTTGGGTCGACTTATACTCGAGTATATACGGTAAGTCTCCTCACTCTGACATGCCTGGCTTGGCATGTCACTTTCCAACACAAGGAGTAACGTTATCCCTTATACCCAAGTTCTGCTTACTTAAAACAGACAGTATATTGTAGATTTCATATATACTCCTCAATTTTGAAATTGAATCACTAAGAAGGAAAAGTTGTAGAGTTATGGAAATCATAGGATCAGTAGACATGTTAATGATTTGCAAATGATGATGAAAAACATAGAATCAAAACTTTCAAGACATCTAAATTTTTCAGTATTGAGTATCAGTGCTATGCTCAGAAATCTCTGCACTTAAACGCCTCAACATGCTATCAATAAGGTTAATAATGGTTGTCTGGTTAAAGTTCTGTCATGCTGAATGCACTTAATTACACAAATCATAAAGATTGTTAGCACCACGCCGGAGTCCTGCTCTGAGAGGCGGGGTCTCCGGCGTGTCTCTCCACTCACCCGTACTGCAGTCAGTTCCCCATGCTATGCATGCTTCCAGCCGGTCCTCTAGCCATGTTCTTAAGGCACGCGCGCGGGCACTCTTGTCCTCTTAAAGGGTCAACGTGTACACTTGCTATATCCTCCCCCAGCCAATAGCTGTGCGACATTAGGTATATATTGCTTCCTCCTCACTGAGGAGGTGCCTGAGCAGCCTTCCTGTTTCAGTCTAAGTTGTGTAAGGTCGCATACCAGTACAAGTCCTGTTTGCTATACTCTAGTGCAAATCCTGCTTGCTGTACTCAGATGCAAACCCTGCCTGCTGCACTCTGATGCAAATTTTGCCTGCTGCACTCTAAGTGTAACTCCTGCGTGCTGCACTCTAAGTGCAAATCCGGCCTGCCGCTCTCTAGTGCAAATCCTGTCTGCTGCACTCTGACACAAACTGTCTGCTGCACTCGGATACAATCTTGGTCAGCTGCATTCTGATGCAAGCTCTGCCTGCTGCTCCATCAAGCCTATCCTTCTGGGTCCAGCTACGGCGCAACCGTTGGTCTGTCCTGGAGTGGCACCTGGCGTTCATTGGGAGCCAAGTCTAACCTCACCATCAGAGGCTCTAGTGAATATTCAGGTGATCACTTAGTCACGCCCTTCCAGGCTATCTTCGGTCCATGACACAGTGGTTCCACAGACCATGATTGTGACAAAGATTCGCTGCTAGCTGCTCCTTTTGCAATTGCTGATCAAGGATGTCCCAGATATGCTCGATGGGAGATCAGTCCGCTGACACTGCAGGCCATGGTAGCATTTTTAAACCATGTAGGCTGCTAACCAGAGCATTAGTATGAGTCTTGGTGTTATCATGTTAACAAACAGCTCATGGGACACATTGGATAAATAGTCCTCACTAGAGATGAGCAACTTTGCCTTTTTTAGGGTCGAGTCGGGTTTCATGAAACCCGACTTTCTAAAAAGTCGAGTCGGAGAAAATCGGCCGACTATAGGGAAAAGTCATGAAAAGTCGTGAAACATGAAACCCAATGCAAGTCAATGGGGAGAAAAGTCGGCAGTGAGTGAAGGACTGTAAACACACCTGGCATTAATTTTAACCCTAGAGGCGGCGAGATCTCTCTCTCTTCTCTCCCTCTCCTTCTCCCTCTCTCTCTCTCCCACTCCCACTCCAGCTACGCTCCTGATATGCTACGCTCCGCTTCTCTCATTGGCTGAAAAAAGTCATGTGCAAGCATTCGGCGGAACCCGACTTTGGCGCTTGGGTCGCCGACTGCATGGTCGACTTCACACTGTGGTCAGGTTTCGTTTCATGAAACCCGACTTTGGCGAAAGTCGGCGACTTTTGAATCTGACCTACATGTTTCGCTCAACTCTAGTCCTCACTACTAGTTCCACGACAAAGTCAATGTAAGGCTGAGCTGTTAGTGAATCTGGAATGAAGACTGGAGGGATCCAGTTAACGTATATTATGCCACCTCACACCATAATCAAAAGAGTAATACTGGTGTGACTTTCTCTCTTGAAGGGCTCTTCATGGTGTTGCCCACATGGTCTTGTTAGAGTGGAAGTATGGTGCGTAACGATACATTCTGTATTGCAACTTAAATTAGATGTCACATACCAAGCCTAAAGCATCAATCAAACCTACACAAACCATCAGATATAGTAGAAGGCTATCATGGTGCAGAGCAAGATGGCAATTGAGGCTGGAGTGGAGATTCTATCTACTTCAGGGATGAGTCTCGCTTTTGTCTTGGATGCAATAATAGGCAGAAAACAATGTGGGCAATGCCATGAGGCTTTCCCAAGGAATGTGAAAGTGTCTCAGTAGCTATTTTTCAACACAACACCAGGCCGCATATTGCTTGAGCTACTGAGAGCAGCCTGCATTGCTTAAACATGTTACCGTGGCCTGCAGCATTTTTGCGCTTGTCTCCCATTGAGCACATCTGGGATGTTATTGTTCAGCAATTTCAATGACAACTGACAGCAGTGGCTCTTGATGATTTGCCTGGCCAATACCATTCAGTTTATCTAAAAAGGTGTCCAAATGTCAGTGGACAATGGCACTTCATTACAATATATAATTCAAGAGCCTCAATTGCATCCTTCTTCAACTCTGTTGTGGCATCAGTCATCTTCTTTGGTGTGGCGTGCTGGGGTAGTGGCATATCAACCAGGGATAGGAATAGGCTGGACAAACTGATTAGAAGGGCCAGCTCTGTCCTGGGATGCCCCCTTGACCCAGTTCAGGAAGTAGGCGACAGGAGGATACTGGCCAAGTTGAGCTACATGGGGCAGAATGATTCCCATCCCATGCATGAGACCATGACAAAGATGTGCAGTACTGTCAGTGACCGGCTACTTCATCCTAAATGTGAGAGGGAGCGCTATCGAAAGTCCTTCCTTCCTGCTGCAGTTAGGCTGTATAACCAGCACTGTCCAAAACAGAGAACGACCCAAACAGTGAACTGATAGATCCAAAGTTGTGACAGTCCGGTTACATTTTTTTTTTTTCCCCGTATATGTACCTACCTACTGTCAATGTAATGCCTTTATGCATCTGTATCTGTACTTGTTCCTGCCTTGCTGCTGTAATGCTCTGAATTTCCCCATGGTGGGACGATTAAAGGATTATCTTAACCCCGTTTCTGACATCAGGTGTACATTTACGCCGATGTCGGACTCCCTCCCTTTGATATGGGCTCTGGCGGTGAGCCCACATCTTTCCTGGGACATGTCAGCTGTTTTGAACAGCTGACATGTGCCCGCAATAGCCGCATGTTCCACCCGTGGCTATTAACCATTTAAATGCTGCTGTCAAACTCTGACAGCGGCATTTAACAAGTGCTTCCAGAAATACGCACACTGGTGACTCACGTCACGTGATCGCAGGTCACCGGTGTGTTGGCATGACAACCGGAGGTCTCCTGGAGACCTCTATGGTTGACAGTGCTGGATTGCTGTGAGCGCCACCCAGTGGTCGGCGCTCATAGCAAGTCAGCAATACTACTACATAGAGGCGATCTGACCATCGCCTCTATGTAGCAGAGCTGATCGGGCTATGGCAGCTTCTAGTCTCCCATGGAGACTATTGAAGCATGCCAAAAGTTAAAGAAAAATGTTTTTAAAAAATATTAAAAAATGTAAAAAAAATATAAAAGTTCATATGAAAACGCAAAACCGAAAAAAGCTCTGAGGGTTAAGGTGTTAAAATAAAAAGGGGGGGGAATGAAGAGATCCATTAATTAAAAATTAACTTTTATTAATAAATAAAATCAAGATATACAAAATATAATAAAAAACCAATGTGCTTCAATGTGGTCCAGACTACCAGAAGATAACACTCTATAATGATATAGTATGTATATAAATAATAGGAATTACCGTAGATCAATAGCAAGCAAATCAAGACAACTGACCTAGCATATAAATAATGACAAGGCAATAATAAGGCCATACAAGAAAAAAATAAAGTGCCTAGTGCTTGATAATTGCAATGCCCAGAATCAATATGTTCCAATTTAATTCTACATATATTCCCTCCACTAGGAAGGTGAGGGTATTAACTTCATCATAAATATATTGCAATGCCCAAAATCAATATATGCCCATCTTGTACTGCAGTTTACCCCTGGGAGGGAATATGTGGGTGTTTACACTATCCTAATCCTTAGAATACAATAAATAGAGGTGCTAGGTCCGGATTAATAACCCAAAAGTATATATAGTAATGCCTATTAGTGAGGAGGGGAGCAAATAACCTTAATTAGTACACAGATATGCCTACTCCGTAAAAATAAAAGTGTCCAGTGAATACAGAAACCTTGTCAATCAAATCATAGCAACAGTGGGTCCAGGTTGTGACCCAACAGGCTATATGGTAATAGATATTATAGAAAAGGGGAGAGACAAGTGGCCATGAACCATATCGAGTACAGTGCCCGGAAATTATAGGAAACTGATTCACCTTGGAATCTGGACTTTGGAGTAGAGTCTTCTCACCCCAACACGCGTTTCACCACTGGCTTCTTCCAGGGACCCTTTTTATTTTAATTGGGTCTCTTGAATTACAGTTCCATTCAGTGTGGCAAAACTTTCTGCAGACAACCATTAATAACCTCATTGGTGGCATGCCAAGAAGTGTAAGTGTATGTATTCCTGCTTCCATATTTTCTACATTATTAACATGTCTATCAATCATGTAATTTTCATAATTCCAAGATTTTTTTCATCCTTGATGTTGCAATTTTGCTAAAGCGACCGCTCTGGCTGTAAACTACTGGGGAATGAATGAGAAGCAGCGGGCGCAGGCTCAGTAAAGGCCCCGTTACACGCTTCAATGTCCCAGTGATCCCACCAACGATCCGACGTGGATGGGATCGCTGGGACATAGTTAGCTGATCGCTGGTGAGCTGTCACATAGGCAGATTCACCAGCGATCAAGACCAACAAGCACGCTGGTATCCAGGGTAAACAGCGGGTAACTAAGCGCCGTGCGGCGCTTAGTTACCTGCTGTTTACCCTGGATACCAGCTCCCAGCATCTGCTGTATGGTGCTGGGAGCTCGCTGATCGTTGGTCTCTCGCTGTCACACGCAGCGATGTGTGCTGCCCAGCGGGAGACCAACGATAGATTTATGGCCCAGACCATTAGGCAACGATTAACGATCAGCCAACTGATCGTTGATCGTTGCTACGTGTCATACGCACCGATGTCGTTTCGACATTGCTGCAACGTCACCAAACTGGTGACGTTGCAACGATATCGTTCACAATATCGTTGCGTGTAACGGGGCCTTAACTAGCGGTGATGTCACTGAGTCTGTGCTCGCTGCTGGCATGAACTCCAGTGACCTCAGGACCGTGAGAGAATGCAAGTAATGAGGTCACGGTGACAGAGCTTGAACTGCCATGACCTCATCACTTGCATTCTCCCACGGTCCTGAGGTCACAGCAGGTCAGTTTTTCATTCATTCATTCATTCATTCATTCATTCTCCTCTGCTTTCGCTAATCACTACAGAGCAGGAGAGAATGGATGAAAGCCGCGATCAGCACCTGCCACCGGGGAACAGTGTGAAACCAGCCTTAGGGCTCATGCTCACATGCGAGAAACTCACACAAGTCTTGCACGTCAATATCCGACACTGCCACTGGCACTCGGACCGGAGCGCTCAGTTGCATAGAAATACATGCAGCTGAACGCTCCGATCCGAGTGCCGGCGGCAGTGTCGGATATTGACGTGCAAGACTCGTCAGTCAGAGTTTCTCACATGTGAGTATGAGCCCTTCAATTGTTCCTCTCTCCTCTCCTGGTTTTGGTTTACAAATACTGATGTAAAATACTGACCAAACACTGAGGCTAAGTGCACACGTTGCAGAACTCCTGCGGAAGTTACTGCAGGAATTCCGGAATTCCATTCCGCAGGAAAACCGCATTTTAAATTCCCGCGATTTTCCCACTGAAAAACTAGCGATTTGCAAGCGTAATTAGCTTGCAGAATGCTAGCGTTTTCCAAGCGATCTGTAGCATGGCTTGGAGGACTGATTGACAGGTTGGTCACACTCGTCAAACATACTTTAGTGTTTGACAAGTGTGACCAACTTTTTACTATTGAGGCTGCCTATGCAGCATCAGTAGTAAAAAGATCTAATGTTAAAAAAATAAAAAATGGTGTTTTTCTCACCTTCCGACATCCCGCACAGCGTTCCCGATCCTCGCGATGCTCCCGGTCCCAGTAATGCTTTGCGAGACCTTTGATGATGTCGCGGTCTCGCAATACTGTAGTGGTCTCGCGAGACTGCTACGTCATCACAGGTCCTTGCCGCAAGGCATAACTGGGAACGGGAGTTGGTGGGAGCATCGGTAAGGCTGCGCGGGACGTCGGAAGGTGAATATAACCCGATTTTTATATTTCAATTCTATTTTTTTACAGGGATATGGTACCCATAGCCCAGAGGACAGTCTCCTCTCCTCCAGCCCGTAGGTACCATCCTCAAATGTTCTGCTTACTTTTCGCATGGTGGGCACAGGATTGCATGGGATACTGTTCTTTGCGTTTTCGTGGCAAAATCGCGCGTTAAAAACTGCCGCAAAAAAAACACAACGTGTGAACGCAGCCTGATAGTGGGGGCCGTAGCCTACTTTGGAGCTGTGGTGACATTTGGAGCTGGGTCTCATGAAGAGGCCACTGCATGCCAAAAACGCATGCCTGCAACGCAGCTCATGATAGATAAGGCTCGCTCACACCACCTTATTAATTGGACAAGTGCTATCCAATTTTTTATCAATGATATGTAATGGGGTAGTGCTGATCAACTTTTTTTTCTCATAACGATTCAACATGAAAAAAAATTTCAGCATGCTGGGATTTGATGCGTAACTCGGATGAGACTTGCCCATTCTAGTCTATGAGTGCGTAGAAAACATCAGGCTGCACTTTGCGCTTGGATGACTTCATTATTACTTACTGCATGGTTGTATGAAAACCGTGTCCACTACGTAGCAACTGGTACATGGAATCATACTGTAACTGGGAGAGATTTTTGGCGTGGATTTTTCTGCTTGCAAAATCCTTGTCCAAAAACCACAGACAAAAGAAAATTTTTTTCATTATATTTTTGTGTATGTAGTGCCTTTTTGTCTACTTATATTTGTTGGGTGGTCAAATTTGGTGTGGTTTTTCAAGCAAAAATGCCTCAAGAATTGACATGTTACTTCCGTTTACACATGGAAAAATATAATTCCTTGCGCATTAGAGGCACATGTTACTATTAAACCTATTAGGAAGCTTATTTAAACAGTATGTGGAAGTGATTTTGATGTGGGCTTTGCAGCAGAATCTGCGCCAAAATCCAGGAAAAAAAAAACTCCATGAAAATATACTCTAAGGATATGTTCACACTGACGTTTTTGACATGCTTTTTGTTGTTGTGGATTCTGTGCAAAAATCCACATTTACCTTCCATTTTTAATGCAGGTTAAAAAAAAGCATCATGTCAATTCTTCGTCACATTATCCACATGTATGTCAAGGCAAAAATCGCCTTTTTAATGCAGTTTTTAACAAAGACTTTACAGTTTAACACCAAAACAAACCATATTGATATTTCCTATTTTAGAATTAAAAATGCATCAGAAAAAACGCTAAAATCCAGACATGTTTCTATAAAACCACATTTCTTTTAGATGCATTTATTAGGCATGGATTTTTCAACCAGAAATGTCTATGTAAAAAAAACAACTCTTTGTAAACATACCCTTTTAGAAATTGGAAGACTATTACAAGCCCGACTGTTGTTTTAACACATATTTTCACACAATTACTATTGTAGTTTTTGGTCTGATGACAGTAAGGGTTAATAATTCTCCCAACCCAAAGCAATTAGTATGAAAAACAATGGGATACATTATCAATTGCTCACAATTTCAATATATTAAATTCATGAATATTTTTAACTTGATGTGGTGGACACACAGGAATCACTGAGAACTACTCAATAACAATGTCGAGAAATATTTTGTCTTACCTGACTTCAGACCAATGGAGTAGAAGGCTAGCCCATTATTGTCTGCATTTAGAATCCCGTCAAGTTAGAAAGAAAAGGAAAAAACAAAAGATCATTATAGTTAGTAATTAGCATCTACAGTCAATTATATAAACTTATGTGATCATAATATGTTTTAAACACAGAGATTTTGCAACAAATGAATGCTTACATTGGTGACCATAATTTGGGACATGTAAGGCTACTTTCACACATCGGGTTTTTTTCTGACAGGCAGGATCCGGCTATTTTTAAAAAACCCGGTCCTGTGAAATCTGCCGCCGGATCCGGTTTTCTCCCATTGAATTGTATTATCGCTGGATCGCGCCGCATGGCCGTCTGTTTCTTCCGTTTGTTGCCGGATCCGGCTAAAATTTTGATTCCAGCGTCTGGAAAAAATGCCTCAAGTAACGTTTTTTTGTCTGCGGCGAAAAAACGGACAGTGCCGGATCCGGCACTTCCGGATTTTTGCTACAATGCAAGTCTATGGGCGCTGGAATGTGCCGGATCCCGAAAAAGAGGGATCTGGCCACGGGATCCAATTTTTTAAGTCTGAGCAAGCTCAGATCCAATTGGCCAGCCCCCAGGAAACAGATATAAACATTGCCAGTGAGGCTAGACGGATCCTGCGTAAAAACGGATCCGTTTAATCAGTTTTCCACAATTTACGCCAGATCCGGTTTTTCTAAAAATATCCGGATCCTGCCTGTCAGAAAAACCTGATGTGTGAAAGTAGCCTAAGAGATACATTCACACTGCGCGCCCTAAAGGCCCCCATAACACATTGGGTAACAATCGTGAGATCGTCTAATCATCTAAAGCAAATGGGATCCTCACAACTGTCCCTCGGCAGTGTGGGGGTATGAGGAATGGAAGGTTGGAATGTAATTGCTTGGTCATTTTGTTGGGAGGATAGATAAGCCACGACCATGTGATTCATGGTGGATGAGTACACCGCCTTCCTCAGGGTATAATATGTAGTCAAAAATGGAGCACGTTAAATACCCGAGGTATTTCTACACCTACATGGGTATTTAACGTGTCCCATTTTTGCCTACATGTTAACCCCTGAGGAAGCTGGTATACCCGGTGATAGGCATTGGGACTCACTTCTCCCTATGATTTGATAAGATCAAAACTTTATATCTGAGGATTTTCTTAATTTTTTTTTTGGTACCTCGCTGTCTTGATGTTGCATTGTTCTATTTACCATACATTAGCAGTTCTCGCTATTTGATACATATTTTTCCTTAATAAGGCAGCATTATGACTTATATTTTTGTTATTATATAGATACCACTTATTTAATCAATTCATGTATTTTTCATTAGGTTGCTGCTTTATTTTTCATTGATATTTTGTGTGATTATTTGAGTTTTTGCAGTTATTCTCCTTTCTATTTTGGGAATTGTTCTTACTCCATTTTAATTTTAATAATGGTTTGTTGTTCTTGATTTGATGTGTATTGATGGTATCTTACTGTGTGTATTTCATCTCTTGGTATTGGTATAGACTAGACTAGAGGCAGCTTTATTCTGGACTATCATTGTGCAGTTATTTCCCTGTTTTGGGTTTTTAATTATTTTTTATTTGCTTTTTCCCTTGTTTTTTTGTATAAGAAAATGTAATATTTTTGTATATTGCAAATGAATGTGTTGTGTTACTTTTCATGGATTTTGTCAGGTGTTTTTATGCCATTTTTGTGCACCACAGTGCTATAATATTGGTGCCTGCTTTATTTGCTCTTGTAGACATAATTCATTAAGTCGCATCTGCTTCTCAATGTATTAGGCTCATCTTATTCCTGCACATCCATCATTAAAGAAGCCCCC
The DNA here is from genome assembly GCF_039654945.1 of Dendrobates tinctorius. Lineage (NCBI taxonomy): Eukaryota > Metazoa > Chordata > Amphibia > Anura > Dendrobatidae > Dendrobates > Dendrobates tinctorius. The sequence goes on from NW_027361679.1 coordinate 97,494,871, forward strand.
TCATTATTTTTTCTCCCCTAAACCTGTGTATATGTGTATGTACGGTAGTGTGGCTGTATTAATATACTCTCCTACGGCAGTTTTCTCCAGAATCCAGCACCATTCTGCTCCTCTTCTCAGTGAGGTCATCACTCCTTAGACTGTCCAGGTCACTCTTTGCTCTATGCGTGAGCCGGAAGTATCTTTTACAATATAAGGCCTAGTTCTGATACTCCATCGACTTACACCGTAAAAGTCACTCCATATCATGCAGTGTGCCCAGGAAAGTATGAGGAGTGGAGGCGTCATTCAGGAGAGGAAAGGAGCCCCATTAAGTTATTTTTGGGGGGTTTGCAATCAGTATGTTTTATTTATTCCCATACAGTATGCTGCAAAATCACGCTCCGGATCACACGTTAGGAGAAATAACTTTTTAAGAGCAGTAGTGACAATATATCAGTAAAATAAGCTATACTAAACTTTATATTCAGACTTGAGGCATCAAGTACACAGGTTTCTGTTCCTAGAAAAAGTTATTGCTCTCCCTTTAAAATTGCACGTGTGCAGCTCTGTAATCATCTTGCTGTAATTTTTTTTTAACTTTTTTTTATATATTTTTTCATTTACTTCAATCGTTCTTGGCATCTGTAAAAAGCACATGCTTTCCTCTGGCGTTGCTCAGATTACAGTCCAAAGTTGGCAGACATTCAACACCTTTTCTATTCCTGCTCCGTCCATTCCAGCTTTTAGACATTTTTAGCTTATTATACAGCAAATTGTTAGATGTATGAAGCCATTTATTTTTAATTCTATAGAAAGGTCATTTGTGAGAAGCTACTGAATTATCCACTATCATCATATATAATAGATATATATCATATATAATATAAATAATATATAATAATAATAATATTAATAATAATACACAAAGGCATGGCATTTGGAAAAAGAAACTTTGATAATTTCAACAGAAAGTGAGTATTTTCAGAAAATACAGGTTAGTCAATGTGTAATGATAGGCTATACGATTTTCCAAAATACCTATTATATAAATTATGTCTTTCAAGATTTGGGCTTGTTGTCATTCAATTGGAACCTTTATTGTTTTTATGTGCTCCATCTGAATATTACACAAAACCATGGCAATTAACATTAACTTTATGTGGTTTCGCCACACTGTTCTCGGACACACAGCGCAATACCACCCTTTAGGCGGCATTCACAAATCCCTTGTCATCCTTAACACCTTTCCAGATGGTAGAGTGGGTGATGGTTGACCGGCTGGTGAGGGCTCTGCCAGCAGCCATACAGCTTTGGATGGGGCAAGAGAACCCAGGCACTCTGGATCAGGTGGTTGGACTGGTTGAGCGGTATACGGCCACTCAGGACTATATATGGGACACTGCTCCACTTTGGCTGTCACGTTGGGCACCGACAGCACAGGACCCTGGGAAAAATCCCCGGCCCTCTGGTGGGGCTAATCAGAACCGAGCCCATTCTGAGGGGGTACCCCAAAGTGAGGGTGCCAAAAGTCCCGTTTCCCCTAAACTGGTCCCGAGGTTTAGTTGTGCCACCGCTATTACAGTTGTGGCCAAAAGTATTGACACCCCTGCAATTCTGTCAGATAATACTCAGTTTCTTCCTGAAAATGATTGCAAACACAAATTCTTTGGTATTATTATCTTCATTTAATTTGTCTTAAATGAAAAAAACACAAAAGAGAATGAAGCAAAAAGCAAAACATTGATCATTTCACAGAAAACTCCAAAAATGGGCCAGACAAAAGTATTGGCACCCTCAGCCTAATACTTGGTTGCATAACCTTTAGCCAAAATAACTGCGACCAACCGCTTCCGGTAACGATCAATGAGTTTCTTACAATGCTCTGCTGGAATTTTAGACCATTCTTCTTTGGCAAACTGCTCCAGGTCCCTGATATTTGAAGGGTGCCTTCTCCAAACTGCCATTTTTAGATCTCTCCACAGGTGTTCTATGGGATTCGGGTCTGGACTCATTGCTGGCCACCTTAGAAGTCTCCAGTGCTTTCTCTCAAACCATTTTCTAGTGCTTTTTGAAGTGTGTTTTGGGTCATTGTCCTGCTGGAAGACCCATGACCTCTGAGGGAGACCCAGCTTTCTCACACTGGGCCCTACATTATGCTGCAAAATTTGTTGGTAGTCTTCAGACTTCATAATGCCATGCACACGGTCAAGCAGTCCAGTGCCAGAGGCAGCAAAGCACCCCCAAAACATCAGGGAACCGCCGCCATGTTTGACTGTAGGGACCGTGTTTTTTTCTTTGAATGCCTCTTTTTTTCTCCTGTAAACTCTATGTTGATGCCTTTGCCCAAAAAGCTCTACTTTTGTCTCATCTGACCAGGGAACATTCTTCCAAAACATTTTATGCTTTTTCAGTTAAGTTTTGGCAAACTCCAGCCTGTCTTTTTTATGTCTCGGGGTAAGAAATGGGGTCTTCCTGGGTCTACTGCCATACAATCCCTTTTCAATCAGACGCTGACGGATAGTACGGGTTGACACTGTTGTACCCTCGGACTGCAGGGCAGCTTGAACTTGTTTGGATGTTAGTCGAGGTTCTTTATCCAACATCCGCAGACTCTTGCGTTGAAATCTCTTGTCAATTTTTCTTTTCCGTCCACATCTAGGGAGGTTAGCCACAGTGCCATGGGCTTAAAACTTCTTGATGACACTGGGCACGGTATCCACAGGAACATTCAGGTCTTTGGAGATGGACTTGTAGCCTTGAGATTGCTCATGCTTCCTCACAATTTGGTTTCTCAAGTTCTCTGACAGTTCTTTGGTCTTCATTCTTTTCTACATGCTCAATGTGGTACACACAAGGACACAGGACAGAGGTTGAGTCAACTTTAATCCATGTCAACTGGCTGCAAGTGTGATTTAGTTATTGCCAACACCTGTTAGGTGCCACAGGTAAGTTACAGGTGCTGTTAATTACACAAATTAGAGAAGCATCACATGATTTTTCGAACAGTGCCAATACTTTTGTCCACGCTCTTTTTTATGTTTGGTGTGGAATTATATCCAATTTGGCTTTAGGACAATTCTTTTTGTGTTTTTTCATTTAAGACAAATTAAATGAAGATAATAATACCAAAGAATTTGTGTTTGCAATCATTTTCAGGAAGAAACTGAGTATTATCTGACAGAATTGCAGGGGTGTCAATACTTTTGGCCACAACTGTATGTGCTGGTGGTGCCAAGGGCCCAGACATGTGGCTGCCAAATGCCCTTTGAAAGGCTAAACCTATGAACTGCGGGATTACGCGCAGAGACTTGATGTACGCTCAGCCAGTCTGCCCCGCCACTACAATCACTGCAGGCAGCGAACCCCATCTGTGCCAGGTACTCATCAACGATTACCAAATGAAAGCTCTCTTAGACTTAGGGAGCTTAGTGACTCTGGTCCAAGGGTCAGTTGTTGCTGGGGACAACCCCAATGGACGAAAAGTGTGTATACATAGGGAACTCAGAGTACCCGACTGCGGAGGTTACTTTTTCCACACCGTGTGGAGACATAAAACATGTGGTGGGAGTGGTGAAGACCCTTTCATATGGGACTGTGTTGGGAAGAGATTTGCCATTTTTCTGGTCCCTGTGGGAAACCAGGGTTAACCCTTCCCAGGGTAAATGTTATTCCGGGCGTGGAACCCGAGGATGCGCCAATTCCAGCGCTTAGCCTCTCTCTTCCCACTGCCCTGTAGCGGTAGCATGTGGGGTAATAGGGGGTTGATGTCACCTTTCTATTGTAAGGTCACATCAAGCCCGGTTAGTAGTAAAGAGGCGTCAATAAGACGCCTATCCATTACTAATCCTATAGTTGGTAATAGGTTTAAAAAAACACAGCCAGAAAAAAGTATTTTAATGAAATTAAACACCACACACAGTTTACCATCTTTGTTATACACCTAATCCATGCGACGCCATTGATCTCCTGCAAAAAAATAAATAAATAAACACAAATACTCCCTGTCTGACGTAATCCAATTAATAAAAAGTGTCCCACGAAGAACTGTGACAACTGGTGATGTCACTGCTCTACAGGGCCTCCCATGATGCACTGACAGGAGATAATGGCTCCTACAGTGCATCACTGAGGAGGTTACCTGAGTTCAGGCTCTCACTTTATGGCAATGCTGCATGAGAATTTTCTCACACAGTGTTGCCGGTGAAAGAATGAACTCAGGTGACCTCTCTCCCGGCGGCAGAGGGATACAATGCAGAGGATTACCTCTGCCTGTCAGTGCATCGCCCGATGTCACTGTTCTACACGGGAGATCGTCGTGGGACACTTGTTATTAACTGGACTATGGCAGGTAAGTATAGGTTGGTTTATTATTTTATTTTTATTACAGGGGATCGAGGGCGTCGGGGACTAGGTGATTTGTGAGTATGTACTGTATGTTATATGTTGTTTGTACTGTATGTGTATATGTATGTACTGTCTGTTTTTTTTGTGTTTTTTACAATTGAACACAGCCATTGTCTGATGGGACTACTGTCCCATCATCAGCTAGTGCTGTCACTGTCATATGTGACAGCATTCATAGCCGGATGGGAGCAGTAGTCCCATCAGACAATGGCTGCCTACACAGACACGCACACACCAGCACATACACAGGGACACACACACACAGACCTGTACACACGCATACATGTAGACCCCCGCACACAGACACGCACATAGTCTCCGCCAACACTTTGCCCACACACTCTTCCTCCTCCCGATCTGCAGAGTTTCTCGCACCCACATCCACAGCAAATCCGCAAATTATTTTACACCTGCAGTTTTGCTGCGGATATGCCTGACTCATTGGAAGTCAATGGGTGCAGAAACACTGCAGATCCACAAATAGATTTGACATGCTGTGGAAAAAAAATCGCTGCAAATCTGCACGGATTTTTCCCCAGCATGTGCACAACAATTCTTAATTTCACAAACATTAACATTGGCTGTGCACTACACTATGGATTTGATGCAATTCCGCGTGTCCAAAAATGCTGCGGAAACGCATCAAAATCCGCAACGTGTGCACACAGCCATACAGTCACAGATATAGCTGTGGCTGCAATGCAGAATAAAAGTGAGTTTGGTCTTGGACAAGCTATTTGTCCAAGGCAGATTTAAGAAAACCTGGTATGGGCTTTTATTTTTGGAGTAAACTATAGGATGGTAGTGGGGTGGTTCACTCCCTCCACGCCAGGTCTTATAAGTGGCCCATGGCCAAAGATTCCATTGAAAAACGCTGCAGCAAAGGGTTGGGTGTGTCAGTGTTGGTTTGTAAACTGCAGAGCAGGTGGCTCTGCAAGATCCGGCTTAGGTGTGCAGTAAAACAGAGCTAAGGGAAGCAAACACTTGGTCCCACGTCAGCGTTACACGGTGGTGCAGTCGTCCACGGAAACTGGTCTCAGATATGGACTGTCTTGACGCCCCGGCTGCAATCCGGAGGATACCATTTGTTTTCCAGTTGTGAGTTCTTTGGACATTAAAAGACATGTGCTTTGAACTTTTATGTGGTCCCTACCTATCTATTGCACTGCACCAACCCAGCTGCACTACAACATATATGAGACCGGCAGTTGCTCTGTAAATCCCTGTCTGTGCTGGGACCATGACACATGGATGTGTGCTGGAACAAGTGAACCCAGTTTAAATATGTATTGTGGTCACATCTCGGTAGGAGATGGTACTTTAAAGAGTTGATCGCTTGTGTTTCCATCACATAACCAGGACAGAAAGATCCCAGTCTGCACAGTAAATCCCAGCACAGTTTTCATTCTTTCAGAGCAAAGAAATGAAATCTGGGCTCTGATTGCTTGCGATGAACAAGATAAGGTTTCCAATTTTGGTAATCGAAGCCCAAGTTATGATTTTTAATGTTAATCTATTTTTCATTAGTCATATCAACAGCACAATAATAGGCTGATAGGACAGATGAAATATTCAATTAATTAAGAAACTTCCCGATAACTATAGATACTGGCCTATCCCCACGCACTATGTTTTACTCTAAGGGCTTGTGCACATGGTCATATTAGTAGTCTGAGTGTGATCAGACAAAACATCGGAACGCTCCCGGACCAATGTTATACTATCGGGCCGTGCAGATGTCAGATTTTTTTCCTTAGACCGAGATGAGGGAGGGTCATTTTGGAAAATGCCTCAGGGACACGTCTTCTGAAAACCGAGAGTCCAGTCTAGAGTGACTTATGAAAGCATTGTCTGGGTTCCAGGTAGCTGCAATGCAAATTTGATCCAATGGGATCAAACTTCTCACAGATCATAAAGTGCCGCTCTAATGGAATGAGTCTTCACAAAATCAAAAGGAGATAGACTTTAGTACGATTTTGATAAGAAATCTTAAAGGGAACCTGTCACTAGAAAGTAACTCATGTTTGTATGTAACATAGAAGAAAACTGCCATATAAATATTGGCCAACTGCTTCTTTTTAACATATTTATTAATGACCTTGTAGGGGGCATAGAGAGTAGAATTTCAATATTTGCAGATGACACTAAACTCTGCAGGGTAATTAATACAGAGGAGGACAATTTTATATTACAGGAGGATTTATGTAAACTAGAAGCTTGGGCTGATAAATGGCAAATGAGCTTTAATGGGGATAAATGTAAGGTCATGCACTTGGGTAGAACGAACAAGTTGTATAATTATGTGCTTAATTGTAAAACACTGGGCAAAACAGTCACTGAAAAAGACCTGGGTGTATGGGTGGACGACAAACTCACATTTAGTGGCCAGAGTCAAGCAGCTGCTGCAAAGGCAAATAAAATAATGGGATGCATTAAAAGAGGCATAGATGCTCATGAGGAGAACATAATTTTACCTCTATATAAGTCACTAGTGCGACCACACTTAGAATACTGTGTACAGTTCTGGTCTCCGGTGTATAAGAAAGACATAGCTGAACTGGAGCGGGTGCAGAGAAGAGCGACCAAGGTTATTAGGGAACTAGGGGGTCTGCAATACCAAGACAGGTTATTACACTTGGGGTTATTTAGTTTGGAGAATCGAAGGCTTAGGGGTGATCTTATTACAATGTATAAATATATGTGGGGACAATACAAAGACCTTTCTAATGATCTTTTTACTCTTAGACCTGTGACGGGGACAAGGGGGCATCCTCTACGTCTGGAGGAAAGAAGGTTTAAGCATACTCACAGACGCGGATTCTTTACTGTAAGAGCAGTGAGACTATGGAACTCTCTGCCATATGATGTTGTAATGAGTGATTCACTACTAAAATTTAAGAAGGGACTGGATGCCTTTCTTGAAAAGTATAATATTACAGGGTATATACACTAGTCTCCTTAATATTGCGTTGATCCAGGGAGCTAGTCTGATTGCCGTATGTGGAGTCGGGAAGGAATTTTTTTCCCCAATGTGAAGCTTACTGTTGCCACATGGGTTTTTTTTGCCTTCCTCTGGATCAACATGTTAGGGCAAGTTAGGATAGGATATGGGTTGAACTAGATGGACTTAAAGTCTCCCTTCAACCTTAATAACTATGTTACTATGTTACTAGGTTTTCCCAACTAAAGCCACCACCTTAAACATCTTTTTTCCACTTTCCAGCAATCCGTATATAAGCACTCAACCCCTCTGCATATCCCCAAAAAATACCATTTATAATCCCCACATATGGTGCAATCTGGTCTGATGGGTGTCACTTGTCTTGCTCGGCGCCAGCTCTATCCCTGCAATGGTTCTGAGACCAGTTGATAAAGATGCTGTATGACAACCTTCATAAAAGTGTGAGTAGCTGAGGTGATTCCAAAGGGTAGGGTAGTGAACGGGAAGTGTCTGAATGCCCCTTTGGAATTAGGCAATTTGCAGGAACACACTAAGTTTGGACACTCATACCACACATATCCTGACTAAGCATCAGACCCGCTAAAAAGGCAGCACAATGCAACGCATCGCATGTGCTGAGAAGCCAGGAGGATACCAGTCCACAAAGGCAGTATTACCCTACTATTTTACTGCTAGTAGGATGTAAGGGAGCAGTACAAGGAGACTTACCAGCAAGTACGGCAGAAGAGATATTCCCATATGTGTATACTGGAATGGGCTGGTCACTGAGCGAGGATGCCAGACCTTGTCTGAGAATGTCTTCAATCTGCTCCTGATCGTCTGTGAAGACCGATGACATAAACTGCATCTTGAGATGGGCAATGATGCTCGCATTCCCTCTGCTGTGAGTACATTCAGCACAAAATAGGAACAGTTTAGTTTTTTTTTAAAAATATCAATTTCATCATCTAATGTGCACGCATGTGTGTGTGTAATATCTGTATTATTATTCAGATAAAAATAGTTTGGCTAGCTAAATGATCAATAGAAACTAAAATAAAAATACTGAACAAGTAAAAAGTAGACTGGTCTGCTGATGGAAGTATTGTATTTGCTGTATGACATTTAAAACTCTGAAGGATAAGAATAAGAAATTGCTGCAGCTGCCAATTATGTTTACTCATCTTTGCAACACTCATTTAAAATAAATTTAAAGGAATTATTTGGGACTATTTTATTTTTTTTCTTATGGCCCTAAAAACTTAATGGCAGGTAGTTGCTGTCTTGTTGCCTGTTGTGTCTGGCGCCTACCTCTGCCGGCTCAGAGCTGTCACAGACCACTTCTGTCAGCGATTCTATGGCCTCCAAAGTGACAGAGCAGCTGCTTCTCATCCTCTCTGCTCTGTTGATGGGGTGTGACTGTCGATGTCATGTTGATTGACAGTTGGCTTCCTGCTTTATATCTGCTAGGAGCTGGCTGTCAATCTGCAGTCAACAAATCAGTCCAGTTAAGGAAGAGACATGAAGCAGTAGAATCGCCGACAAGAGCAGTTAGTGATCGCTCTGAACCAGCGCTGGATAGAACAGGCAGGTCGTTAGCAGTGCTGGTGGTGGTGGGGATTAATGCAGTAGTGCTTTCCTGCTACATCTTCCATGAATGTTCCTTTAAGGCTTTAGTCACACTAACATTAAAAAAATGGTCCAAAGTTTTTCCTGAAAAGTCGGACGAGTGTCATGCAAGTGACACGCGATTTTCATGCAAGTACAATACAATTTTTATAACCTAATGACATGCAAATGCAATCCATATGCAATATGATTTTAACATTAGCTTTTACATAGATTAAACATCCTATAATAGGTCATCAATATTAGATCGGTGGGTCCGACACCTGACACACTCTGTGATCAGCTTTTCTCAGTGTCGGCAGCAGTCGGAAGTTAGCAGTTGTCTAGTTCAATAGCATAGTTGCTCCATAAACTTCAGTTGTTGCTATATACCATAGTTCCCGAAGATAAGATCTATCCTGAAAATAAGCACTATCATGGGCAGCATGGTGGCTTGCAGCACAGGGGTCATGGGTTCCAATCCCACCAAGGTCAACTTCTGCAAGGAGTTTGTATGTTCTCCCCGTGTTTACATGAGTTTCCTCCAGGTTCTCCGGCTTCCTCCCACACTCCAAAGACATACTTATAGGGATTCTAGATTGTGTGCCCCATTGGGTTCAGTGCCAATAATGTCTGTAAAGCGTTGTGGAATTAATAGCGCTATATAAATGAGTAAAATAAATAAATACAAACAACAAGCAACAGCTAAAGACGTTCCACGAACAGTTTAATCAATTTCATCCCACCATCAATTTAACACTCAACTGCTCCAGCACTGAGATTAACTTTTTGGACACCATCATTAAGCTAAAAAATAATGAAATAGAGACATCCCTGTATCAGAAGCCAATCGACCGTCCAACATACCTTAAATGGGACAGTTTCCATCCAAAACACATAAAGAACTCTATTATCTATAGCCAAGCCATCAGATACAAACGTATATGTTCCAACCCCATGGATAGAGACAAACACCTTGGTCGCCTCAAAAAGACCTTTTTGAATCAGGGTTACCATCCAAGAACAATTGAAAACCAAATTACAAGAGCCACCAGATTGTCAAGGAATCACCTGCTAAATTACAAAGCTAAAGAAGAAAATAACCGAGTGCCTCTAGTAGTCACCTACAACCCAAATCTGGAAGTGCTAAGGGGAGCTGCACGGAAATTACAACCTTTACTACAAAAAGATGCCCAATTACAATCCATTTTTCCAGATCCCCCACTACTGTGCTTTAGGCAGCCCCCAAATCTAAGAAGCATCATTGTCAGAAGCTCCCTGTCCTCTCCAACAGCTGGAGGAACCTTTCCTTGCAACCAGAAAAAATGTAAAACCTGTCCATTTATAATGACCACGGACACGATAAAGATCCCCAATTCACATCAGGACTACAAGATCCCAGGTACTTTCAGCTGCATTACATCTAATGTGGGGTACTTAATTATTTGTACTAAATGTCCAACAGGGGGTCTGTATGTAGGGGAGACAGGGCAAAAGCTTAGAACAAGGATGAATGCTCATCGTCACACAATCAGAGAAAATAGAATGGATCTACCTGTGGCAAAACATTTTTGTACGCCTGATCACAGCAACATGGATATGAAATTACTGGTATTGAAAGGTAACTTCACATCTCAGAGAGAGAGAGAAGAGTCTGTGAGTATAAATTTATGATGACCTTTGACACTCTCAATGCTGGAATGAATGTGTCACATGGATTTATGTCTTTTTACATCAATTAAGGAATTTGCTCCTAAGACCTTGTGGGGGCATAACAATACATTAGGAGACCCCAATCAGAGGACAATAAAACATCCAGACTCCTTATCTATGAACTGGAGCAATATTTATGTTTCTCCCTCTCCCATAATCATAATTCTGCTTCACGTCACTTGTCTCATCTATTGCATTTTTTCTGTGCTGTATTGTGCATAAATATGTGACTCTTCAGATTTTGTATTAGTCTATGCCTGATGAAGAGACCTGAGTAGTCTCGAAAGCTTGCAATGTGTTACCATCTTTTCAGTTAGCCATTAAAAGGTGTCAACCACTGAGGACTCTCAATTTTGAATATTTTTCTAAATGCAAATCATGATTTTACATGATTTTTAGAATATGCTTGAAATTTGAGCCCTACTCCAAAAATAAGCCCCAGGTACAGACAGTGTTGGTATTATGGAGAGGGGACTGAGTAATTGCCCTGGTCCCCCACTCTTAGGGGCCCCCAGTGTTTCTATTCCTAGGTTAAGACTGCTTGAGGACCTTTGGTGACATCGTGGTCATGAGACCATGATGTGACCAAAGATCCTTTAACCGTGGGAGTCTAGATGAACTGAAGAGGAGACAGGTTGGTATGCAGGGCTGGTGTTGGAGGGAAGGGGGAGGCAAACTGAGTAATTTTTCAGGGCCCTCACTCTCTTAGGTGTCCCCAGTGCTTCTATTCTGAGGTTAAGACTGCTTAAGGACCTCAGCCATGTGACCATGATGTCACCAAAGATCCTTTAACTGCAGGAGTCTAAAGGAACTAGATTGGTATGTTCACTATGTGCAGTGTGTGTATATACATGTTTATGTATGTGCAGTGTGTGTATATACATGTGTATGTATGTGCAGTGTGTGTATATACATGTGTATGTATGTGCAGTGTGTGTATATACATGTGTATGTATGTGCAGAGTGTGTGTATATACACTAATGTATGTGCAGTGTGTATATACTGTACACATGTGTATGTATGTGCAGTGAGTGGCATATCTAGATGCCCATTAGACAGCACGCTTATTGCACATGTGCCTTAGGCTTGAAAAAAATAGGATTTTGTCAGGGGTGCTTCAGCAGCACCGCCACCTCACGTAACAAGGACACAGATACAGTGCCTACAAGTAGTATTCAACCCCCTGCAGATTTAGCAGGTTTGATAAGATGCAAATAAGTTAGAGCCTTCAAACTTCACACAAGAGCAGGATTTATTAACAGATGCATAAATCTTACAAACCAAAAAAGTTATGTTGCTCAGTTAAATTTTAATAAATTTTAAACATAAAAGTGTGGGTCAATTATTATTCAACCCCTAGGTTTAATATTTTGTGGAATAACCCTTGTTTGCAATTACAGCTAATAATCATCTTTTATAAGACCTGATCAGGCCGGCACAGGTCTCTGGAGTTATCTTGGCCCACTCCTCCATGCAGATCTTCTCCAAGTTATCTAGGTTCTTTGGGTGTCTCATGTGGACTTTAATCTTGAGCTCCTTCCACAAGTTTTCAATTGGGTTAAGGTCAGGAGACTGACTAGGCCACTCCAACACCTTGATTTTTTCCCTCTTGAACCAGGCCTTGGTTTTCTTGGCTGTGTGCTTTGGGTCGTTGTCTTGTTGGAAGATGAAATGACGACCCATCTTAAGATCCTTGATGGAGGAGCGGAGGTTCTTGGCCAAAATCTCCAGGTAGGCCGTGCGATCCATCTTCCCATGGATGCGGACCAGATGGCCAGGCCCCTTGGCTGAGAAACAGCCCCACAGCATTATGCTGCCACCACCATGCTTGACTGTAGGGATGGTATTCTTGGGGTCATATGCAGTGCCATCCAGTCTCCAAACGTCACGTGTGTGGTTGGCACCAAAGATCTCGATCTTGGTCTCATCAGACCAGAGAACCTTCAACCAGTCTGTCTCAGAGTCCTCCAAGTGATCATGAGCAAACTGTAGACGAGCCTTGACATGATGCTTTGAAAGTAAAGGTACCTTACGGGCTCGTCTGGAACGGAGACCATTGCGGTGGAGTACGTTACTTATGGTATTGACTGAAACCAATGTCCCCACTGCCATGAGATCTTCCCGGAGCTCCTTCCTTGTTGTCCTTGGGTTAGCTGTTATGATTGAGTCACCGTAGGAGGCAAAAACAGAAATGCTAGCTAAGTCCAGAAAACCAGAGAAGTTGGCAACTATCAGATTGCAGACCCCTGAACCTATCAACACAACTAGCAGTAGCCGTGGGGGGTTCCTACGATGACCTAGACCCCTCGATCACAGCCGGAGAGATACATAGGCCTAAAGAAGGAAAGGGGAAATCTAACTGCCCCAGAGCAGACCCCAAAGCAATAGGCAGCCCCCCACATATAATGACGGTGAAGCAAGATGAAAACACTTACACAGACAGAAAGACAGGCTGAGCAAAGACGGGGCCCAAAAACTACCTAGATAGGAACGGATAGGAAGGCTGCTGTCTGCAATCTGCCAAAACCCTATCAGAGACAAAAGCCAACAAGCTGATATAAAAATGGCTCTGAAGCAACTAAGCTTCAAAAACTAAATCAGCACTCAGGTACTTTCAGAAGACAGAGCTAACGGAACACTGCACACTCCAGCAGGGAGTGGCAGAATCCAAAAAGCAAGAAAAACAAAAACAAATCTTAAATGCAAAAAGGCAAAACAGAAAACTTAGCTTTAGGAGAGCAGGAATCAGACTGGTGTCCAAGAGTCCACAGAGAAATCACCGGCAGGGCAGAAAGGGCGTAGGCTGCCTTAAATCCAGTCAGTGACTCCACTCAGCCAATCGTCTTCATTAGTCCCAGGTGCCTGATAATCAGGCTCACTACCTTCCTTCACTAGAACAGGGAGTTCACCAGGCCTCAGTGACGGAGGGGAAAATGAACTCACAACAGTACCCCCCCTTGAGGAGGGGTCACCGAACCCTCAACCACGCTACCAGGGCGATCAGGGTGAGCCCGATGAAAGGCACGCACCAATCTTTTGGCATGAATATCAGAGGCAGAGACCCAGGAATTATCCTCCTGACCATAACCCTTCCACTTAGCCAAATACTGGAGTCTCCGTCTAGCCAGACGGGAATCCAGAATTTTCTCTACCTCATATTCCAAGTTACCTTCAACCAATACAGGGTCCGGAGGTGCCACCTCAGGCACAACTGGCTCAACAAACCTCTTCAACAAGGACTTATGGAACACATTATGGATCTTAAATGTGACAGGAAGAGCCAAACGAAAAGAGACCGGATTAATAATCTCCTAAATCTTGTAAGGTCCAATAAATCTAGGCTTAAACTTCGGAGAAGCCACCTTCATAGCAATATTTTTTGATGATAACCACACCATATCACCAATCTTAAACTGGGGACCAATGGTCCTATGTCGATTGGAAAACCGCTGGGCCTTTTCCTGGGAGAGAGATAACTTATCCACCACTTGGTCCCAGATCTGGTGCATTCTCTCCACCACAGTGTCAACACCTGGGCAGGCAGAGGGCTCCACCTGCCCTGAAGAAAATCGAGGATGAAACCCAAAGTTACAAAAAAAAGGTGACATCAAAGTGGCAGAACTAGCTCTATTATTTAAAGCAAATTCGGCCAAGGGCAAAAATGAAACCCAATCATCCTGATCAGCGGAAATAAAACATCTCAAATACGACTCCAAGGTCTGGTTTGTTCTCTCTGTCTGCCCATTGGTCTGAGGGTGAAAAGCAGAGGAGAAGGACAACTGAATTCCCAACTTGGAACAGAACGTCCTCCAAAATTTAGACACAAATTGAACTCCTCTGTCAGATACAATGTTCTCAGGAATCCCGTGCAAGCGAACCACCTGTTGCAAAAACAGGGGCACCAACTCAGAGGAAGATGGCAACTTAGGGAGTGGTACAAGATGAACCATCTTAGAGAACCTATCACAAATCACCCAAATAACAGTCATTCTTTGAGAGACCGGCATATCAGAGATGAAATCCATTGAAATATGGGTCCATGGCCTCCTGGGGACCGGCAAAGGCATCAACAACCCACTAGAGCGAGAACAAGATTTAGACCGGGAGCAAGTCCCACAGGACTGCACAAAATTCCTGACATCATGAGACAAGGTGGGCCACCAAAAAGAACGACTCACCAGATCTCTAGTACCAAAAATACCCGGATGACCAGCCAATGCAGAGCAATGAACTTCAGACATCACTCTCTTCTTCCACTGGTCAGGAACATACAACTTTCCACTGGGACAATGCTCAGGTTTGTCCTCCTGGAACTCTTGCAGAGCAAGTCTCAAATCGGGCGAGATGGCAGAAAGAACTACCCCTTCGCCTAAGATGGTAGCAGGCTTGGTCACCACAGGAGAATCAGCAAAGAAACTCCTAGAGAGGGCGTCTGCCTTGACATTCTTAGTTCCAGGAAGGAAAGAGACCACTAAATCAAAATGTGTAAAAAACAAGGCCCACCTAGCCTGTCTGGGGTTCAAGCGTTTAGCCGACTCTAGGTAAATCAAATTTTTGTGGTCAGTGAGGACCACAACTTGATGTTTGGCTCCCTCCAACCAATGTCTCCACTCCTCAAATGCCCATTTCATGGCCAACAGTTCCTGATTCCCCACATCATAGTTACGTTCAGATGAAGAGAACTTTCGGGAAAAGAAAGCACAGGGATTCATTTTAGATGTTACCGGATCCTTTTGGGACAACACTGCTCCTGCACCAATCTCAGAAGCATCCACCTCTACCTGAAACGGGAGTGAGACATCAGGTTGCCGCAGAACCGGGGCGGAGGTAAATCTACGCTTCAGCTCCTGAAAGGAAGCAACCGCCTCCGGAGACCAATTCAACACATCCGCACCCTTCCTGGTCAGGTCAGTCAATGGTTTGGCAATACTAGAAAATTTTGCTATAAATTTCCGATAAAAATTAGCAAAACCCAAAAACTTCTGGAGGGCCTTCAAAGAAGTGGGCTGAACCCAATCATAAATGGCCTGTACCTTGGCCAGGTCCATTTCAATAGTTGACGGAGACAAAATAAATCCCAAAAAAGAAATCCTCTGTACTCCAAAAAGGCATTTTGATCCTTTGACATACAGAGAATTCTCTCTCAAGATCCGGAACACAGTCCGAATATGTTCCACATGAGCATCCCAATCCTTGGAAAAGATCAAAATATCGTCCAGATAGATAATCAAAACTTTATCGACAAAGTCTCGGAAAATATCGTTCATGAAGCACTGGAAAACAGAAGGGGCATTAGTGAGCCCAAAAGGCATCACCAGGTACTCAAAATGTCCCTCCGGAGTATTAAACGCCGTCTTCCATTCATCCCCCTGCTTAATGCGGATAAGATTATACGCCCCCCTGAGGTCAAGCTTGGTAAACCAGCAAGCACCTCTGACTCTAGAGAATAGATCCGAAATCAGGGGTAATGGATACTGATATTTAATAGTAATTTTATTGAGGGCACGATAATCAATACAAGGCCTTAAAGAACCATCCTTCTTGGCCACAAAAAAAAACCCGGCACCTAAGGGTGAAGAGGATGGTCTAATATGACCCTTCTCCAACGCCTCCTTAATATAGGACCGCATAGCCTCGTGCTCGGGTACAGATAAATTGAAGAGCCGACCCTTAGGAAATTTACACCCCGGGCTTAGTTCAATTGCACAGTCATAACTCCTATGAGGAGGCAAGGACGCAGACTCATTCTCACTAAATACATCATAGAAGTCCGCCAAATAGTCAGGAACCTCATGCGACTGAGAAGAGGTGGAAAAAAACGGAGCCTCACTAAAGGTACACCGGCAACCCCAACTCACCACAGACACAGACTTCCAATCCAAAACTGGATTATGAATCTGCAACCAGGGAAACCCCAGAACAACGGCATCATGCAGACCATGCAACACCAAAAATCTGCACTTTTCTTGGTGGTCTGGGGCGACCCGCATGACCAACTGGGTCCTAAACTGAGGTTTATTTTTAGCCAGAGGGGTAGCATCAATCCCCCTCAAAGGGATAGGCGTCTGCAGAGGTGTCAACGGAAATCCACAACGTTTAGCAAAATCCAAGTCCATTAGGTTTAGCGCTGCTCCCGAATCCACAAAAGCCTTGGTGGAAAATGTGGACAGGGAACAGATCAGAGTAATCGCCAAAAGAAACTTAGGCTGAACCCCACCAACAGAAAACGTGTGTGCAAAGCGTTTCTCACGTTTAGGACAAACAGAAATAATATGTGAGGCATCTCCACAGAAAAAACACAGCTTATTGCGCCTTCTGAATTCCTGACGTTGCGCCTTAGACTCTATCACATTGCATAGGTTCAGACATCTGTTCAACCGGTGGCAACACCTCTCGTGTAATCCTGCGTTCACGTAAACGCCGATCAACCTGAATGGCTAAAGACATAGAATCGTCCAGACCAGAGGGAACAGGAAATCCCACCATAGTATCTTTTACGGCTTCTGACAAACCCTTCCGAAAGAGAGCAGCCAAGGCACTATCATTCCAGGTAGTAAGGACCGCCCACTTTCGGAACTTTTGACAGTACAACTCTGCAGATTCTCGACCCTGGTTCAATGCTAACAGGGTCTTTTCAGCCTGATCAATAGCATTAGGTTCGTCGTACAGCAACCTCAAGGCTTGAAAAAATGCGTTCACATTAGTCAGAATAGGGTCATCTGGTTTCAAAGAAAACGCCCAATCCTGGGGATCGCCGCGCAGCAAAGAGATGACAATTTTAACCTGCTGCGCGGGGCTCCCTGACGAGTTAGGCTTCAAAGCAAAAAATAATTTACAATTATTTTTGAAACTCAAAAATTTAGATCGATCCCCAAAAAATACATCAGGTGTGGGGATCTTTGGTTCAACAGCATGTGAACGAGCAAGATAGGCGGAAATTCCTCGCACTTCAGCAGCGAGCTGCTCCACACGATCAGACACTTGCTTTATCTCCATTGAGAGAAAAAAAAATTCCCCCTACGGCCTCAGAGATATAGAGGAAAGAATATACACACTTTTTTTTTTTTTTTTTTAAAACACAATTCTTTCCTGCTATTGAGTACCCCAGGATCTGCGGTTTGGGCGGGTGATTCTGTTATGATTGAGTCACCGTAGGTGGCAAAAACAGAAATGCTAGCTAAGTCCAGAAAACCAGAGAAGTTGGCAACTATCAGATTGCAGACCCCTGAACCTATCAACACAACTAGCAGTAGCCGTGGGGGGTTCCTACGATGACCTAGACCCCTCGATCACAGCCGGAGAGATACATAGGCCTAAAGAAGGAAAGGGGAAATCTAACTGCCCCAGAGCAGACCCCAAAGCAATAGGCAGCCCCCCACATATAATGACGGTGAAGCAAGATGAAAACACTTACACAGACAGAAAGACAGGCTGAGCAAAGACGGGGCCCAAAAACTACCTAGATAGGAACGGATAGGAAGGCTGCTGTCTGCAATCTGCCAAAACCCTATCAGAGACAAAAGCCAACAAGCTGATATAAAAATGGCCCTGAAGCAACTAAGCTTCAAAAACTAAATGAGCACTCAGGTACTTTCAGAAGACAGAGCTAACGGAACACTGCACACTCCAGCAGGGAGTGGCAGAATCCAAAAAGCAAGAAAAACAAAAACAAATCTTAAATGCAAAAAGGCAAAACAGAAAACTTAGCTTTAGGAGAGCAGGAATCAGACTGGTGTCCAAGAGTCCACAGAGAAATCACCCGCAGGGCAGAAAGGGCGTAGGCTGCCTTAAATCCAGTCAGTGACTCCACTCAGCCAATCGTCTTCATTAGTCCCAGTTGCCTGATAATCAGGCTCACTACCTTCCTTCACTAGAACAGGGAGTTCACCAGGCCTCAGTGACGGAGGGGAAAATGAATTCACAACAGTTAGCCTTGACTCTTCGGACAAGCCTGGTCTCGGCACGGGAGGAAACTTTCAAAGGCTGTCCTGGCCGTGGAAGGCTAACAGTAGTTCCATAAGCCTTCCACTTCCGGATGATGCTCCCAACAGTGGAGACAGGTAGGCCCAACTCCTTGGAAATGGTTTTGTACCCCTTGCTAGCCTTGTGACCCTCCACGATCTTGTCTCTGATGGCCTTGGAATGCTCCTTTGTCTGTCCTATGTTGACCATGTATGAGTGCTGTTCACAAGTTTGGGGAGGGTCTTAAATAGTCAGAAAAGGCTGGAAAAAGAGATAATTAATCCAAACATGTGAAGCTCATTGTTCTTTGTGCCTGAAATACTTCTTAATACTTTAGGGGAACCAAACAGAATTCTGGTGGTTTAAGGGGTTGAATAATAAATGACCCTCTGAATAAACTTTTCACAATTTAAAAAAAAATTAAACAAAGAAATAACATTCTTTTTTGCTGCAGTGCATTTCACACTTCCAGGCTGATCTACAGTCCAAATGTCACAATGCCAAGTTAATTCCGAATGTGTAAACCTGCTAAATCTGCAGGGGGTTGAATACTACTTGTAGACACTGTAGAGTGCACGTGGAGGACTCTTACCCGCAGCCACAGGAGTCCTGGCGTCTAATGTGGGTAGGAGCAGAGTAGCTTGAGGACCTGCGGGAGGTGGAGCAACGATGAAGAGCTAGGTGCGCACAGGACCTATGATCATGTGACCGCAGGGGGGCGGGGCTTAGCGTCCTACTACTGCAGATGATGTAGTATACCCGCTACAGGAATGCTGAAGTAGAGAGGGGAACTCAGGTCAGGCAAGCCAGGAGGTCATACACAGAGCGGGCAGTGAAGTACAGGAGGGATAATCACAGAAAGGTCAATACGTAGCCAGGGGTCAATCACAGAGCAGGCAGCAAGGTACAGGAGGGATACTCACAGAAAGGTCAATACGTAGCCATGGGTCATACACAGGGCGGGCATAGAGGTACAGAGTCAGAATACAAGAGACGTTAACTGTGATAGGACCGAATCAAACATCAGGCAAGCATCCGAAGACAGGCTTGAAGCACAGACAGAACAGGGTCAGGCACACTCAGATAGGAGTATAAACGACAGGGGACGGCTCCTCCATGAGGCTATAAGAACCCTCCTCAGATCCATAGAGAGGCTTCCCAGATTCTGCACCGCTTAACCTGGAGCCTCAGTAAACCATGACAGATATCCCCTGAGAATAAGCCCTAATCCATCTTTTGGATGAAAAGATAATATAAGACCCTGTATTATTTTGGGTTCTTGATGGAGCTGTCCTATTCAGGTAGGCAACTACTGAAGACCAACCCCTGCCAGGACACTGAGAAGATCTGATTGGTGGGGGTGCCTGGTCATCAATAGAAAAGTAGTGGAGTAACCCCCTCTATAACTGTTCATTTCACAAGTCAGAAAATATAAATTGCTTACCTGTAATGTAAAACTGTTAATCCAGTGTAGCTATCTTCTAGAACAGAATCTTTGAAACTGGATTTCAACTAAGTGAAACATGCAAATAAGCAAACTGTATAAATTACACCGAGCTGATACTAACCACAAACCAATATTTAGCTCAGACCTTATGCATAAGGTAATATTACAGACCTATGTTGTATGGATCTGTTATTTTAACATTCATAGACTGCTATGAGCCCTAATGTACCTGTGTAATGCAGGTGACTGGATGCAATGCACAGATAACGCAAGGCAAGAACAGTCAGTGACTGATAGAATTCTGTTTAAATGCAGTAGTGATTTATAGTACTTCTAAACAGTTGGTGATAATAACAAGGCAAATCAATAATAAACCAAATAACGATACGAGTGAAATAGCTATGAAAGTTCTTCACTATATAACACTAATGTCCTCTTCATGAAGGAGTTCACACGTAGGTTCTCTCTTTATCTCTGGCCCTAGCAGGGGTCACCGAGTTTTCCCGTTGGGCAACAAGTCTTTCTGATGAAGTCTATTAAAGCGCATTGAGCCTCCCACGCAACAATCAGCCACCTCTTAACCTGCTGTCCTGAACCTGGCTAACTCCAGTACCGTATGTTAAAACTGGAAGTGATGGCCCTGCTCACTCGCGTTGTCTCCTTGCGGATCTTCGCTGCTTGAACATCGGTAAACATCTGGGCCTGGAGCAGAGAGGACAGGGGCTCTTGCAGGCGACTTCTGGTCTCTGGGTGTTGACCAGCGCAGTAGGAACTCTGGGTCTTCCCGGACATAGTTTGAACCTTTTCAGGCCGTGATCGGCACCATGCCCTGGTTGTGCAGACTTCCTACTGAGGCATGTCATGCTGACCTCAGCACCATCCCTGTTCCTCGTCTGCTCCTCTCTCTCTCTTGGCGTCAACTCTCCCTGCAGTTTGGCGTGAAAGGCTTTTATATCCCAGGACTCTGTCCTGCGAGTCACCTGACCAGGTCCCCACACAGCGCTGTTCCCCAAATTGATTCCACCTGATTGTACCCGGCCAGCAGATGGCAGTCTTTTCTCACTATGGTCACATCCCGTAAGGGCTCTTCAGGGGTATCACTGCTTCCTCTTACACCTGTGTACCTGATTTTATGTACAGGTACCCATGTTTGTTTGCTCTGGAAGAAACTGTGCAACAAACACAGTAATATGCACCAACATATACGGTATGAAGAAAATGTTCTCAACTATAGCAATAGATCCAGGAAAAATATTATACCCTGCTTAATACAACATGGAATACTCACACGTGTCTGTGATTTTGCAGTGTTTTTAGCTCATAAAAAGCACCATTAGTTTCATGCATTTTTACAAGCATTTTTTGGCTGACTTTTTTATTCATTGGGCCCAATTCATCCAAGTTTCACAATAAAATTGTGGTGTAAAAGCTCTTAGAAGTTGCAAAATATAGGTGCAACTCGGCGTTGCGCCAACATTTTGTGGCTTTTGGCATTCTCACATCAGTTTCTCCCTGCTCTGTCAAAATGGGTGGTGCATGGCGGGGACATGTCGCCACATCTCGCCTAATTCATGATAAGCTGTAATGTTTCCTACATCAGTAATCTCACTCCAGTTCCTGACTGGTGTAAGATCTTTGGTGTGGCGCCTGGAGGCACGCACCTAATCATGCATCAGAAGCATCTGACTCCACCACACCCCCTCATCGAGACCAGTGTGGACAACGCCGATCTTGATTAATTAGACCCATAGTTTTTTTACCTGCATTTTAAAATTCTTGATGCTATAGGAAAACAGATAAAAAATGCAATCAACCTGCTTTTAAAAAAAACACCAAGGACCCACTAAAGTACGCCAAATAATAAGTGGTGTAAATTTAAACTAGACAGTCTAAAGACACACAAAATATATAAAACATCTTGAGCTATTATGATAAGCATCTTTTAAAGGGGTTGTCCACTACTTAAATACTACAGGGGTTGTCCACACTTAACACAGATTATCAGATAAAATAAAAAAACACATTCACCTCCTGGACAGGCGCCATTCTAACGATGCCAGTGAGGCTGGAATGGGAAGGCTGCAATGTCATGAGACTGCGTGGAGACACAGTACTGGTCCTGGAAGGTGAGTATGAGTTTTTCTTATTTTATTGTGGGGCAATGTAGCATTTTAGTAGCAATAAACTAGTGCAGGACAATTCTTTTAAGGGTATATTCACACAACATTTTTGTCAGATGGGTAAAACCTGATAAGTTTTTCAAGAGGTAGAGACTTCAGGAAATGCCAGCGTTTTTGTTTCCTGAAGGGGCATTTTCTTTAGCGTTTTTATGTAATTTCTTGAGTGCTTTTTCAACATTTTGAATGTCAGCAATTTTTCCCACATTTTTGGGGTTTCTTTTGCACTGGCATCATCTGGACATATTATTTTTAACTCTATTCAATAATGAAAAAAATTACTAGCAGTTTTTGAAGCAAAAAAGGTGTCAAAACACTTAAAAAGATGAAAATAGAGGGGGAAGCCAGCACTGCTTAAGGTTAGAACGCATAAATTGGAGTGCATATGCACATAATGTCTAGCTGTATTCAAAAATGAGATATTTAGCAAAAAAATTGATCAATTCAATTGAGCCACCCCGCCGCGCCAAGGCAATCTCATATGGGGGGGTCCTACTCTATATATTTTTAATAAATGCTGTGCCATTACGGCCTCCTAAATACACTTAGAGCATGACCACATCAAGTGCAATCTGTACCTGAACATTGCTGGATCGCTCCCATGAAGCCAGATGAAGCAAGTGCAGATGAAGGCCAACCAGGTCTGAACACAGACATATCAGGAATGGCCTCCACACATTGCCTGACCAGCAAACATAGATGAAGGGCGATGTTGGTCCAGACACAGGTGCACAATTAAATAAAGCTTGGGGCAGGGTGGGGCTGCCGTGTGTGTGCACAGCAGCCTAATCCATCACAATGAACACAGAAAAATTATGGCGGACATATCCAAGCGTGCATGGCAACAGTGGTGGTGAGCCACAAACCAACAACAAGAAAATAGAGGGGGAAGCCAGCACTGCTTAAGGTTAGAACGCATAAATTGGAGTGCATATGCACATAATGTCTAGCTGTATTCAAAAATGAGATATTTAGCAAAAAAATTGATCAATTCAATTGAGCCACCCCGCCGCGCCAAGGCAATCTCATATGGGGGGGTCCTACTCTATATATTTTTAATAAATGCTGTGCCATTACGGCCTCCTAAATACACTTAGAGCATGACCACAACAAGTGCAATCTGTACCTGAACATTGCTGGATCGCTCCCATGAAGCCAGATGAAGCAAGTGCAGATGAAGGCCAACCAGGTCTGACCACCACTGTTGCCGTGCACGCTGGGTCATGTTCGCCATCTTTTCTGTGTTTATTGTGATTGATCTAGGCTGCTGTGCACACTCACGGCAGCCCCGCCCTGCCCCAGGCTTTATTTATTTTTGCATCCATGTCTGAGCCTGCATTGCTCTTCATCTGTGTTTGCTGGTCAGGCAGTGTGTGGAGGTCAAACCTGAGATGTCTGTGTTCAGACCTGGTTGGCCTTCATCTGCACCTGCTCCATCTGGCTGCACGGGAGTGATGCAGATATGCTTCAGGTATGGATTGCATTTGATATGGTCTTGCTTTTAAAACATTTAGGAGGCCGCAATGGCACAGTGAATAAATAAAAATGTAGAGTAGGACCCCCCATATGAGATTGCCTTGGCGTGGCGGGGTGGCTCAATATATTGATCAATATTTTGCTAAATGTCTCATTTTGAATGCAGTAAGATATGTGCATATGCACCTCATGTTATGCGTTCTGACCACTGGCAGTGCTGGCTCTTTTCTTTTTTTACTTAAAAAGATGCCATGGCATCTTCCGAAATTCTTTGGAGGCTATACCTTGACTTCTTTTATAAAATATAGAGCATCCTTGGGCAGTAAACGCCAGAAGAATGGACAGGTTACTTCTTAGCATCTTTGTAAATGTTAAGCGGTTTAAAGTCACTCAAAAGACTGAACATAGGAATTGTTGTGTCCCATGAATGGGAACAACTTGCTATGTATTTCTATGTTATGCATTGCACTCTGTTATTGCTAGGGAGAAGCCCTGCTCTTTGACGTTTGTCCCTTCTTCCCTTCTGTAGTTGATGATGTTAGCCCTTGCTCCTCCCTTAGGCCAGGTTCACATAGCATTAATGCAGTCCGTTCAATGCATGCGTTAAATGGGCTGCGTTAACGCTACTCACAAGTGAGTATGAGCCCTAGCAGTCAAGAGGTAATGGAAGCATTTCCATCCGAAGACTATGCCACAAGCTTAAGAGACCTCGATTTAGGTTCCGATGTCCCTCCCACGCAATGCAGCCTCGGTCTGCTATAGGATATTAAACAGGATGCATTTACTTTTCAAGTGTCACAATGTGACAAAAACGATTCACCAAATGAGGAGTCCTATCTGTCATAAACAGTACCTACGATTCTCTTGAATTCATCTCAACCATCACCATTCAAGGCAAGATTTTGCTAAGACAGCTCACTGCCGAAAATACCGATTGGGATCCTCTGCTGCCATCCCAGAACAACAAAGATGGGAGGCCTGGAAGAAGTCACTGAAGGTCCTAGAACAACTCCAAGTCCCATGTTGTTATTCTGTAAAATCTTCTTCAGTTGCCACCAGAAGAGAAGTCAACATATTCTCCGACGCGTCTACAGAAGCCATAGCCACAGTAGCTTATCTGAAGACCTTGGGAGCGCAAAATGAAGTGCACTGTGGTTTTGTTCTGGGTAAAGCCAAGCTAACCCCTAAACCTGCACACTCAGTACCAAGGCTTGAACTTTGTGCCACAGTATTGGCGGTAGAAATAGCTGAAGTCATGAGAGATGAAATGGACATCGCAATAGATTCCTTTACATTCTACACAAATAGTAGAGTGGTACTCGGATATATCTATAACAATACAAAACAATTTTATGACTACGTGAGTAATAGAGTAGAGCGCATTAGACATTTTGCTACTCCTGAGCAGTGGCATCAAATCCCGTCTGATCTAAATCCACCTAACCATGGAACGAGACTCACAGCTGCATCCAAGCTCGGTGAGAACATGTGGCTCACACCTCCGAGTATCTTTCACGAGGATACCTACGATAACTACGTCAGCAACGCATATGAGCTGTTGGACCCAGAATCTGACATGGAAATCAGACCAACTCCTAACCAACAAGAAGGAGATCTCGTTCTTTTAAAAGACAAAGAGGCTCATCGTAACCACTGGCCGATGGGCCTTATCACCAAGGTTGTGCCCAGTAATGATGGAAAGACTTGGAAGGTAGAAATCAAGGTGACAAAAGGGGGTTCAACTTGAATCTTCTTTCTCCCAGTCGCTGAATTGTGCTACTTTTACTGAAGGAGGACGTCACATGAACTGAACATTGTTGCTAGACTCTGTCACAGCAGGGAGCATATTCCTTCATAACCCAGCCATGTTAGGACATAAAACGATCTGCGTGCAACTGGACTTGAACACTTCCCCGTGGATTAAATGTTACTATTGGATTGTTGGGTTGGTGGAAGATTTGGCTTGTTGCGGCTTCATCAACCAAAAGATGTTTTTTTCTACTGAACTCATATTAATTTTTTATTTCTTTTTTCAAGAACTACGTGTCGTCACTTAAGTATGGACTTGAATTGTTGCATTATTGTTGCATAGTGTTTTCTTCTCTCTCCTCTTTTCAGGTTCTATGTCAGCGTTGGACAGCAATGACTCATCACGTCATACAGAGACATTGTGAAATCTGAAGATTTCAGATGGGGAGTGTTGTGTCCCATAAATGGGAACAACTTGTTATGTATTTCTGTGTTATGCATTGCATTCTATTGTTGCTAGGGAGAAACCCTGCTATTTGAAGTTTGTCCCTTCTTCCCTTCTGTAGTTGATGATGTTAGTCCTTGCTCCTCCCTTCTTCATTATCAGTTTGCTGTAGCCATCTTTGGATGCACATGTATACTTCTCTGTTTGGGATTACTCTTACCACCTGCTGCATTGTACTAAATACAAGATTTGAGAGAATATCAACTCTGTTTCTCCTGGACTCTTATTACAAATCAGTGCTGGCTGAGTTGGCGCTATCTGAGGATGCCTGGCATGGAGTACAACAATCATGCAGTTATCTAAAGGATTGATGGCAAAGGATTTAGAGACTCATACTGCCTTGAAGAGTCAGAATAGGAATAGCAATTTGTTTTTACATATTACTTATGTTTATTCTTTTGAGAGATTAGTTAGCGCATTTTCAGGCGGGTTTCAGAGTGTAGTCTGCCTAAAATAGATGTCATCTACACATACCCTAACTCTCTAAGCTTGAACTGTCTGAAAGTTAGACAGCATTAGTAAATCAGCCTCACTGTGTGTAAAACTATGCTTGGGGCTCGTGCAGGCAACCGTATTGTCATTATGAGTGCGATCCTATAAAACATTGGTTCAAACCCGGAACAATGTTATGTTGTGAGGCCATGTACACGTCTGATTTTTTACTCACACAGAGCTGATCCAGGGAAAAGAAATTACAATATGCCCGGGTTTGATCTATTTGGTCAATGAGTCCATGGAAAACATTGGACTGCACTGGGATGATTGAGTGCAGTCTGATTTCCATGGACTGACAATGGAGAAGATGGAGACATTTTTTCTCCATTTTCTCCTCATCCAAGGTAACCGAATAACAGTATAATCATCAGAGTGTGATCAGAGTGTGATTTGCCTAATCGACCCCATTCTCTCAGATATACAGGAGAATATACGGTTGTGTGTCCTCAGTCTAAATCTTTCATTTTCCCTCACAATTTTGTGTTTTGTTTTTTTTTTGTACTGAATGTCACACGAAAACCATAGATAGCTTTCAAAATAAGCTTGAAAGGAGAAAATTGTTGTTGGTATTGATATTGTCACAGTTTTAGAACCTTTTATGGTTTAGTTTTTCAATCAAGAGGACAGTGTTGGACAGTAATAGACTTACCATTCTCTGTAACGTAGTGGTTATAGATTTGTAGTACAAAGAGGAGCTATTTTGTAAACTAGGGTTGTACTGAAGGCCTTGTAATTCCAACGTATGTACCACAGTGAGGCTGTGTGTTGTTAAATACACTAGAGAAAAAAACATTTTGCAGACATTTATTTGCAGACTAATCAAACACAGACAAGTGACAAGTATAAGAGCATCTCATGCAACTTACAATATTTATTACAGTCTGAGTTAATGAGTTAAAGTCTAGCGTTTATATCTTAATATATATATATATATATATACGGTGGTCCAAAAGTAGGTGGACAGTATGTGTAATAGGGTTACGAAGGGGGAGGTTTATCAAACATGGTGTAAAGTGAAACTGACTCAGCTGCCCTTAGCAACCAGTCAGATTCCATTTTTCATTCTTCACATAGTCGAAAACCAAAAAGTGTCAGTGATTTGAAAAATTACATAAGAGATGCATTTCAAGAAATTAATACCCAAATTGTGCAAAAATTTTTGTCAAAGCGTAAGAGGCAGACTTCAAAGCTGTGCAAATTGTGATGGAAAACAGTTTGAGCACTGGCGTTGATAAAATTTAAGGGCTTTTGTATTATCGTTCAGAATAAAATTTAATTGTCAATGTTATGCTTGTGTTAGTAAATATAATTTTACATATAAATCAAAATAAATGGTATTATTTGCTGTCCACCTACTTTTGGACCACCCTGTATATATGAAAGTGAAAATACATTTATATAATTTATACAATGTGATTCTCTGGATTTTATTTTTGATATTCTATTTCTCAATGTTAAAATTAACCCACCCTTAAAATTATAGACTGTTCATGTCTTTGTTAGTGGGAAAACTTACAAAATCAGCAAGAGATCAAATAATTATTTCCTTCACTGTGTGTATATGGGTTTTCTAGTGTAACAATTTTATTTAAATGGGCATTGTGTACTGGACATAATTCCTAGTTTTAGTGGGGGCACTTCTAGGTACACTGCAAGTTAGGATATACTTGAAATCCATCTGTAGTATGCCGTCGCTACTTACATAGAGAGGCTGTGTTAAAGGGGATCTGTCACCCGATTTTAGCCCTATCACCTGCGGCATCGCCATCAGGGGCTTATCTACAGCATTCTGCAATGCTGTAGATAAGCCCCCGATGTAACCTGAAAGATAAGAAAAAGAGTTAGATTATACTAACTGGGGGGCGAGGTTGGGTGCGGTGGATGTCGCAGTCCAGTCCGGCGCCTCCCATCTTCTAGAGATGACGTCCTCCTTCTTACTTCTGCCGCGGCTCCTTCGCAGGCGTACTTTATCTGCCCTATTGAGGGCAGAGTAAAGTACTGCAGTGCACAGGCGCCGGGAAAGGTCAGAGAGATCCGGCGCCTGTGCACTGCAGTACTTTACTCTGCCTTCAACAGGACAGAGAAAGTACGCCTGCGCAGGAGCTGAGGGAGAAGTAAGGAGGAGAACAGCATCGTATGAAGATGGGAGGCTCCAGACCGGACAGCAACACCCATCGCACCGGACCGAACGCCAGGGTGAGTATAATCTAAAGGGTCTATTACACATACCGATATCGCTAGCGATATCGCTAAAGCGTCACCGATTTTGTGACGCAACAGCGATATCACTAGCGATCTTGCTACATGTGACACTTACCTCCGACCGGCCCCCCGCTGGATATCGCTGATCACGCAAGAACGTCCTGGGCCGTTTTCTTCTCGCTGGCGTCCTGCTGGCGCTGACGAGAGACAGATGGACGCAGGAGGAAGACGTCATCATCGCTGCGTGTGACAGGTAAGTAACGACCGCCGAGCATCGCTGCGTCGCTGGTGAGATCTGCCTGTTTGACAGCTCACTAGCGACCATTTAGCGATGCACCAGCGATCCTGACCGGGTCGTATCGTTGTCGGGATCGCTGGTGCATCGCTAAATGTAACGGGACCTTAACTCTTTTTTCTTATCTTTCAGGTTACATCGGGGGCTTATCTACAGCATTACAGAATGCTGTAGATAAGCCCCTGATGGCAGTGTCGGCAGCTGATAGGCCGAAAATGGGGTGACAGATTCCCTTTAGCTCAGGTAGATTAATATTTTGCTCATTACACTCTCCAAGTGACAATTACTTTAATAAACGTGGCAAGATGTGATTAAAGTGGATATGTCAAATACAGCACAAGAAGAGGATTTAGAGATCCACCAAAAAGGTGTATCGCAGCTTGAAAAAGAGCAGCGAAACGTGCATCGGTGGCGAGGGGCTTTGATCCAGTGTGTACATATTATGGGTAAGCACTTAGCGTATATTTTATGTACTATTTGATTTATGCCAGCCTATATTTGGGCGCACGTGCATATGATTGTGCTGGCATGATATCTATTACTGTATCCCCATAATTGTATATATAATGTTGGCACTTTAGCACTTTATATGATTTCTGATGAGTGACCTTAGCCATCACTACATCACTATCTCATCCTTCGTTTATTTATATGTGTATTGTTACTTATTTTGGTATATATGTTAAATAAATTGATATTTTTATATTATTATGGACTGCAAACTCCTTTGTAATTCTCTTGGTTCTGTGGTTGTAATGTAGAATGCTGCATCCAAAATGCTGCTACTCCTGTTGGTGGGCACGCTGCCTTAGGTGCTGTGTTAATACTAACACAACACTGATCTTTAGAGGACCTGCCACCAGTTTTTATGTTGAACTGGACACACAATGTGACCGCGGCTGCAGAGCGCGAGAAAATATTTATTTTATTTTGCATCTCTGATGCGGCAATATTAGTAATCAAAGTATTTGGCATCTACTGAGTTAATGTTCATTAAGTCCAAGTAGGCTTTATCAGAGAGTTTTCACTGGGGTGTGAATTTCTTTCCCCTGTATGATATTGCCCGATCATAAGCAGGCAGTAACACATGGGAGAAAAACATGCCCCACCATGCTTTGCGCTTACTGTCTGCTAAGTACAAATTGCCAAGTTTCTGTGAGCACCATAGTCATAAGTGTGATTGCTGACACCTTTGAACTTTCAACTCTGGACAGGACAGTATAGCAGATATGACCATACTATGAAAAAAGAGCTAATAGAAAGGTTTGTAATGTGACATGGCTAAACTCAGTTAGGCTGCCCCTTATCTGAAAGGGGTTAGTCATATATGCTCTATTTCCAGTAATATCATGCAAGACCAAGAGATCAGGACTAGAGATGAGGAAATTTGTTCGGATTTGGTTCCGAATACGATCGGAGTCGAATATTGTTTTTGCAATAGTCCTCGAACACAGCCGAAGGTCATTAGAGTCAATGGGAGGAGAAATAACCGAATATGTTTGGAATCGATCATAAGACATACATTCGGCACGAATAGTGTTCGAATATGGTCCGAATATGTCAAAATCAGATTCGGGGCCAAAATCCGAACAAATTTGCTCATCTCTAATCAAGACTCTCTGTCATTGTACCTTACACACTGAGAAACTTGATCTAAGCTATTGTGGGGCATGTTCTTTTTCTCCTGTATGTTGCTGCCTGTTTATGATTGGTCAACTTGAAACAGAAGGAAGACGTATACTCCCTCAGAATGTCTCTGATAACACCTAGTTACACTCCAGGAATATTCTGCTCTACAGCCATTATTACATTGTGTGTCCAGTTCAGCATGAAAAATTTGGTGAAAGATCTCCTTTAAAATGAAAGTGTCATCAAAAAATGACCTACTTCCTAAATCAGGCTTTTATGTTACATGTATGTACATGTATTGTAATGTCCAATGACGTGCACAGTATGTCATAAGACATCTCCCCTGCTTTGATGAGGGCTCCGGCGCTGAGCCCGCATCAAAGCCGGGACATGTCAGCTGTTATGAACAGCTGACATGTGCCCGCAATAGGCGCGAGCGGAATCGCCGTCCGCCCGCGCCTATTAACTAGTTAAATGCCGCTGTCAAAGCTGACAGCGGGCATTTAAATAGCATTTCCGGCCGCCGGGCCGGAAATGACCTCATCGCCGACCCCCGTCACATGATCGGGGGTCGGCGTCATGTTGCCTGGACAACCAGAGGTCTCTATGAGACCTCTATGGTTGTTCCAGGCATATGGCTTTCAGCGCCACCCGGTGGTCGGCACTGAAAGCACACCAGTAAATCTGCTACATATGGGCGATCTGCTCATCGCCCATATGTAGCAGAGCCGATCGGGTTGCGCAAGCTTCTAGCCTCCTATGGAGGCTATTGAAGCATGCCAAAAGTAAAAAAAAAAAATGTTTAAAAATAAAAAAAAATTAAAAAAACCTAAAAGTTCAAATCACCCCCCTTTCGCCCCAATCAAAATAAAACAGTAAAAAAAAAAATCCTACATACACATATTAGATATCGCCGCGTTCAGAATCGCCCGATCTATCAATAAAAAAAAACATTAACCCGATCGCTAAACGGCGTAGCGAGAAAAAAATTAAAAACGCCAGAATTACGTTTTTTTTGGTCACCAAGACATTGCATTAAAATGCAATAACGGGCGATGAAAAGAACGTATCTGCACAAATGTGGTATCATTAAAAACATCAGTCCGCCACAGAAAAAATAAGCCCTCACCCGACCCCAGATCATGAAAAATGGAGACGCTACGGGTCTTGGAAAATTGCGCAAATTTTTTTTTTTTTTAGCAAACTTTGGAATTTTTTTTCACCACTTAGATAAAAGAGGACATAGACATGTTTGGTGTCTATGAACTCATAATGACCTGGAGAACCATAATGGCAGGTCAGATTTAGCATCTAGTGAACCTAACAAAAAAGCCAAGCAAAAAACAAGTGTGGGATTGCACTTTTTTTGCAATTTCACCGCACTTGGAATTTTTTTCCCATTTTCGAGTACACGATATGGTAAAAGCAATGATGTCATTTAAAAGTACAACTCGTCCCGCAAAAAATAAGCCCTCACATGGCCATATAAACGGAAAAATATAAAAGTTATGGCTCTGGAAAGAAGGGGAGGGAAAAATGAAAATGTAAAACCAAAAATACCCCTGGTCGTTAAGGGGTTAAAACATTTTTGTTAATTCTTTTCTATTTTTCATATCAAAATCTATATTAACAATATTCACACTTTCTAGACTTGTTGTTCCTGTTCTTTCAGAAAATCCACATGAACCTTAGCAACAATATTGTAGCCCACACCATGTTCACTGTATTGAAAAGCAACTAAAGATGTGAAGTGTAGGGGAGCAGGAATGTGACAGCATCTGCTGCAAATGGTGTATCTCGTGTTATCTATTGTATATAAAGGAGTTACCGTACTTTTCATTGTAATCCTATCTGTGATGATAATGAAACTCCTGAAAAGTATTTTTTTAAGAGCAAGAAGTATGAGTATAAAATAGTCCCAGTAGTCAGTGTGAAAATGTCACGATTTCTAATTATTTTTTTAAATACAGAACATCATGTGAAAAATAAAGCAAACCAGTAAAGACTGTAAGGAGGGTATATAAATATATTCCATGTTTTGGAATCAGAGGTGTATATTCCATACACTCACAGTTCCGCAATAACCAGCCAAGTAGTGGAAGCAGCCACGGTCTCGTCCATCACACGTTAGCCAATTGCATACAGTGGGGAGAATAAGTATTTGATCCCTTCCTGATTTTGTAAGTTTGTCCACTGACAAAGACATGAACAGTCTAAAATATTAAGGGTAGGTTAATTTTAACATTGAGAGATAGAATATCAAAAATAAAATCCAGAAAATCACACCCCACTAGCTTTTGTTCCTGACTGTCTGTCAACCAATTCCTTTTTTATATCTTTCTAATTCCTAAAATTAAACTTACACTGAACTTGTTATATTTCCTCCATCACAATCCACTTTGTCACCACAATAATCCTTCTCTGTTACCATCCCACCAACTTCCTATACACAAGTACATTGTCTATAGGTAACAGACGTCACATTCATTGATCTGTTTGTAAAATGTTTGAGACCAATGTTGGGCAGCAAAGTGACTTAGTGATTAGCACTTTAGCCTTGCAGTTCTTAGGTCCAAGTCGCTCAGTGGTTAGCACGTTAGCCTTGCAGTTCTTAGGTCCAAGTGGCTTAGTGGTTAGCACTTTAGCCTTATAGTTCTTAGGTCCTGAGGTCAAATTCCACCAAGGAATTTAATAATAATAATCTTTATTTTTATATAGCGCTAACATATTCCGCAGCGCTTTACAGTTTGCACTCATTATCATCGCTGTCCCCAATGGGGCTCACAATCTAAATTCCCTATCAGTATGTCTTTGGAGTGTGGGAGGAAACAGGAGTGCCCAGAAGAAACCCACGCAAACACGGGGAGAACATACAAATGCCTTGCAGATGTTGTCCTTGGTGGGACAAATGATGAATTTGAATGCCAAAAATGTTTCTTCAATTGTGCAGGTATACATTGGTATACCAACTTTTCAACGGTATAAAAAAGTGTAGCCATCTACTGCACCATTTTTATAACTATTACAATGTACAGATATAGACACAATTTAAATTTTTGGCACCCTTCTGTTAAAGTAAGAGTAAACCACAATGGTCACTGAAATATCTTGAAACTGACAAAAGTAATTTTCAATATAAATTTACTGAATATCAGTTAATGAAAATCAGACATTGCTTTTAAATTGGGGTTCAACAGAAAAATAAAAATAAACTAATGAAACGCGCTTGGACAAAAAAGCCTGAAAATAATTTGACCATAGGGACATGTGAAACTAATTTGTGTCCTGTAATTAGCATCACAGGTGTCTACAAAAAGTAAGTGCATATTTAAAGGTTGAAAAGGAGTCACTGTGCTCTTTGTCATCATGATGTGTGAGGCTGGAGTCACACTAGCGAGGAATATGGACAAGAGCTTTGCGATAAAACATTGCATAGCACTCGGACCGCTGTTAATCTATGGGGCAGCTCTCATCACCATTTTTTGTTTCGGCCATATTATACTGTGTATATCGGCCGAGACTCGCCAATGCCAGTCTATGGGTGTGAGAAAAAAATCGCACACCACACAGACCATCCGTGTGACTTGCGAGAAATACGCATCGGTGTCCTTTGAAAAGCTGGCAATTCATGTGCGGTGTACAGTAAAATCACACTGACAGGTTAGCAAAGAATATATATATATATATATATATATATATATATATATATATATAAATAGATGTCAGTGACACACACATACAGTGCCTTGCGAACACAGCTCATCACCTTGAACACACCATCCCCACTGTCAAACATGGTGGTGGCAGCATCATGGTTTGGGGCTGCTTTTCTTCAGCAGGGACAGGGAAGCTGGTTAAAAATGATGGGAAGATGGATGGAGTCAAATACAGGACCATTCTTGAAGAAAACCTGTTGGTGTCTGCAAAAGACCTGAGACTGGGACGGAGATTTGTCTTCCAACAAGACAATGATCCTAAACATAAAGCAAAATCTACAGTGGAATGGTTCACAAATAAACGTATCCAGGTGTTAGAATGGCCAAGTCAAAGTCCAGACCTGAATCCAATCGAGAATCTGTGGAAAGAGCTGAAAACTGCTGTTCACAAACGATCTCCATCCAACCTCACTGAGCTCGAGCTATTTGCGAAGGAAGAATGGGCAAGAATTTCAGTCTCTCGATGTACAAAACTGATAGAGACATACCCCAAGCGACATGCACCTGTAATTGCAGCAAAAGGTGGCACAACAAAGTATTAAGTTAAAGGGGCCGAATAATATTGCATGCACCACTTTTCAGTATTTGACTTTCCACAAAAATTTAAAATAACCAATACATTTCGTTCAACTTCACAATTGTGTCCCACTTGTTGTTGATGCTTCACCAAAAAAATTTACATTTGGTATCTTTATGTTTGAAGCATGATATGTGGGAAAAGATTGAAAAGTTCCAGGGGACCGAATACTTTCGCAAGGCAGTGTATATATATATATATATATATATATATATATGTTTTGAAGATTATTTTGTTTTAAAACGATGTGTAAAGGACAGAGAACTGCTGTATGTAAAAGCTCATGTTAAAATCGCATTGCATACGGATTGCATACGGATTTCATACGGATACTTGATGCGAGGAAATCACATCATCGCTTTGCATACGGATTACATACGGAGAACACTCCTGCGATTCTCGGCCGAGAAAATTGGACTGATTTTTCATACGGCAAGTGTGACGCCAGCCTAACACAAACACACTGAACATAGACCAAAGAAAGCTAAGGAGAGAGTTGTCTAAGGTGATTTTAAACAAAATTATAGACAAACATGTTAAAGGTGAAGGCTAAAAGACTATCTCCATATAGCTTTATGTTCCTTTTACTACAGTTGCATGTTATTCAAAAGTTTAAAGTGACTAGGGCTGTAGCCAACCTCTCATGTGGTTATAAGTGGAAAATTGATCAGCTGGATAATACAAATATTAACCAAAGAGTCCAGAACAACCTCCAAACAGATTTACCCCTTCACAACCTTTTTCGGTTTCGTTTTTTGCTCCCCTTCCTCCCAGAGCCATAACTTTGTTATTTTTCCATCAATATGGTTATGTGAGGGGTTATTTATTGCAGGA
Organism: Dendrobates tinctorius; assembly: GCF_039654945.1. Lineage (NCBI taxonomy): Eukaryota > Metazoa > Chordata > Amphibia > Anura > Dendrobatidae > Dendrobates > Dendrobates tinctorius. The sequence goes on from NW_027361679.1 coordinate 97,530,584, forward strand.
CAAGTTGAACTTTTAAACAACACCATTGACTTTACCATATAGTGTACTGGAAAATGGGAAAAAAAATTCCAGGTGCTGTGAAAATGCAAAAGAGTGCAACTCCACAATTGTTTTTTGGGTTTTTTAGTTACCATGTTCACTAAATGCTAAAACGGACCTGCCAATATGATTCCCCAGGTCAGTACGAGTACGCAGGTACCAAACATTCATAGGTTATTTTTTATTTAAGTAGTAAAAAAAAATCCAGTCTTTGTAAGGGGAAAAAAATGCAAAAATTTTCCGAGACCTGAAGCATCTCTATTTTTTGGGATGTGGGGCTGGGTGATGGCTTATTTTTTGCGACCTGAGCTGTTGTTTTAATTGATACAGTTTTGGCATGGATATGATGTTTTTATTGTCCGTAATTCTGGTATTTTGAATTTACTTTATATTTTGATAGATTGGACATTTCTGAAGTTAGTGATACCAAATATGTGTATTTTTTAACTGTGTTATTCTGCATGGGGCAAAAGGGGTGAATTATGTTTTTTGCATTTTTTAAATAATTTGTAAAGCATTTTTTTACTTGCTTCAATAGTTATCTTATGAGACTTGAAGCTGTAATCGTCTGATTGCCTGTGCTACACAGAGTAGGGCTTTGCGTTTGCGATAACTATCAATGAAGTCTTTTACAACGCTCTGGAGTGAATTTTCTATGAGTCATGATATAAATCTTATCGAACATCTGTGGAAGGAGCTGAAACATGCCGTCTGGAGAAAACACAATTCAATCCTGAGGCAACTGGAGCAGTTTGCTCTCAAGGAGTGGATCTGAATACCTGTGGACAGGTGCTGAAGTCTTAGGGTTAGGCCGGGAACACACACGCGAGAAACTCGGCTGAGTCTCGCATGTTAATACCCGGCACTGCCGCTGGCACTCGGGATCGGAGTGTTCAGCCGCATAGCAATACATGCCGCAGCACACTCCCCTCCTTCATGACATATGACAGAAACTTATGTCATATGTCATGTCCCTGCCTTTGATGCGGGCTTACATGCTGTTAGGCCAGGATCGCACAAGTGAGAAACTCGGACGAGTCTCGCACTTCAATACCTGACACTGCCGCTGGCACTTGGGAGCGGCGCGTGCGGCTGCATGTATTTCTATGCAGCCGCATGCTCCGCTCCTGAGTGCCGGTGGCAGTGCCGGGTATTAATATGTGAAACTTGGCCAAGTTTCACGCATGTGTGATCCTGGCCTTATAGAAATTGTTTGCAGTGATTGCCCAAAAAGCTTGTTTTTCTATTGAGTCAAAATTAAAAAATAATGTCTGATTTTCATTAGTTGGTATTGAGTAAATTTCAATTGAAAATTACTTTAGTCAGCTTCAAGTTATTTCAGTGACCATTGTGGGTTTTCCTACTTTAACAGCTGCGTGCAAACAATTTTGTCCACTTCTGTATTACCACCATATTTTTCCATGTAAAATGCAACTGCTACTGCCATCACTAATATTAATAAAAATGTTGATATTTCCGTGTTGAAGAAATACATCTGCAAGGAGCTGGCTGTTCTCCCGGTGTTTGCGTGAGTTTCCTCCCACACACCATAGACATCCTGATAGTGAATGTAGATTGTAAGCCCTAATAGGGACAGTGACGGTAATGTGCTCTGGAAGTTAATGGTGCTATATAAGCAAGTAAAATAAACGTTAAACATGAATGACAACTATGTTTCATCAGCTGTGCTGGTATACATTGGTATACTTTCATTTCAACTGTACAATCTTCTGTAACTATTACGATGTATTACCACCATATTATGCCATACAAAAAGCTGCTACTACTGCCACCACTAATACTTATAAAAATGTTGATAAAATCACTAAATGAAAGTTGAAAATCGCCAAATGAAAGCATTCTAGAGTGCCATATTTTCTGCCTTAATATGATAACTCGATATTATTTATCAAGACTAAAAGAGTAAGGGCTCATACTCACATGCTAGAAACTGGGACGAGTCTCGCACGTCAATACCTAGCACTCAGGACCGGAGTGTGCGGCTGCATGTATTTCTATGCAGCTGAACTCTCCAAAACGAGTGCCAGCGGCAGTGCCGGGTATTGACGTGCGAGACTCGTTCGAGTTTCTCGAGTCCTAAAAGAGATGCTACCAGTGAGTCATAGAGAATCTTTCACTGATTTTTTTAATTTAAAGGGAATCTGTCAGCACATTTGAGCTATCTAACCTATTAATATGGGCATACAGGTTATAGACTGCTGAAAAAAAGCCCTACCTGTATGTCTCATATCAGATGTCTTGTGGAAAATTCAGCCTTAATCCCTTTATGTAACTGAGTTCTCCCATGCTATGGGGAGGATGTTGCCCGGAAAATACTGTTGTCTCTTCATTATCCTAACTTTATCCTCCCACATCATCACTTTGTCCTGTGACGTCAGGCTGGAAATCCCAAGCCTGCGTATTCTGACTTCCAATGCTCCTCTTCAGTGTTCATCTCATCAATGGACATATGCCCATATTAATAGTTTAGATAGGTCAAATGTGGTAACAGATTCCTTTTAAACTGAATACCTCCTCCGATTGGCACTGTATCGCGGATTCTGGAACAATTTTCATCTACGACATGGCCCTTGTTTTGATTGGCCAGCATCATAGAAGAGCAATCGTAAACACCCACATAGAGGTTCTGTGTTATACGCCCAATTATTTTAAAACAATAACTGGGGGCATAACTTTGGAACGGAAGGGCACAGAAAAAGAAGACAAATTGTTCCAGAATCAGTGAAACGGTGGCAATTGGAGTAAATATTCAGATTTAATTTAAAATATTCAGGTCATATTTACGGTTAATAATAAAATCCAGTGAAAGGTCTTTAATTATTTATTCTGATCAAAATGGAATTCATTTGTTTGTTGTATATAATAACTGATCATATTACTTTAGTAGCACTTATATTTAGTAGAATTATGGGGCAAACAATTTGAGTGGAGAGCCAAAGGGGAACATATCTATAGGCATGCTACACCAAGCATTTAAAGGGAAACTATCTTGATGTATTTGCCGTCTGATCTGTGAACAGCTTGTTATAGAGAAGATGAGCAGAATGAGATATGGTTTTGTTAGAAAAGGTTTAGTGTAACTTGTATTTTGCTCATTGAAATCTCTGGTGTTTGTATGGATAGGACTGCCCACTGGACTCATATGCATACAGATTTTCAACATGACATGCTTCATTTAACCAAGAACTAGGTGGGATTTCCTCCAGTAAATACTGTCATCTATTATACCACTTTTAAAGAGAGTTTTAGTGTTTAGGTAAGAAAAAATATGCACACTTACTTATTAATAGTCCGGCTGTGAGACTGATGGCCGTGCCTCCAAGAAATATTGAGGCCAATATCCATTTGCAGCATCGTGTGTGTATGAAATTCACCTTGTCCACATCTAAAACAGGCAGTGTATCATCACATTGCTGGACTGCCATTGTAACAAAAGAGCTGTAGAGAGTAGACAAGTGTCATGCCACTTTCACAATATGAGAGTAATGCTTCCCCCCAAAAAAATTGTAGGGCACTAAGGTCAGCAGTATAGAGGTGTACTTTTTATGAAGGCATTATCATAAAAACTTTCCAATTCACACACTTAAAGGGATCCTGTCACTTCCAGAAAATATTTACTTGCAGATATCTGTAAGTAATTAGTATTTAAATCATGTCTTGCTGCCTTACTGAAACAACGGCTGCAGGAAGAAAATTAAGTTATATTTTCCATGCAGCCGCTCACTTTCAGTATTTAGGTGGGAGCAGAAAGCGGTTACAGTCAGTGCTTACTCTTCTGGGAGCTCGCTGTAATCACTCCCTTGCACATTGATTGACAGCCTGTGGTCCACTCCCAGTAAGCGTAGCAGACGCGATTTAAATCTTATTTACCTGCAATTATATCTGCAAGAAAATAGCATTTTTGGCAAAGAAAAATTCCATTTATATGCAATGCTTGTTTGTTTTACTTGTTCTTTTATTCTTATTTCGATCATTTCCCGAAATATAATAACAACACTTTGCAAAGTGAATAACAACATATGTGATTTTTTTTTCTCTGAAGTAATGTTCTAGTTTATCTACCGTACATTTTATAAGATGTGTTGAGGACATGATTTTGTGGCATTGACTAATATATACTGTATGTATGAGAGGTTTTTCTCCTGCACTTGTTAGTATAGCTTTCCTCGCAGACTGCACAACTACACTGCATTACAAATATACAGTTGTGTGAAAAAGTGTTTGCCCCCTTCCTGATTTCCTAATCTTTTGCCTGTTTGTCACACTTAAATGTTTCAGATGACCAAGCACATGTAAATATTAGACAAAGATAACATAAGTTATCACAAAATGCAGTTTTTAAATGAATGTCTTTATTTTTAAGGGTAAAAGAAATTAACCCCTTCACTACCAAGGGTGGTTTGCACGTTAACTACCGGGCCAATTTTTACAATTCTGACCACTGTACCTTTATGAGGTCATAACTCTGGAACGCTTTCATGGATCCCGGTGATTCTGACATTGTTTTCTCGTGACATATTGTACTTCATGTTAGTGGTAAAATTGCATTCAAATAACTTGCGTTTATTTGTGAAAAAAACGGAAATTTGGCGAAAATTTAGAAAATTTCGCAATTTTCCAACTTTGAATTTTTATGCCCTTAAATCACAGCGATACGGCACACAAAAAACTTAATACATAACATTTCCCACATGTTTACTTTACATCAGCACAGTTTTGGAACCAAAATTTTTTTTTGTTAGGAAGTTATAAGGGTTAAAAATTGACCAGCGATTTCTCATTTTTGCAACACCATTTTATTTTTAGGGACCACTTCACATTTGAAGCCACTTTGAGGGGTCTATATGATAGAAAATACCCAAAAGTGACACCATTCTAAAAACTGCACCCCTTAAGGTGCTTAAAACCACATTCAAGAAGTTTATTAACCCTTTAGGTGCGTCACAGGAATTTTTTGAATATTAAAAAAAAAATGAACATTTAACTTTTTTCACAAAAAAAATACTTCAGGTTCAATTTTCTTTATTTTACCAAGGGTAACAGGAGAAATTGGACTGCAAGACTTATTGTGCAATTTGTCCTGAGTACGCTGATACCTGATATGTGGGGGGGAACCACTGTTTCGGCGCATGGCAGAGCTCAGAATGGAAGGAGCGCAAAATTGGCTGGAATTCAGATCGGACGCCATGTCACGTTTGGCGAGCCCCTGATGTATCTAAACAGTGGAAACCCCCCCAAGTGACCCCATTTTGGAAACTAGACCCCCCAAGGAACTTATCTAGATATGTGGTGAGAACTTTGAACCCACAAGGGCTTCACAGAAGTTTATAACGTACAGCGGTACAATTAAAAAATCATATTTTTTCCACAAAAAATGATCTTTTCACCCCCAATTTTTATTTTTCCAAGGGTAACAGGACCCTAAAAGTTATTGTGCAATTTGTCCTGAGTACGCTGATACCCCATATGTGGGTGTAAATGACTATTTGGGCGCATAGCAGAGCTCGGAAGGGAAGCAGCGCCATTTGACGTTTTTGGCTAGAATTGAGATCGGACACCATGTCGCGATTGGAAAACCCCTGATGTACCAAAACAGTGGAAACCCCCACAAATGACACCATTTTGGAAACTAGACCCCCCAAGGAACTTATCTAGATGTGTGGTGAGCACTTTGAACCCCCCAGTGCTTCACTGAAGTTTATAACGTCCGGGCGTGAAAATAAAAAAATCGTATTTTTTCCACAAACATGATCTTTTAGTCCCCATTTTTTTATTTTCCCAAGGGTAACAGGAGAAATTGGACCCCAAAAGTTGTTGTCCAATTTGTCCTGAGTACGCTGATACCTCATATGTGGGAGAAAACTACTGTATGGGCACACGTCGGGGCTCGGAAGGGAAGTAGTGACGTTTTGGAATGCAGACTTTGATGGAATGGTCTGCGGGTGTCATGTTGCGTTTGGAGAGCCCCTGATGTACCTAAACAGTGGAAACCCCCCACAAGTGACCCCATTTTGGAAACTAGACCCCCTAATGAACTTATCTAGATGTGTGGTGAGCACTTTGAACCCCCCAGTGCTTCACAGAAGTTTATAACGACCGGGCGTGAAAATAAAAATATCGTATTTTTTCAACAAACATCATCTTTTAGTCCCCAGTTTTTTATTTTCCCAAGGGTAACAGGAGAAATTGGACCCCAAAAGTTGTTGTCCAATTTGTCCTGAGTACGCTGATACCTCATATGTGGGAGAAAACTACTGTATGGGCACACGTCGGGGCTCGGAAGGGAAGTAGTGACGTTTTGGAATGCAGACTTTGATGGAATGGTCTGCGGGTGTCATGTTGCGTTTGGAGAGCCCCTGATGTACCTAAACAGTGGAAACCCCCCACAAGTGACCCCATTTTGGAAACTAGACCCCCTAATGAACTTATCTAGATGTGTGGTGAGCACTTTGAACCCCCCAGTGCTTCACAGAAGTTTATAACGACCGGGCGTGAAAATAAAAATATCGTATTTTTTCAACAAACATCATCTTTTAGTCCCCAGTTTTTTATTTTCCCAAGGGTAACAGGAGAAATTGGACCCCAAAAGTTGTTGTCCAATTTGTCCTGAGTACGCTGATACCTCATATGTGGGAGAAAACTACTGTATGGGCACACGTCGGGGCTCGGAAGGGAAGTAGTGACGTTTTGGAATGCAGACTTTGATGGAATGGTATGCGGGTGTCATATGCGTTTGGAGAGCCCCTGATGTACCTAAACTATTGAAACTCCCCACAAGTGACCCCATTTTGGAAACTAGACCCCCCACGGAGCTTATCTAGATGTGTAGAGAGCACTTTGAACCCCCAAGTGCTTCACAGAAGTTTATAACGCCTGGGCGTGAAAATAAAAAAAACATTTTTTTCCGCAAAATTATATTTTTGCCCCCAATTTTTTATTTTCCTAAGGGTAACAGGAGAAATTGGACCCCAAAAGTTGTTTTGTAATTTGTCCTGAGTAGGCTGATACCCTACATGTGGGGGTAAAACACTGTTTGGGCACATGGCAGAGCTTGGAAGGGAAGGAGCACCATTTGACTTTTTCAACGCAGAATTGGCTGGAATTGAGATCAGATGCCATGTTGCCTTTGGAGAGCACCTGATGTGCCCAAACAGTGGAAACCCCCAATTATAACTCCAACCCGAACCTCAACACACCCCTAACCCTAATCTGAGCCCTAGCCCTAACCCTAGCCCTAACCCTAGCCCTAACCCTAACCCTAGCCCTAACCCTACCCTAACCCTAGCGGGAAAATGGAAATAAATACATTTTCTTTTAGTTTTATTATTTTTCCCTAACTAAGGGGGTGATAACGGGGGGTTTGATTTACGATTTATGGCGGTTTTTATGTTTGGCGGCTGTCGCACGCTAAAAGACGCTTTTTATTGTAAAAATAGTTTTTGCATCACCACATATTGTGAGCTATAATTTTTCCGTATTTTGACCCACCGAGTCATGTGAGGTCTTATTTTTTGCGGGACGAGTTGACGTTTTTATTGGTACCATTTTCGGGCACGTGACATTTTTTGATCGCTTTTTATTCCGATTTTTGGTACGCAGAATGAACAAAAACCAGCGTTTCATGAATTTCTTTTGGGGGGTGCGTTTACACCGTTCCGCATGCGGTAAAATTGATAACGCGTTTTTATTCTTCGGGTCAGTACGGTTACAGCGATACCTCATTTAGGTCGTTTTTTTATGTTTTGTCGGTTTTTTGCAATGAAAACTATTTTATATAAAAAATAATTATTTTTGTATCGCTTTATTCTGCGAGCTATAACTTTTTTATTTTTTTGCGGATGATGCTGTATGGTGGATCGTTTTTTGCGGGACAAGATGATGTTTTCAGCGGTACCATGCATATTTATATGCGTCTTTTTGATCGCGCGTTATTGCACTTTTTGTTCGGTGGTATGATAATAAATCATTATTTTTTGCTTCGTTTTTTATTTTTATTTTTTAAGGGGTTCGCTAAAGGGGTTAACTAATGGGACAGTTTTATAGGGCAGGTCATTACGGACGCGGCGATACCAAATATGTGTACTTTTATTGTTTTTGTTTTTTTTATTTTGAAAAAATGGATTTATTGGGGAATATTTTTTTTTTTTTTTACTGATTTATTTAGCGATTTTTTTAAAATTATTTTTAACACTTTTTTTTTTTTTTTTACTTTATTACCTTGTCCCAGGTGGGACATCACTGTCCTGTCACTGTCACATCACAGATCACTGTGACAGATCAGCGATCTGTCACAGGCACTGCTGCAGACTTCCTCATGCCTGCGCTTTGCAGGCAGTGAGGAAGTCAGCTCCCTGCAGGCCCCCGTCGCCATCTTGGATCCGGGGGCCTGTAGGGAAAGAGCCCCCCGCAGCAGCGCTGCACATTGCGCTGCCGTGGGGGGCTCAGGGAAGCACGGAGGGAGCCCCCTCCCTGCCGATGCTTCCCTTTAACCCCCGGTACACCGCGATCGCGTTTGATCGCGGTGTGCAAGGGGTTAACGTGTCGGGGGCGGTCCGTGACCGCCCCTGACACATTGTGCCGGGTGTCAGCTATGATAATTAGCTGACACTCGGCCGCGATTAGCGGCGCTCACCACGTGGGCGCCGCTGATCACGATGACGAAATATTCCGTCCATGGTAATTAGGTCCATGGTCACATGGACGGAATATTACGTCAATTGTAGGTAAGGGGTTAAAACCCACAGGGCCCTGTGTTTAAAAAATAATTGCCCCTAAACCTAATAACTAGTTGGGCCACCCTTAGCACCAACAACTGCAATCAAGCGTTTGCGATAAGTATCAATGAGTCTTTTACAAAGCTCTGGAGGAATTTTGGCCCACTCAACTTTGCAGAATTATTGTAATTCAGTCACATTGGAGGGTTTCTGAGCATGAACCGCTTTTTAAAGGTCATGCCACGGCATTTCAATCGAATTACGGTCAGGACTTTGACTAGGTCATTTCAAAGTCCAAAAATTTTGTTTTTCTGAAGCCATTCATAGGTGGACTTGCTGGTGTCTTTTGGATCATTGTCCTGCTACATAACCCAAGTGCGCTTCAACTTGAGGGTATAGAAAAAGTGAAAGTAAAAAGAAAATGAATTGTATTAGTAAGAACCCAAGAATGAAGTGCATGTTCCCATAGAGAGGAGATTGTAGACGATTCCTGGTCAAGTGATAGTTGTGTGGCAGTTACTAAATATAAATGGCCTGACTGGACAGAGAAGGGGCAGTTGAGCCAGAACCTGTACCAGGCAGGCCATGTGGCCGCAAAGGGGCCTGCAGCCACCATCGCCACAGAAGAGTCCGAGAGCGGACAGAACCCGCAGAAAGTCTGAGCTGAGAGGAAGATCCATGACTTGAGCTAAGAGGAAGATCAGTGACTCACGCCAGTAGAAGACCGTGACCCGTGCCAATAGAAGAACATGACCAGAGCCGAACCAGGATCGAGAGACGTTCCTCCTGTAGTGGAGGACTGCTCCTGTGGCCCATTATTTCCAATGTAGACATACGATACAGAGTGTGGGCCGGGGCAGTGCTTCAGTGAACAACAAGCACACTGTGTTCCACGTGACTCACATATATTTAGGACTTTCGGCCTAGCGGGAAATAAAGATAACCCCTTTTAGGGCTAGTGTAACGATCTGAGACACTTAAAGAGAATAAGATGCTTAAGGCCCTAGTAATGAAATTGACTTCCATTGAGATAAAACATAAAGGCAGTAACTGTTGTTTAACTTCTAAATAATAGGAATGGCGTATATAATAGAACGTTGCATAGATCTGTACTTTGATAGCGTCATAATATACTGTATTGACCTCAGCAATATATTGTGCTCACTTGCATACATAGATATGCTAAGAGATAGATTTTCTTTCTGTTTTAGGCCCTCTTCACATGTATTGGTTATTCCTGTACTGGGAAAACCAGTACTGGTGAGATCTATGATCCGTGTCTGTGTGCCATCCGTATGTACGCATGTGACATCCATGTATCTGTTCACTGTTAGTGTGTCCCATCTATGTGGCATTTGTGTGTCCATGGGAGATGGACCATTAGCCCTAAATGTTCCCAAGCTATTAATAACAGCTCACAGCTGATTACTTAGCCTTTACTGGTTTGTTTACAGGGGGACCCCCAAAAGAAATGGCGCACGTCTGTCTTGTGAGGATCCAGTACAAAGAGTTAGAGAAGTCTTGGACTATTTAATGCAGTCAAACTGAGGACTGTACTGTACTGCCATTTCCAGACCTACAGAAAAACTAGTCCTCACTACAGCTGTACACAAAGACAGGGTTCCTCCTTACCCCCTGTAAGAGTGTGGAAAGAAAAGAAACACCCTTCTGAAGACCTTATAATGGTGACGTGTTATTTTTTTATTTGTTTATCATCATTGCACATAGCACTTTATATATATACTTTTTTAGTGTGTTATTTAATTTTTTCTTATTTTGTTGGTTTGCACTATTCACTGATTGTTATACTTATGCCAGTAATTATCAATTGATCTTTTTTACAACGTTTCACTTTTAAGTCACTGTACTAATGTATATTTAGGCTGATGCATATGGGGAACTGGTTCTTCTTTACTAAACAATTATTCCATTAATTTATCATCCTTCCTGGTGTTGTGATGTTCTTTTTATTAATGTAATTTTATCATAATTTTGATGATTGTCATGATATTTTTAGTGCAGGCACCTCTGTGTTATAGTAGTATTTACCGTCATTAATAAAGGTATTTTAACCTATTCCATATTTTGTCCTTTAATCCTTTCTGGTTTGGGCTTTTCTTTGGTTTTAATATTTCCGAATGGTTTGCCATTCTTTCCTGCACAACAGATGTTTTTTATTTCTCTCATGCTAATTTGGCACATATTTTGTTATTAGTGACTGACATCTGATGTTTTTTAAGTGTTTCTAACAAATACTGTGAAAAGTAAAAACAAGATTTAAAAAATATGAAAAAATTAAAAATATAAAATTTCAAATCATCCCCTTAAAAATTAAGAAATAAAAAATACCTACGTATTTGATGGCTCTCAGAATGTGGCAACAAGCAAATTTTGTTTTAAAAATGTGTGAATATTATTTCACCACTTAAATAAAACAAAAGTTTTGCATGTTTGGTACCTGTGTAATTGTACTGACCTGGAGAATCATATTGCTCGGTCAGTTTTGACATAAAATCAATGCTGCAAATAAAAAAATAAAAAAACAATGGCAGGATTGCATTTGTTTTGCTATTTCACCACACTGACATTTTTTTCCCAGTTTCAAGTACATCATATGAAAAATGAATAGTATCATTCAAAAGTACAACACATCCTGCAAAAATAAAGCATTTACATGGCTATGTCGACAAAAAAATATAATTATGGCTCTTGGGATAAAGGGAGGAAAAAACAAAAGCGCAAAAATGAAAAATTGTCCACTTCTTAAGGGGTTAATGTGTAATTATTGAGCCACTATGCACTTGTGTTGGGAAAGTGAAAGTAGCAGTGTAGATGCAGGGCACAGAATAAATAATGGGGTTGTCCGAAACACAGATTAATTTTAATACTAAATGGCTATCTATTTATTGTGAAATCTAATCTCTTATCTAATGTACTGTAGGGATTGTACTCACTCAGGTGTTGCAGGAGGAAGACAGGTGGCGCATTTCTTTAAAAAAAAAAGGTACGTGCGTGTTTATTTGCTCCATAAACATCTAAGCAACAACAAAATGGTACGCAGGCTTGATCTGGAGCCCCACACACAGGAAGGCTTCTCCATCTCTGCCCACAGACTATGTGCCAAACAACAACCTCTCCATTATATAGGCTGTAGCCACACCTACAGGTAAGGTATATGGGTAGCCAGAACCTCCTATCTCTCATAGCTACCTGCAACTCGGACCCAGGTGCACTAAACGACATCCTAGTGCTTACGTGCACTAAAGCAAAATATTCTGGGTTGCATCATAGGGAGCACATACTTCCCATTGACTACACTGCCATTAGCCTCCTTACATACCTCTCTCCTCTGCCTAAAGCCGTGGGGCTTGGCACCTTCCATTACCTGACCAGAGACCTCTCTCGGTCGCCTTTGATAGTACACCCGGCTGTCAAAATTTGGCCCTGTCACTGAACTTTTTTGGAACAATATATCATCTGACTCCGTGACCTCCTCTAGTAGAGTTGCCCCTTTTCCAGATCATTCTCTCCCTGATTGCCTCCACTGGTTTGTGTGGCCGCGAGACTCCCTTACAGTCGAGCATACTGTCTGGTCTGAGTCCAACCCTTTGTCACACCGTCTGCTACAGGGTTTCCTTGCCTATGCTACTGAGCACTGAGTTAACAGATGAGTCACTACTTCTAACCCTTTTAATTTCAGATTGCGTAATTCAGGTTGGAAGTGGTCGCCACCTTCTTTCCATTTCCTGCAGCTGTACCTTAATCTGCAGTCTGTCCCGTCTCAGCTGCTCTACATCTCGCAGGTACACCAACTGATATTCAAGGAGTATTTGAATATTTTAAGGCTCTCCATTGATCTGACAACGAAGAATGGAACCATCCCAACCTCACCAGCTACCTGGGCTTTGATGTCAGCTGGGATCCTCACACTCGCCACTCCGGACTTATTCACAATTTGTTGCATCACTTGTCCAAATCTCCCAATGACTTTCCTCACCAGACTTCTGGGCACTTGAATGATGTCTTCCACAAACCCCAGCCGACTTTAAGCCTTCCTTGCATGCTCCAGACGTCGAGCGGCTTCCTTATTCCTCAACAGGATCATCTGTTTCGTGGGGAGACAGTGTAGGTGCATGTCAGTCAGGAGAGCCACCCGCTTCACTGTGACTTCTCTAGTCGACAGTATAACCAACTTATGAGTCTCTGGCACCCAGTTCACACTGCACACCTACACCGCCTTTCTAAATGCCTCATGTATGGCCTCACTGGCACACGCTTCTCGCACTTTCTCGGGTACCTCTACCAAGCACTGGAAGAGCAAAGTCTTACCTTTTTGGATATAGTGTTTGCTCTCCTCTTCCTGAGAGTCAGAGCAGTTTTTCAAGACATCGACCTCCCTTGTGAGGCCGTCTGCCTGGCACTTCCCATGCTGGATTTCTTCCTCACTGGAGGCCACTTCTTTGGTTAGTCTCTCCAGCTCATTCCCCTTCAATGCGATCAGATTGGGAGAGAGCGACAGTTCGTTCTGTAGAACAGAGAGCTCATTTTTCCAGCCGTCCATGTATTTCTGGAGCTGGGTCTTAGCCTCTTGCTTAGCCTCCTGCTCGATCTTTAGCACTTGGAGAACTTTATCCCACTCCCCTGCCAGACAGCGATGCTCGTCCTCTCTCTGGTGAAGCTCCTGCTGATGCTTCTCATTGGCCTTTCTGATGTATGCATTCATCTCCTCCAAGTCTGCGGACAGTTCCCGGAGGGCTTGTTCATGTTGTGTCCTCTCTTTCCACATTGATCTTATTTTTGACTCCAAGGCCACACTTTCCTCAGTCTTCTGCTCTTCCAGATGCTTTAGTTCTGTCTGCAAATCTGCAACTTTTTTCTTCTCACGAACAAACTCTTTGGCAAGGTCCTGGAGCTCCTGTGCTTTGTTGCAGCAGGTCATTTCCAGCTGGGACACGTGTTCTGTGACCTCCTGCCGAACAGAGCGCAGCTTCTCCTCGGTGGAGCGGGTGGTATGAAGCAGCTTCTGCTCCTGCCCTTCCTTCTCTCGAAGTTGAACCTTGGCTGCCAAGAGCTCAGACTCCAGGTGACGCAACTGATCCTGCTGCGCAGAGTTGTCGGCTTCCATACTCGACACCTTCAACCTCTCGTTCACCAGCTATTGACAGACATCGTCGTGCTTTTTCTCCAAGCTTTGGATGTGCACTTCCACCTGGCGGAACCTGTCGGCTCGCTCTTTCCTCGTGCACATTTCCTTTGCAGTTTGTCGATTTGATCCTCTCCTTGTTGGGTGACAGTGGTTGAATCAGACAGCTTCTCCTGCAGGCTCTTAATTTTTTTTTGGAGTTGTTCTCCAACTGCGATTTTAGCTGTTGGATCCCTACCACCACCCTGGGTCAGTTTTATGTTCCCCACGTCATCGACTAAGTCAGTGCTGGGGTTTGTCAGTGGTAAAGTGACCTCCTTATCAAGGACATTAACTTTGTTTGCCCTTGACCCTGTCTTTCTGCTGCCACCAAGTCCCCGGTGACCAGAGGAAGACTTGCCATCTGTACCAGGGCCCACTTTACTGCACTCTTTTTCCCTTGCGTCACAATCTGCATGGTAGTCACCCTGGAACAACAAGTCCCCACTTAAACAGGTGTTGGACCCCTTTCTTGGAGCTACTCCGTTTTTAACGGTCACACTGTTGGTCACCTCACATTTCTCCCCGGTCACTTTTAATTCTGGTACATCGACCTTAGGGTGTGCTACCTCCTCCTCTTGATACATCTCACCACCAGGAACCACTAAACCCTTAGGGTAATTCTGGCTCCCCCTGAGCAATCAGACACTCACATTTCCTCCCAAAACAATTCAAGTCCCAAAACAATTCAAAGTCCTGACCGATTACAGTAGGATACAGCAAGTCCAGGACTAAAGGGACATCATGGCTTGTATTAACTGTGGGTGTCTCAATGATTACCCTGGACACCGGATAATCCCTAGGGACCCCATGGACGCAGTGGATGCCCATCTTCCTTCCAGGAATCAGACAGACAGGGAGTGTGGCGCTCACCAGAGTCACCAAGCTCCCTGAGTCCAGAAGTCCAGTCATGCTCTCTCCATTGACTTCTACAGAGCACCTCTGTGACGTCTTGTCAGATGTATAGTTGACACATATGCCAGACACGCGCTGTTTGAACACTGTTCGCGGCAACAGTCCTTTGGCGCATTCACCGCTGCCCCTTTTTGGGCCACCACCCCTATTTGGGACACTGCCCCTTTTGAGACTCCACCCCTTTTGGGTCACCACCCCCTTTTGGGACTACGCCTTTCTGGACAACCATCCCTGTTTCGGTTACCACCCCCTTTTGGGACTCCACCCCTTTTTTGGCAACCATCCCCGTTTGGATAAACCCCCTTTTGGGACTCCACCCCTTTTCGGGCAACCATCCCTCCTTGGGGTGCACGCCGTGGACTCCCTATGCCCTTTCACCGCCTGTGCACAGCAGTCTATCCGCCCTATCAGTTCCTTCACAGCAAGGCTCCGCACCTCTCTGCATGGCTCTGTTCGGCTCCGTAAGGCTCTGCACAGCAAGGCTCCACACTGCTCTGCCAGGCTCTGTGCAGCTCTGCATAACTCCACTCTGCAGACTTTGTGGACCCGCCGATCCACAGCAGACCGCCCAGAGTTCGTGAACCCGCTGATCCACAGCAAGCTGCCCGGAGTTCGTGGACCCGCCGATCCACAGCAAGCCGCCCGGAGTTTGTGGACCTGCCAATCCACAGCAAGCCGCCTGCTGAAATCCTCCCAGGTACCTCCTGGATCGATGGCCGCAGTCTAGCACCAATTATAGGAATCGTACTCACTCAGGTTCTGCAGGAGTAAGACAGGAGGCGCATTTCTTTAAATAAAAGTCTGTGCGGGTTTATTTGCTCCATAAACCCCTAAGCAGCAACAAAAGGGTACACGGCCTTTAGAGCAGACAAAACAACACAAAAGTCCTTAGCCAGGTTCTGTTCCCTCAGGCCTGTGGTCACACAAGCTGGACAATGTCCAGCACGCAGGCTCGGTCTGGAGAGCCATACACAAGAAGGCTTTTCCTACTCTGCAC
This sequence comes from Dendrobates tinctorius, assembly GCF_039654945.1. NCBI lineage: Eukaryota > Metazoa > Chordata > Amphibia > Anura > Dendrobatidae > Dendrobates > Dendrobates tinctorius. The sequence goes on from NW_027361679.1 coordinate 97,546,452, forward strand.
ACAGACCATATGCCAAACAACAACCTCAATTATGTAGGCTGTAACCACACTCACAGGTGAGGTATGTGGGTATCCAGACCCGCCCATCTTTCATAGCTACTTGCAAGCCGGACCCAGGTGGACTAAACGACATCTTAGTGCTTACGTGCACTAAAGCAAAATACTCTGGGCTGCATCGCAGGGAGCATCCATCTCTACGACACATACGTCCCATTGACTACAAAGCCATTAGCCTCCTTACAATACTTTAATTTAAAAAGTCCTAACCATTCCCTCACTAAACTATCTGCTTTTTTTCTTTACTACTTTCTCTTTGATGATGCTTCATTTGAGAATCTCAGTGCATGCTGGGAGCAGACGCTGTGGCCATTGCTGCAGCCTCTTCCCCTCCTTGAATCAATGCATCATCAGTGACCTCCATTTCAGGGCTTTTCCCTGCTCGACTATAAATTTCACCTTCTTTTTTTTTACAAATTTCATGCATTACATCTAGGATTCCAATGTCATCTGAGGTTATTTGACGTCTGTGTGAAACATCCACATCAAATAACATTACACAATCAGAGGAAACCATTTCACTAGTGCCTTATATTGTGACGAAGCTCATCAGCCCCTTACAACCCAACAGGACCTGACATGGGTTGCCAACTGTCCATAAATTTATGGACAATCCGTATAAACCATGTGCTTTTCGCTGCCATCCGCAGTGTCTGACTGAAAAAAGCACTGTGTTTTTTTAAAAATTTTGCCGAAGTTTGTACCGCGAATGTGTGAAAACATGCTCTTGACTTCTCACCATTCAGGCACAGGCAGGACGACAGGCTTGATAAGTATGGCTGTGCTTCTTCACTGCCTCTAACTGCAGCTGGGAACATCCTCCGAGCAGTCAGTACATCTGACAACTCTCCTTCCTTCTGACCAGTTCTGTCACCTGAACAGTCTGACCGATGTTGGCATGAGCTATCACACCATTCCCCACTTCCCCCCTGTAGCTGCCTCCATCCCTGGTACAGAGGTGGGGGGAGGGGAGAGGATGATGCGATGGCCGATGTTAACATGGGTCAGGCAGCTGCCAGAACTTCTCAGAAGGAGAAGTGACAGATTCACTAAAAGCTTGGAGCTGCTGAAGATGGAAAGTGCACCTGCCAAAGGGACTTCATTTGTAAGCAATAAAATGTGTGCAAATTTACTAAAGGTACATACAAAAAAAAAAAGTTTTTACATTTTTTTTTTCCCGTATAAACCCTTATAGATCTCTCTTCTTGTATTGTACTCTGATATGATTTGTATTTATTTGAGCCAATTTTGGTTCATTATTTTTTGATTTTTTAATAATGACTAAATGCTCTTTTTTTATTTTTAAAAGTTGAATCCCTGGATAGAAACTCTTCCCAATGATTGTTGTATGTTCCTTTTTGCATATTGTATGAAGTATATGAGATAAATTTATCCTAAGGCCCGAATTTTGCTAGTGACATCTGGCACCCAGTTTATATGGTGAATGTTTGCTGGCATGTGCATTTAGCCCATAGTGCATAGTAGTGACGCAGGGTGTTAATCCCCTCTGTGATTGCTGGCTGTGTGCTGGTACTCCGCCACTGTCCTCTAGGGGGCATGTGGTGTAGTACTTGTGGCTAGAGTTGAGCGACCTTGGTCGGATCGGGTTTCATGAAACAAAATTTTCTTCAGATGAAACTGGTCCGACTAGGGCAAAAAAAATCAGAGTTTCGTCCGAAATCCGACCCCAATGCAAGTCAATGGGAAATAAAAGTCGGCATTGAGTGGATGAATGTCATCCGCTCAATACCGAATTTTATTCCCCATTGACTTGCATTGGAGTCGGGTTTCGGACGAAACTCTGACTTTTTTTGCCCTAGTCGGACCAGTTTCATCTGAAAAAAATGTTGTTTCATGAAACCCGATCCAACCAAAGTCGCTCAACTCTATTGAACACGCTTACTGAAATTTATTTAATACTGCATACGAAAACTTTGTTGTTGATGACAGCTTCAAGATGACTCCTGTACTGCACTTTTCCTGACAAAGCAGCTCGCAGAGATACGCGTGGGCCTGACACCGCACCCCTCTTTCGCACTCTCTGGTTCCTATAGGTATGTTACTCCAATGTGTATTGTAGCTTGTTGTGTAGGGCAGGGGCCCCTCTCATATTCTTTGTGTTCTGCACATGCTCAGGTCTTATTAGCCTCCCTCTTGAAACCTTATTGTTTCCCTGGGGACAACAGGGAACTGCACAGTTATATTTAACACTGTTTGCTATAAGCATTATATACCTGACTTTACCAGATGTTATTTTATTGTGCCTCTCGAGTTTAGCCATTATATCTTGTTGTAATGTGTGTCCATATGGATATTTCATAATGAAAATAACTTGGCACTCAACTCTAGTATTCATGAGATTGGAGAAGAATTTTATTTAGGCAGTCTGCAAAAACGTTTCGGCCAACAACCTGGCCTTCGTCAGTCTGACTGCTTAAGATAATTAGGTAAGGCGGTAGTGTAGTAAAGGATGTGTCAATTTCCTGCTTAAATAAAATTCTTCTCCAATCTCATGAATACTAGAAGTTGAGTGCCAAGTTATTTTCATTATTACTTCTTGGTTTGGGCAACCTACTTGTGCACCCTGCAGCAGTGCCACGCTATACTTCACAACATATGGATATTTCATGCAGAAAACCTATTTGGAACATGTAGGAGGCTCCATATACAATTCTCATGAGCGCATTATCCACTGTGCTTTGTTATTCATATTGTTATTGTATCACATCATTTTATGGATCTTTCACATTGTTATGTGGGGTGCAGTCTGTTTTTGTCTTTTAATGTGTAATTTTAAATGATTTTACCCATTGTGTGTGCATAAGTATGATACAAGGGACATAGTAAAATATTAATGTTAAGGTACTGTCACACTTAGCGATGTACCAGCGATCCCGACCAGCGATATGACGTGGTCAGGATCGCTGGTACATCGCTAAGTGTTCGCTAGTGAGCTGCCACACAGGCAGATCTCACCAGCAACATCGCTGGGGACGGGGGTCGCTACTTACCTGTCACATTAGGCGATCCTGCGTCCTCCCGCCCGGCTCCACGCTCGTCGCTCGTCTCTCCACAGGAAGCGCCGCAGGAAGCTGACGACGAGAAGCGGTCCAGGACGTTCTCGAGTGAGCAGCGATAACCAGCGGGGGAGCGGGTCGTAGGTAAGTATCAGACACAGCGATGTCGCTAGCAATATCGCTATAACGTCACAAGTTATAGCGATATTGCTAGCGATATCGCTTAGTGTGACAGGCCCTTTAGCGATACGTTACACTTCTCTCTATCTACTTAATCCCTAAATGTCTTTTTTTACCGTACTTCTCGTAATGTTTTGTTTGAGAGGAGGCTAGTTAGGTTGCCCTCCCAGGGCCGTGGGGTACTCGGTACCGGGCCGGTATCAGGGGGATGTGTCACAGCAGCGGTGACCTGGTCCATGGCCCTGGGCGCCCAAAAATCAATGGGAGTTTGTAATGTAGTTTAAGTGGAATAGTTTGTGACGCCACCTGTGGTGTTCGGCAAGTGAGATGTTAGGCCGACGCTGCATGCAGATCCTCTGGAGCTGGTGGTGTGTTGCAGCATAGATGGTGTAGCTCCCCACAGGTGAAGCTGTAGCCCCAGGGCCGTGTAGTTGCAATGGATGAGGAGAGTCGCAGGCGGTGTAAAGGATGGTACTCAGATGTAGCGGTGCTGAGCGGGTTGGCGCAAGAATGAATGGAGGACACCGGGGCTTGTAGTTCCAAAGCTTTACTCACAGTCCGTTGTACACACACAGGTGCCTGCCTCCGGGCTGTGTCCTCCGGGTCAGAGACTCAATCAACCTCCGGGCAAGTTAGGATTCTCCCCTCCAACACTCCGCCAACATGTACCTTTCTGAACGACTCCTCTATAGCGCCTTAAAGTGTGAAGATCTCCTAGTACTTAGTTACACCGGAGTTCCTCCTGTCAGATGTTCCCAAGAACTCTACTTGTATGGCAGACAGCTGAAGCCTGCTTCGGGGACTCCCTTCTCCTGAGTCCCGGCTCTCTATGCATTTGCTGTTGTGCCCCAAGTCTTAGATGGGAGTAGTGCTTTTACAGCCAACTACTCCACCGGTGTCTGCTGCAGAACCATAAGTGTCCATAGAACCTCGGGGACCGGGCCCCGGCCTTGCACTGAGAACCTATAGGCAGGGTTCCTCCTCTAACCCACGTCCTCTCTGTTCTCTCTACTCCTTCGTTCCGTATTTGTCTTTCTTTCTTATGGAAGCTTAGATTTCAGTTCTACGTCTTTCTCCTTCTTTTCCTTTCCCGTGCCAGCTGGCTCAGATCACTGAGGCAGCTGCAGCACTCCTTCCTCCATCCCTTCTTCCAGGGATCCTCACTCCTGTCTGAGTGACTTCCTACCCGACTGACCTTCTGTCAGACTGACCTGTCCTCCTACACTTTCCCACTCTTTTATGTATCTTAACTCCACCCACCTCCCAGCACGTCCAGTGTTCCAAGCAGGGAACCACCAAAGGTGCTCTGCTACCCTCTGAGCAAGGAGCCGCAATGTGGTTATGCAGAACTACCCTGTTGTGTGGGGTGCGAGCGTTGGAGTGTGGAAAGGAGTTCCCACCTTACCTGGATGGTAGGGCACTACACCTTAGGAGAAGGTGCAGTACCTCTGTGGCGACTGAGCCTCAGGGGCGCCACATAAGCACACAATGTCACAGGAGGCTGGGACTGCACTGCAGTTACTTAAAGCAATTTCTTGCATCTCTGCCCTTTGATGACGTCCTGGATCCATAGTGATAGAAGCTGTGGGAGAGGTAGTGTCTGGCTGTCTGCATTCTGCTTCTATCTCCACCACTGCTATAGGTTCTGTGAAAGGAGATGTCCTCAAGGGCCGAAATAAAAGCATTGAGTGACACCAGTGCCGACCCATGGCTTCTTTCACCACCGTCAAACGAAGCTAGAAGCTTCTATCTCCCTCTTGACGACATCTTCTTTCACAAAACTTACAGCAGTAGTGGAGATAGAAAGAGAATTGGGCATTACACTCACCTCACCCACAGCTTCTATCTCCATGGATCTAGGACATCTTCAGAGGCCAGTGATGCAAGTAACTTCAGTAAGTAACTGCAGCGTTTCCCCTTGATGATGTCCTGTTCCAAATTTCCTGAAGGTTTTCTGCAGTAAGAAGGGTCTACTATAAGTGATATAAAATTATATATTGGAACATGTGCACAATGTTCTTTTTATTGGGTGCTTTTTCAGGTGAGTTTCAGGCAGACCTTACTGAAAAAGATGTCATGTACCCATAGCCTTAGAGTATATTAAATTTAGTAGTTAAGGTCTCTAGTCTATTTCATGTCTTAGTCCTGGACTACCACTATTAATGATCAGGTGATGACTAATTATTGCCTTCTTCAGACTACTTGGTTCTCCTTGTTATGGGGTGATACAGCATGCAGATAATGGTGAAGCAATAAAATTGACTAGTGTACATTATCTTAACAACACATTCCTCACTCAGCCACAGAGCAGGGCTATGATAAATCTACTCCCTGCTGACTGAGTGTGATGACAGAGCATTTTATCTTAATCAACCAGATGTCTATTTTCAGTAACCAGGAAGAACAGACTGTTATCTATATGTTAACTTTTGAATTTATATATTTGTTCTTTGGTTTGCCAAGAAAACACAGATTTTTGTTAATATAAGCCTGTAAGGCTGGGGTCACACTGCGTTAATGCAGTCCGTTTAACGGATTGCATTACACCGCGGCATAACACGATGTAACGCAATCCGTTAAGGCTGCCATTCACTCCCATTAGGAGCGCATTGCTAGTGCATGCCATAAATTGGCATGCGCTTGAGATGTGCCGTCATTCTGTGACGGACCCTCAGACGCGGGCTGCAGCGTCCGGGGGTCCTTCACTGCTAGCGCAGATGAAGCATCTGCGCTAGCGGGCTCACATATTGCGATCACGTTATGTGAGTAGCGTTAATGCAGTCCGTCAATGCTATGTATTGAACGGACTGCATTAGCGCTATGTGAACCTGGCCTAATAATGACTTTAAAGTTAACGTTTGTTGTAACATATGGTGTTATTATCCTGGATGACAAAGACACAGTGTAATTGAAATAATAATAATGTAATAATAATAATTTTATTTCTATTGCGCCGACATATTCCGCAGCACTTTACTTTATAGAGGGACTTGGACAGACAATAGACATTACAGCATAACAATAAACACAAATTAAAACAGATACCAAGAGGAATGAGGACCCTGCTCGCAAGCTTACAATCTATGAGGAAAAAGGTGAGACACGAAAGGTAGATGGTAACAATTGCTTTCATTGTTCAGACCAGCCATAGTGTATGAATCGGGTGTTCCTGTAATGCTGCATGAACCAGTTAACAGCCTAAGTATATAACAGTACAGACACAGAGGGCTATTAAATGCATACAGCATGTGAGAACATGATACGAGGAACCTGTTTATGGTAAAATATTTTTGAATGGGCAACACAGGGATAGTTAGGTTAATGTGTTGAGGCGGTAGGCCAGTCTGAACAAATGCGTTTTTAGGGCATGCTTAAAACTGTGGGGATTGGGGATTAATAGTATCAACCTGGGTAGTGCATTCCTGTCACGGGGCAGTGTCACGGGGCAGTAAGGGGAAAACAGGTGACGTGGAAGAAGGGCCCCTGAACTGCCCCAAGGCTAAGAGAGGGACCTGACTCTCCTTAACTTGGGGGTACACTTAATAGTAGTGAGGCCCAAGTCCCTGACCTGTCCCTGTCTCCTGTTTAGTCCTGAGCTAAAGCCCCCAACCCCCTCCCCAGGAGGTGAGACAGGGAGGAAAAAGTGTACTGCACCAAAAACCCAAAGGAAAGATTCAACAGACAGCATAAAGCAAAACAACACTTAGCTTGCTCTGCTGCAATGCTCCTGGACAGCAGAGTTAGCCACTTGACAACAGCAAACAACTGATGCACCACAGAACTCTGTCAGCTCCTGAACTCCAGCTTGGTTGGTCTCCCAAGAGCAAGTGTATAACCAACAGTGATCTGCTGCACCAGGTGGCCTTATAAAGGGAGGTGGGAGTGGCACCCACCTGCATGGATAATTAATCACAATGCAGTAACACCAGCGGCCACCAGGGGGGAAAAACTCACCAGCAGACTAAATAAAGTTGCAGTAACACCAGCGGCCACCGAGGGGAAAAACTGACATTAACCCCCGATGGCCAAAAAGGAAAAAAGCTTAAATGTGAGGAAATCCAGATCTGACACAGATCCAAGAAATGGATCGTGATAATTCCAAAGAATTGGTGCAGCACAGGAAAAGTCTTGGAGATGGGAGTGGGAGGTTCTGATTATTGAGGATGTTAACCTCAGGTCATTAGCAGAATGGAGGGCACGGGTAGGGTGGTATGCTGAGACAAGGGAGGAGATGTATGGTGATTCTGAGCCATGGAGTGCTTTGTGGGTGAGAGTAATAAGTTTGGTTTGTACTGGATTCTGGAGTGGATGGGTAACCAGTGTAATGACTGGCACAAGTTGAAGGCATTGGTAAAATTGAAAAATTATTTTTGCTGATATGTTGATTACATATTGTCCAGGCCAGCTAGCTTGTAAAAACAGCTAACTAGGAGTAAAAACTTTGCAAATTGATTAAATAGTCAAACAATGTGAGTTAATCACATCACATTTTTCTCTTGACCTCTGGATGCTGGCTTGAAGGACAACAGTTGTGAGCTATATTAGTGGGATATGCCTCTGTAACAGACCAACCAAGAGATCCAGAGATCCAAAGAACCAGAGACTCTTTACAAAACCACAGCCAGAAACACTCTACAGGATAGCTGCCAGATCATGGGGACACAGATTTGACATTCTACAGGATGCCAGCTTAGGGAATGGCCACGGCTGAAAGAATACAGATCTGCTCCATTGAGCGGTAACCTTAACCCCATGGATATGTTTGGGAAAGCCAAGATTGGGACCCACCGGTCACCTGGCTCCATGGAGATGTTGAAGAAGCGAGGCTGTGATGCTCTGGTCACCTGGCCTTGTACCTCAATGGACTCTCAGCTTCTTCAGCTTGTCTTTACCTCCTCTCTGTAACAGGTAGGAGTAGTCAGCCCTGGAAGCTCTGAAATCACAGCTGCTTTTATCTTGTCAAGTCAACGAAAGGGTGAGACTCTGTAATACTGCACTATCTTGGGTATTTTGCTGGGACTGTTCTATGTGTTTTTGCCTGTTTTGTGGTTTTAACCTCTCCCAGTTTTGTCTGATTAGTATTATGCCTACAGTAAAAGGAGAGCGGGCGTTCGGTGGAATGATCCCTGGTCTTTGCGGTTTCGGCTAGCGGCCTAGAGCACCCGCTGACCCCCGTTTCTCCACACTGAGTGTTCTGTCCTCTGAATAAAGGGCAAAATGTTTGTATTATGTGCTACTTTTGTTGTTAGCACCATCTAGTGGTGGCTGAATTTATAGCCTGTGTCTTTAATAGCATTTATAGCCTGTGTCTTTAACAGCAGACAGAGTGTTGCATTGTAGGATTGAAGCAATGTATACTGGGAAGAGGAAGATGCCATTTTCTTCTGTGTACTTCATAGGACACACGTGTTTATTTGTCCTCTTGTAACTCCCCAACTTGAGTTTGCTATCCTGGTAAAGCATATCTTGTAAGATTAATATCTTTCTTGCAATGCAGTGTTGTACAGCAATGTTATTAACTGTATAGCAGCCGGTGCACAGTAGATGTAATTAGAAACCTGTGTATTTCCATGTAAAGTTTGCATCACACTGTATACTTCCCTGTAATTGTGTTAGCTGTGTGATCATCTGCCCAATACTGATCCATGTTGTTTATAGAGTTGAGTGACTTTTGGTTTTTTAGGGTCGCGTTTCGTTTCGTGAAACCCGACTTTTCCAAAAGTCGGGTCGAGCAAGATCGTCCGATTATAGGGAAAAGTCGGGGTCGTCCCGAAACACGAAACCCAATGTAAGTCAATGGGGAATAAAAGTTGGCTGTGAGAGGAGGACAGGAAACACACCTACAGTGCCCATTTGAATGCCAAAAGCATCAATTCTTCTTTCTTAAGCTTGTCAACCTTAATTAACTTCATAATACAAGTTACGCACTGAAAAATGGGGGTTATTTGGCTACAAACTGTGGGGGGGGAGGGCTGGCTCCAGGTTTTCATGTGCCCTGGGCGAAAGAGCGCCCCTTTAACACATACCACAACTCATCATGCTCCGATACGGCAGAGAAATAGCGGTATAGTACAATGAAAAATACCTCACTTTTTACATCTCATGACGAGGCCCATCTATTTCTCCATACAGAATCATTGGTCCCATATAATGTTTGAAACAGTATATGATGAGCTCCACATAATGCTACAGTATATGTTGGTCCCCATGGATGAAGCTCCACTGTCTTATGGGCCCAAATAATGCTCCAAACATAATGGGCCCCATTTCTAATGCTCTAGTGTATAATGGGCCCTGTAAATGCTGCTCCAGTGTCTGATGTCCACCTTTGGAATGTTCCAGTGTATGGTGGGCCCCATCTATCATTCACCAGAGTATAGTGCTCCCCAAAAATTGCTGTCCCAACATTGAAAACAATCAAATAAGTCTCCTCGCTAGGGAATCCCTGTACTTGTCTGGACAGGTGCTGTAGCTTGCTTAACAGCTCGCCAGCTGTTCTCACGCCCAGTATGGATTACACGTGATTGCACAAAGGTGAGAAAGGGTACCGTATCCCCAGATAACATGTATGGATAGCGTACACATTCAAAATATATGTCTCAGGAGGCAGGCTCAGACGGTGTTAGGCCCAGTATGGATTGCACGTGATTGCACAAAGGTTAGAAAGGGTACCGTATCCCCGGATAACATGTATGGATAGCGTACACATTCAAAATATATGTCTATACAGCATGAGGCAGGCTCAGACGGTGTTAGGCCCAGTATGGATTGCACGTGATTGCACAAAGGTTAGAAAGGGTACCGTATCCCTGGATAACATGTATGGATAGCGTACACATTCAAAATATATGTCTCAGGAGGCAGGCTCAGACGGTGTTAGGCCCAGTATGGATTGCACGTGATTGCACAAAGGTTAGAAAGGGTACCGTATCCCTGGATAACATGTATGGATAGCGTACACATTCAAAATATATGTCTATACAGCATGAGGCAGGCTCAGACGGTGTTAGGCCCAGTATGGATTGCACGTGATTGCACAAAGGTTAGAAAGGGTACCGTATCCCTGGATAACATGTATGGATAGCGTACACATTCAAAATATATGTCTCAGGAGGCAGGCTCAGACGGTGTTAGGCCCAGTATGGATTGCACGTGATTGCACAAAGGTTAGAAAGGGTACCGTATCCCCGGATAACATGTATGGATAGCGTACACATTCAAAATATATGTCTATACAGCATGAGGCAGGCTCAGACGGTGTTAGGCCCAGTATGGATTGCACGTGATTGCACAAAGGTTAGAAAGGGTACCGTATCCCTGGATAACATGTATGGATAGCGTACACATTCAAAATATATGTCTCAGGAGGCAGGCTCAGACGGTGTTAGGCCCAGTATGGATTGCACGTGATTGCACAAAGGTTAGAAAGGGTACCATATCCCTGGATAACATGTATGGATAGCGTACACATTCAAAATATATGTCTATACAGCATGAGGCAGGCTCAGACGGTGTTAGGCCCAGTATGGATTGCACGTGATTGCACAAAGGTTAGAAAGGGTACCGTATCCCTGGATAACATGTATGGATAGCGTACACATTCAGAATATATGTCTCAGGAGGCAGGCTCAGACGGTGTTAGGCCCAGTATGGATTGCACGTGATTGCACAAAGGTTAGAAAGGGTACCGTATCCCCGGATAACATGTATGGATAGCGTACACATTCAAAATATATGTCTATACAGCATGAGGCAGGCTCAGACGGTGTTAGGCCCAGTATGGATTGCACGTGATTGCACAAAGGTTAGAAAGGGTACCGTATCCCTGGATAACATGTATGGATAGCGTACACATTCAAAATATATGTCTCAGGAGGCAGGCTCAGACGGTGTTAGGCCCAGTATGGATTGCACGTGATTGCACAAAGGTTAGAAAGGGTACCGTATCCCTGGATAACATGTATGGATAGCGTACACATTCAAAATATATGTCTATACAGCATGAGGCAGGCTCAGACGGTGTTAGGCCCAGTATGGATTGCACGTGATTGCACAAAGGTTAGAAAGGGTACCGTATCCCTGGATAACATGTATGGATAGCGTACACATACAAAATATATGTCTCAGGAGGCAGGCTCAGACGGTGTTAGGCCCAGTATGGATTGCACGTGATTGCACAAAGGTTAGAAAGGGTACCGTATCCCCGGATAACATGTATGGATAGCGTACACATTCAAAATATATGTCTATACAGCATGAGGCAGGCTCAGACGGTGTTAGGCCCAGTATGGATTGCACGTGATTGCACAAAGGTTAGAAAGGGTACCGTATCCCTGGATAACATGTATGGATAGCGTACACATTCAAAATATATGTCTCAGGAGGCAGGCTCAGACGGTGTCAGGCACAGTATGGATTTGACGGCCCAGATTACACAGCGGAGGAGCAGGGAGAGGTAAAGATTGCAAATGCTGGGGCCCTGCCCAAGCAAGGGGGGCCCACTCATGGGCGTCGGTACTGGCACTGGGCCCCTCATAGTACAGCGGTGTGTCTGACGGCGGGTGTGCACCACCACTGTCAGAGACACTTGATTGCACTATGAGGGACCCTGTGCCAGTGCCCGCGCCCAAGAGTCGGCCTACCCACCTGTCCAGGGCAACGGCACTCGCACGGTGTCGTGCGGTAGGTGGTGACCCCGGCCATGGGGGGGAGGCAGCACAGTTAGGGAGTTTTAGAAAGTGGCATATGTTGATGTTGGACATTCAGCTGATGCAAAAGGCGAAATAGGTGAAGTACCAGGAAGAGGTGGACCAAAGCAAGCCATTTTTCTGTCACCCTATGTGTCATCAGGGGAAGGTGGGACAAAATCCTTGGAAACCCATGCGTGGTTCATTTTAATGAAGGTTAGATCATCCACATTTTGGGTTGACAGACGGGTCCTATTTTCTGTCAGGATTGATCCAGCTGCACTGAAGACTCTTTCCGATAGCACACTTGCAGCTGGGCAAGCGAGCTCCTGTAAGGCATATTGGGCCAATTCAGGCCAGGTGTCCAGTTTAGCGGCCCAATAGTCAAAGGGGAATGACCTGTGTGGGAGAACATCGATATGGGAGGAAAAGTAGTTTGTTACCATAGTTGACAACTGCTGTCTCCTGTCACTTTCCATCGATGCAGTATTACCAGTTGTGTGAGCGGTATTTGAAAAATCAGTCCACAACATTGTCATGAAACCCCTGTCTCCAACGCCACTTCTGCTGTGTGCACCACGAACACCTCTGCCAAGCTGCCCCCGGCCCGTACGGCTCGTGTGAGAACCATCACCGCTGCTGTGTGCTGGGAATGCCTCAAGCAACCGATTTACCAGAGTTGCTTGTTTATTAGCCAATATTAGGTCAAGGTTCTCCTGTGGCATGATGTTTTGGAATTTGCCTTTATAGCGTGGATCCAGGATGCTGGCCAACCAGTAGTCGTCATCGTTCATCATTTTGGCAATGCGGGGGTCCCTTTTTAGGATCCGCAAGGCATAATCTGACATGTGGGCCAATGTTCCCGGTGTCAATGATGCACTGCGAGTGCTGGGTGGAGGAGCACTTTCTGGCAAATCCACATCCCTCCAGTCACGCACAAACCCTGTACCAGACCTTGCCACGCCAACATTTTCACTTGCCCCACGAGATGCATTCTCCTCCCCTAAGTAATCATCCCCATCATCCTCCTCCTCCTCCTCTTCTTCCTCCACCTCGTCCAGGAGAGGTCCCTGAGCTGACAATGGCTGAATGTCATCAAGGATTCCCTCCTCCTCTTCCTCCTCATCAACATTGGCTGCAGACGCCTGCTGCTTAAGGTGCGTCAAAGTTTGCATGAGCAGACGCATAAGTGGGATGCTCATGCTTAGGATGGCGTCGTCTGCGCTTACCAGCCGTGTGCATTCCTCAAAACACTGAAGGACTTTACAAAGGTCTTTCAGCTTCGACCACTGCACACCTGTCAACTCCATGTCTGCTCTCAAAGTGCCTGGCCGTGTATCCTCCCACAAATGCATTATGGCCTGCCTCTGCTCGCACAGCCGCTCCACCATGTGCAGGGTGGAGTTCCACCTTGTTGCAATGTCGATAATGAGGCGGTGGTTGGGAAGGTGGAGCAATCGCTGCAGCTTCTGCATACGAACGGAGTGTACAGGCGACCGGCGGATGTGCGCGCACAGTCTTCGCACCTTCTGGAGCAGGGCTGTTAACTCCGGATAATTTTTGAGGAAGCACTGCACCACCAGGTTCAAGGTGTGAGCCAAGCAAGGTATGTGGCTGAGTTTTGAAAGGGCTATGGCTGCCACAAAATTACGGTCGTTATCACTAACTACCTTGCCTGCCTCAAGATGTACACTGCCCAGCCATGACTCAGTTTGTCGCTTCAAGTACTCGGCCAGCACCTCGGCGGTGTGTCTGTCGCCCAAACACATCATCTGCAACACAGCCTGCTGACGCTTTCCACTAGCTGCTCAATAGGGGGACACATCGTGTGCAACAGTGGCAGCTGCAGATGGAGTGCTCGTACGACTGCGCTCTGTGGACGAGCTTTCGCTTCTGGAGGAGGTGGAGGAGGAGGAGGGTCGAACGCCTACAGGCAACTGTTTCCTATACCGTGGGCTAGGCAGCACTGTCCCACCACCGCTGTCCCCTGTGGACCCTGCATCCACCACATTAACCCAGTGCGCAGTGATGGACACGTAACGGCCCTGGCCATGCCGACTGGACCATGCATCAGTTGTGAGGTGCACCTTTCCGCTCACTGACTGCTTGAGTGCATGGACAATGCGGTCTTTCACATGATGGTGGAGGGCTGGGATGGCTTTGCGAGAGAAGAAGTGGCGACTGGGTAGGTCATAGCGTGGTACTGCATAGGCCATGAGTTCGCGGAAAGCTGTGCTTTCCACCAACCGAAAGGGCATCATCTCAAACGAGATTAGTTTGGCAATGTGGGCGTTCAAACCCAGTGTACGCGGATGAGAGACTGAGTACTTTCTTGACCTACTCATAGTGTCTGGGAGGGTGAGCTGGACTTGAGAGCTGCATATGGTGGAAGTAGCGGTGGACAGGGCGGACTGAGAGAGGGTTGATGATGGTGATGGAGTTGGTGTTCTTTCTGATGGCCTAGAATCAGTATTTCGTTGATATAACAGTGGGATTCCCTGACTGCTGTGGTCTTGCAACGACACCTCAACATTTGCTGCTGTGCTAACCGGTGGGCTTACAGTGGGGGAAACAATGTAGCGTTGCTGACTACCTTCGTTGTGATCAGTTGCACATGTGGCACTTGAGGTTTGGTGTTGTGTCCACGCTTGCAAGTGCATGCTGGTTAAATGTCTAAGCATGCAATTGGTATTCAAATTTTTCAGATTTTTCCCTCGGCTAAAGGTCTTTGCGCACTTCTTACAGATAACCTTGGCCTGATCATGAGGATTTTGTTCAAAAAAGTGCCACACTGCACTCTTCCTACTTTGGCAGACATTTTGCGGCCTAGCACGCTGTGATCTTTTGACCCTCTGGACAAGCTGTCCAGCAACTCTTTTGATGTTTGGAACCTGTCTTTGGAGTGCTCCGGGCCTGCCAGATAACAGCTGTTGCGATGTCGATGTCTGCTGTAGATGCTCCTCATCTGAGCTATTGGAAGCAGCACCCTCTTCCCCCAATGGATGCCAATCTGGGTCAACAACTGGGTCATCCATCACCTCCTCTTCTATGTCATGTGCACCTTCCTCTATGTCACCGTGTATGGTGGTATAGTGTGCGGGAAGGGGCACCTGAGTCTCATCAGGGTCAGAATCTGGCTCTGTACACTGCGAGGACAATGTAGTGCTCTGAGTGAATGTACCAGCAGAATCATCCATCAGCGGCTGTGCATCAGTGCACTCCATGTCAGATTCATCTTGGCCTGGGTAATTCACCATTTGACTTGATAATCCAGGCATGGTATGTGAAAACAGCTCCATGGAGTAATCAGTAGTATGGCCTGCGTCATCCTTCAATCTTGGTTGGGGTGAAGGACACAAGGAAAGGTGTGGTTCATGAACATGAGCCTCCAATGACGACTCAGTGCTTTTACTTTTTACAACTGAAGAAGAGGAGGCGATAGAGCTGGAGGCTGAGTCAGCAATGTAAGACAAAACTTTTTCCTGATGCTCTGGCTTTAAAAGCGGTTTGCCAACTCCTAGAAAACTAAGCGTTCGAGGCCTTATGTAGCCAGACGATGACGCAGGGTCAGCACCTCCTGCATTCGGTCCTATTTTGCTCTTGCCACTACCATCAGATCCACCACCAACACCATCATTACCAGCTGCCAACCCCCGCCCAATTCCACGGCCTCTTCCACCAGCCTTCCTCATTTTTGGTAGAAATGTAGACAAAATCCAACAAACTATATAGTAATGTAAAACAAGGTACAAGGTGTCTATAGGGAAGGGGAGATTTTGAATTTCTGCACACACTTGTGGACAGTGGACACTTTTGGATTGTGTGAGGCCCACTGATATCTGAGCGCTATGTGACAGGCTCGATGGCACTGCTGTGACAAAAGTGACTAGAGGATAAGGGAGATTTTGAATATCTGCACACACTTTTGGACACTGGACACTTTTGGATTGTGTGAGGCCCACTGATATCTGAGCGCTATGTGACAGGCTCGATGGCACTGCTGTGACAAAAGTGACTAGAGGATAAGGGAGATTTTGAATATCTGCACACACTTTTGGACACTGGACACTTTTGGATTGTGTGAGGCCCACTGATATCTGAGCGCTATGTGACAGGCTCGATGGCACTGCTGTGACAAAAGTGACTAGAGGATAAGGGAGATTTTGAATATCTGCACGCACTTTTGGACACTGGACACTTTTGGATTGTGTGAGGCCCACTGATATCTGAGCGCTATGTGACAGGCTCGATGGCACTGCTGTGACAAAAGTGACTAGAGGATAAGGGAGATTTTGAATATCTGCACACACTTTTGGACACTGGACACTTTTGGATTGTGTGAGGCCCACTGATATCTGAGCGCTATGTGACAGGCTCGATGGCACAGCTGAGACAAAAGTGACTAGAGGATAAGGGAGATTTTGAATTTCTGCACACACTTGTGGACAGTGGACACTTTTGGATTGTGCGAGGCCCACTGATATCTGAGCGCTATGTGACAGGCTCGATGGCACTGCTGTGACAAAAGTGACTAGAGGATAAGGGAGATTTTGAATATCTGCACACACTTTTGGACACTGGACACTTTGGGATTGTGTGAGGCCCACTGATATCTGAGCGCTATGTGACAGGCTCGCTGGCACTGCTGTGACAAAAGTGACTAGAGGATAAGGGAGATTTTGAATATCTGCACACACTTTTGGACACTGGACACTTTTGGATTGTGTGAGGCCCACTGATATCTGAGCGCTATGTGACAGGCTCGATGGCACAGCTGTGACAAAAGTGACTAGAGGATAAGGGAGATTTTGAATTTCTGCACACACTTGTGGACAGTGGACACTTTTGGATTGTGTGAGGCCCACTGATATCTGAGCGCTATGTGACAGGCTCGATGGCACTGCTGTGACAAAAGTGACTAGAGGATAAGGGAGATTTTGAATATCTGCACACACTTTTGGACACTGGACACTTTTGGATTGTGTGAGGCCCACTGATATCTGAGCGCTATGTGACAGGCTCGATGGCACAGCTGAGACAAAAGTGACTAGAGGATAAGGGAGATTTTGAATTTCTGCACACACTTGTGGACAGTGGACACTTTTGGATTGTGCGAGGCCCACTGATATCTGAGCGCTATGTGACAGGCTCGATGGCACTGCTGTGACAAAAGTGACTAGAGGATAAGGGAGATTTTGAATATCTGCACACACTTTTGGACACTGGACACTTTTGGATTGTGTGAGGCCCACTGATATCTGAGCGCTATGTGACAGGCTCGATGGCACTGCTGTGACAAAAGTGACTAGAGGATAAGGGAGATTTTGAATATCTGCACACACTTTTGGACACAGGACACTTTTGGATTGTGTGAGGCCCACTGATATCTGAGCGCTATGTGACAGGCTCGATGGCACAGCTGTGACAAAAGTGACTAGAGGATAAGGGAGATTTTGAATTTCTGCACACACTTGTGGACAGTGGACACTTTTGGATTGTGTGAGGCCCACTGATATCTGAGCGCTATGTGACAGGCTCGATGGCACTGCTGTGACAAAAGTGACTAGAGGATAAGGGAGATTTTGAATATCTGCACACACTTTTGGACACTGGACACTTTTGGATTGTGTGAGGCCCACTGATATCTGAGCGCTATGTGACAGGCTCGATGGCACTGCTGTGACAAAAGTGACTAGAGGATAAGGGAGATTTTGAATATCTGCACACACTTTTGGACACTGGACACTTTTGGATTGTGTGAGGCCCACTGATATCTGAGCGCTATGTGACAGGCTCGATGGCACAGCTGTGACAAAAGTGACTAGAGGATAAGGGAGATTTTGAATTTCTGCACACACTTGTGGACAGTGGACACTTTTGGATTGTGTGAGGCCCACTGATATCTGAGCGCTATGTGACAGGCTCGATGGCACTGCTGTGACAAAAGTGACTAGAGGATAAGGGAGATTTTGAATATCTGCACACACTTTTGGACACTGGACACTTTGGGATTGTGTGAGGCCCACTGATATCTGAGCGCTATGTGACAGGCTCGATGGCACTGCTGTGACAAAAGTGACTAGAGGATAAGGGAGATTTTGAATCTCTGCACACACTTTTGGACACTGGACACTTTTGGATTGTGTGAGGCCCAATGAATATCTGAGCGCTATGTGACAGGCTCGATGGCACAGCTGTGACAAAAGTGACTAGAGGATAAGGGAGATTGGATTGCTTTTAAAAAAGCAGTTTGCGGAGCAGTGGGTAAACAGCAATGCCAGCCTGTCAGGAAGCCTTAGAAGGCAGCCCAACAACCAACACCACTGATACACCACTATATAGCCTCCCCTTGCACTGCACACACAGTGACTGGTGTGTTGTGCAGGCCAAATTGCTAGCAGCAGAAGCAGTTTTTTTTTCTTCTCAGCAGGACAAAAAAAAAAAATTGGGATTGCTTTTAAAAAAGCAGTTTGCGGAGCTGTGGGTAAACAGCAATGCCAGCCTGTCAGGAAGCCTTAAAAGGCAGCCCAACAACCAACACCACTGATACACCACTATATAGCCTCCCCTTGCACTGCACACACAGTGACTGGTGTGTTGTGCAGGCTAAATCGCTAGCAGCAGAAGCAGTTTTTTGTCTTCTTCCCTGCCTAACGCTCTCCCTACAGAATCAGCAGCAACCTCTCCCTATACTAAGATCGGCAGAAGTAAGATGGCGGTCGGCGTGCACGCCCTTTTATACCCCCTGTGACGCCCACCAAAGCAAGCCAATCACTTGCATGCCCTTCTGAAAGATGGTGGTGACCCGTGCCTATGTCATCACGTTGCCCACAGTGTCCGTGGATCCTGATTGGCTGAAAAAGAGCGCAAAACAAACTTTTGAAACGCGACTTTGGCGCGTAAGTCGCCGACCTCGTGGCCGACCTCATCCTAGGGTCGGGTTTCGTTTCATGAAACCCGACTTTGCCAAAAGTCGGCGACTTTTGAATTTTTTCGACCCGTTTCGCTCAACTCTAGTTGTTTGTATTCTTATAATTTTACCGCATGTTCTATACTGTTCATCAATAAACAAGTTAGACTACAGAGAATAGTCTTCTTATTTGGAAGACAGAAAAGTGGTTTATGCTGTATGCTAGATTGCACACCGTGTCAACGTGTATGAAGGCAGAACACTGAGCATAAGTGGTTTTTTCTCCTTCTTCATCCGCCTTTGTGCTTATTTGCATACTCATTCTATTCAGTCAGCCAAATGGCATTGTAGCAAGAAATGGAGACAGACTTAGCATGCAGAAGGAATAAGGCTTGAAAAAAAACCCCTCTCCTCTGTGCTCAGTCAGCAAGGAGATGTCACAGCCCTGCCCAGTGACTGACATATGTTTGATCATGATGCTGTTCCTCTGACAGTTGTCACCTTCCTCTAGCTATGTTTCTTCAGTCTGAAACCTGTCCTGACACGTGACAAGGATGGGTTGCAGTTTGAAATGTGACAAGGTCCATTTTTATCACATTCCAGAACAACCCCTTTAAGATTATGCAAACTGGCTAGATTTATTGCTTTTGGCATATCTGAATGCTGCATCAATCCATTCAGATTAAGGAGAACCAAAGAGTCTGAAGGCTGCATTAAGTGATCACCTGATTATTAAAAGCGGTTGTCCAGGAATGGCAAGATATATATACAGTTGTGGCCTAAAGTATTGACACCCCTGCAATTTTGTCAGATAATACTCAGTTTCTTCCTGAAAATGATCGCAAACACAAATTCTTTGGTATTATTATTTTCATTTAATTTGTCTTAAATGAAAAAACACAAAAGAGAATGAAGCAAAAAGCAAACCATTTATCATTTCACACAAAACTCCAAAAATGGGCCAGACAAAAGTATTAGCACCCTCAGCCTAATACTTGGTTGCACAACCTTTAGCCAAAATAACTGTGACCAACCGCTTCCGGTAACCATCAATGAGTTTCTTACAATGCTCTGCTGGAATTTTAGACCATTCTTCTTTGGCAAACTGCTCCAGGTCCCTGATATTAGAAGGGTGCCTTCTCCAAACTGCCATTTTTAGATCTCTCCACAGGTGTTATATGGGATTCAGGTCTGGACTCATTGCTGGCCACCTTAGAACTCTCCAGTGCTTTCTCTCAAACCATTTTCTAGTGCTTTTTGAAGTGTGTTTTGGGTCATTGTCCTGCTGGAAGACCCATGACCTTTGAGGGAGACCCAGCTTTCTCACACTGGGCCCTACATTATGCTGCAAAATTTGTTGGTAGGCTTCAGACTTCATAATGCCATGCACACGGTCAAGCAGTCCAGTGCCAGAGGCAGCAAAGCAACCCCAAAACATCAGGGAACCTCCGCCATGTTTGACTGTAGGGACCGTGTTTTTTTCTTTGAATGCCTCTTTTTTTCTCCTGTAAACTCTATGTTGATGCCTTTGCCCAAAAAGCTCTACTTTTGTCTCATCTGACCAGAGAACATTCTTCCAAAACATTTTAGGCTTTTTCAGGTAAGTGTTGGCAAACTCCAGCCTGGCTTTTTTATGGCTCGGGGTAAGAAGTGGGGTCTTCCTGGGTCTCCTACCATACAGTCCCTTTTCATTCAGACGCCGACGGATAGTACGGGTTGACACTGTTGTACCCTCGGACTGCAGGGCAGCTTGAACTTGTTTGGATGTTAGTCGAGGTTCTTTATCCAACATCCGCACAATCTTGCCTTGAAATCTCTTGTCAATTTTTCTTTTCCGTCCACATCTAGGGAGGTTAGCCACAGTGCCATGGGCTTTAAACTTCTTGATGACACTGCGAACGGTAGACACAGGAATATTCAGGTCTTTGGA
Organism: Dendrobates tinctorius; assembly: GCF_039654945.1. Taxonomy (NCBI): domain Eukaryota; kingdom Metazoa; phylum Chordata; class Amphibia; order Anura; family Dendrobatidae; genus Dendrobates; species Dendrobates tinctorius. The sequence continues at coordinate 97,567,233 of NW_027361679.1, forward strand.
GATGGACCTGTAGCCTTGAGATTGCTCATGCTTCCTCACAATTTGGTTTCTCAAGTCCTCAGAGAGTTCTTTGGTCTTCATTCTTTTCTCCATGCTCAATGTGGTACACACAAGGACACAGGACAGAGGTTGTGTCAACTTTAATCCATGTCAACTGGCTGCAAGTGTGATTTAGTTATTGCCAACACCTGTTAGGTGCCACAGGTAAGTTACAGGTGCTGTTAATTACTCAAATTAGAGAAGCATCACATGATTTTTCGAACAGTGCCAATACTTTTGTCCACCCTCTTTTTTATGTTTGGTGTGGAATTATATCCCATTTGTCTTTAGGACAATTCTTATTGTGTTTTTTCATTTAAGACAAATTAAATGAAGATAATAAGACCAAATAATTTGTGTTTGCAATCATTTTCAGGAAGAAACTGAGTATTATCTGACAAAATTGCAGGGGTGTCAATACTTTTGGCCACAACTGTATACAGTGGGGAAAAAAAGTATTTAGTCAGTTAGCAATAGTGCAAGTTCCACCACTTAAAAAGATGAGAGGCGTCTGTAATTTTCATCATAGGTAGACCTCAACTATGGGAGACAAACTGAGAAAAAAAAATCCAGAAAATCACATTGTCTGTTTTTTTTTTCATTTTATTTGCATATTATGGTGGAAAATAAGTATTTGGTCAGAAACAAAATTTCATCTCAATACTTTGTGATATATCCTTTGTTGGCAATGACAGAGGTCAAACGTTTTCTGTAAGCCTTCACAAGGTTGCCACACACTGTTGTTGGTATGTTGGCCCATTCCTCCATGCAGATCTCCTCTAGAGCAGTGATGTTTTTGGCTTTTCGCTTGGCAACACGGACTTTCAACTCCCTCCAAAGGTTTTCTATAGGGTTGAGATCTGGAGACTGGCTAGGCCACTCCAGGACCTTGAAATGCTTCTTACGAAGCCACTCCTTCGTTGCCCTGGCGGTGTGCTTTGGATCATTGTCATGTTGAAAGACCCAGCCACGTTTCATCTTCAATGCCCTTGCTGATGGAAGGAGGTTTGCACTCAAAATCTCACGATACATGGCCCCATTCATTCTTTCATGTACCCGGATCAGTCGTCCTGGCCCCTTTGCAGAGAAACAGCCCTAAAGCATGATGTTTCCACCACCATGCTTTACAGTAGGTATGGTGTTTGATGGATGCAACTCAGTATTCTTTTTCCTCCCAACACGACAAGTTGTGTTTCTACCAAACAGTTCCAGTTTGGTTTCATCAGACCATAGGACATTCTCCCAAAACTCCTCTGGATCATCCAAATGCTCTCTAGCAAACTTCAGACGGGCCCGGACATGTACAGGCTTAAGCAGTGGGACACGTCTGGCACTGCAGGATCTGAGTCCATGGTGGCGTAGTGTGTTACTTATGGTAGGCCTTGTTACATTGGTCCCAGCTCTCTGCAGTTCATTCACTAGGTCCCCCCGCGTGGTTCTGGGATTTTTGCTCACCGTTCTTGTGATCATTCTGACCCCACGGGGTGGGATTTTGCGTGGAGCACCAGATCGAGGGAGATTATCAGTGGTCTTGTATGTCTTCCATTTTCTAATTATTGCTCCCACAGTTGATTTCTTCACTCCAAGCTGGTTGGCTATTGCAGATTCAGTCTTCCCAGCCTGGTGCAGGGCTACAATTTTGTTTCTGGTGTCCTTTGACAGCTCTTTGGTCTTCACCATAGTGGAGTTTGGAGTCAGCCTGTTTGAGGGTGTGCACAGGTGTCTTTTTATACTGATAACAAGTTTAAACAGGTGCCATTACTACAGGTAATGAGTGGAGGAAAGAGGAGACTCTTAAAGAAGAAGTTACAGGTCTGTGAGAGCCAGAAATCTTGATTGCTTGTTTCTGACCAAATACTTATTTTCCACCATAATATGCAAATAAAATGAAAAAAAAACAGACAATGTGATTTTCTGGATTTTTTTTTCTCAGTTTGTCTCCCATAGTTGAGGTCTACCTATGATGTAAATTACAGACGCCTCTCATCTTTTTAAGTGGTGGAACTTGCACTATTGCTGACTGACTAAATACTTTTTTTCCCCACTGTATATATATATATATATATATATATATATATATAGTGGACTGTGTTGACAACAATGAAACATACAAATTAACAATTTCAATCAAAATTAATATCCTATGGAGGTCTGGATTTGGAATGCTACTCAAATTCAAAGTAGAAAAACAAATTACAGGCTGATTAAACTTCAGTGGAAATGACTCAAAACAAGGAAATGATCCTCAGTACTGTGTGTGACCTCCATGTGCCTGTACGACCTCCCTACAATGCCTGGGCATGCTACTGAGGAGGAGAAAGATGATCTCCTGAGAGATCTCCTCCCAGTCCTGGATTAAAGTATCAGTCAACTCCTGGATAGTCTATGGTGGATGGAGCGAGACATGATGTTCAAGATGTGCTTGATTGGATTCAGGCCTGGGGAACGGGCAGGCCAGTTCATAGCACCAATGCCTTCACCATGCAAGAATTGCTGACACACTTCAGCCACATGAGGCCGTGCATTGTCTTGCATCAGAAGGAACCCAGGGCCCACAGCACCTGCATATGGTGTCACAGTCAGTGTGTCTGGGGATCTCGTCCCGATACTTAATGGCAGTCAGGGTACCTCGTGCTAGCACATGGAGGGCTGTGAGGCCCTTCAAAGTAATGCCTCCTCACACCATTAGTGACCCACTGCCAAACCGGTCATGGATATTAGTGGCCTGCTGGAGGTCATTTTGGAGGGCTCTGACACTGCTATTCCTGTTCCTCCTTGCACAAAGGAGCCCTCATACTGCCCTCTCCATGTTTCCTGATGTACTGGCCTGTCTCCTAGTATCTGCTCCATGCTCTGGACATTGTGCTGACAGACACAGCTACCCATCTTGCCACAGCTCACATTGATGTGTCATCCTGTATGAGCTGAGCAACTTCTGTGGGTTGTAGACATCGCCTCATGCTACTGTACAGTACCTCTAGGGATGAGAGCAATGACAAAATGCAAAAGCATAAGCTACCAAAAAAAAGACAAAAAGGATAAGGACAGAAAAATGGTATGTGGTTACTCCCTGCAAAACCATTCCTTTTTAGAGGTTGTCTTGCTAATTGCCTATCTTTTCTACCTGTTGTCTGTGATATTTGCACAACAGCAGGAGAAGTTGATTCACAATCTGTGTTGCTTCATAACTGAAAAGGGTGATTTCACAAAAGTGTGATTGACTTGGAGCTACATTGTTTTGTATAAGTGGTCAATTTATTTTTTTAGCAGTGTATTTTATGCGTAGCTTTTTTAATGGTGACATGAAATGACCAGATGTCTTTATAGGATCTAGAAAGCTTCAAGGGCCCTGTGGTGCAGTGACTGTATGGGTGTCCCAGGACAGCCGTATAAGCATTTCCATTGCCCTGATAGGTGTAGGATACTGAAAGATCATAATGATCAGCAGAGGTACTGCTGAGTAGTACGTTCTGTTACAATGTGTCAGGGAAGCCTGTGTGTGGCTGTGTGCAATAGGACCTTGGGTGAGGTCATAGCCATGTGATCACCTGTGGGTGTGGTTATGGACCATATAAAGTACCTGAGGTCTGGTCACATGGGGTGAATGCTGGGACCTGATTGGTCCAGTTTGGAAGGTCCCGTGTGGAGAAGGATCTCCTCACTAACAGCACGTGTGGACGCTGTGACTAATGGCGATGTGTACCTGACCGTTCCCAGGGAGAGGGAAGGAATGTTTGCAGTGTAAAGCAGCATGCAAGGTAACCCGGAGATGGGACTGCTACTGAGAGACTGTATAGCCTGCTGGCTAGATGAAGCGCAGCCTGTATGACTAGGAGGGCTATAGGGGAGCAGAGCTCCAGTGTGAAGATACCCTGCTGTCTGCTATAAGACTGTTGCATGTTACTGCTGGAGGTTTATGAAGGATGAATAAACCTCATGGACTGTGATTTGTTGGAAAATCCTGTGCCGGATGTGTTTTTGATCGCTGCAAGCGAGTGTCCCCCAACCCTGAATGACAGCGCTACCTCACAAATGGTGGAGAGTTGCTAAGGGCAATATAGTAGCCTTGTTGCTGGGGGCAACGGAAAAGGACTGCCAAAAAAAAAAAACTTTGTTGCTAAGGGCTGCGGTTCCAACAGCACATGTTGCAGTGCTGGCAACGCTGAGCCAGGAGGGCTGACTGTTGTGAAAGCCGTATACTGACAGCAGCTCAGTGAAAGAGACTGGTGATTGCTAGGGTGCCTCTGCGGATAAGAGGTACCCGAGGACCTGTGTGCCTGACACAGGTAACAGACAGGTGTTCGCTGTGGTACTGACCTGGATCAGTGAGCAAGGTCCTGGAGGGTGAGTGTTGGGAGGTTCTGGGAGAGGAATCGGATCCCTGGAACACGTGATATGACCTTGGACCTGTTGAGGCCGGTGTGTTGGGAGACCCTGGGAGGAGGGTCGGCTCCCTGAATAGCACCCGGTGTGCCCTGTGTGTTGGACGGTCTCAGGCGGAGACGGTACGTCCTGAATAGCGCACAGACAGGATATGTGAGTTTTTTGGAGTTTTTTCGTGCATGTGTTTTCTTTTTCCTCTGCAAAAAAAACCTGAAGGTGCTTGCTGTGGCTCAGTGGGGTCACGAAGGTCTCGCAGCACAGGGACCTGGTGTTTTTCCTTTTTTGGGATCTCCTCTTTGAGCATTGGTAGCAGACGCTGTCTGTCTACACCATCCTGCTGCAGCTTCATTGCATGTGACTAAGCGGATGCAGTAGTTGTGGCTTTACACAACTATTAAGGGTGAGTACCCTGTATTATTTCTTTATACCCATTATACCTGCACTGGTAAGGCCCTATGGGTGTGCTTTTGTGGTTTCTTTTATCTTCGAAGGTGACAAGCGGCTTCCGGTAACCCGGCGGGGTTACGAAGGGGACAAGCGGCTTCCGGTGGATCGGCGGGTCCACGAAGACAGCGCAGCAGGAGCTGCAGGGACTCCAGCCGCTGTGTGTGTGAACAGCAGCCGGTGGTGTCGGTGATCGGTGACAGCAGGAGCTGTGGTGGTGCCAACAAGGACTTGTGTGGTATCGTTAAGACATAAACTGTGTTTTGTGAACTGTGGTCAGAGAAGGCCGGTATAACAGACATGGGGAGATCCCGAAAGGGGGTGGAGTCCCAGAAGGGGGCGGTGACCCAAAGCGGGGTGGTAACCCAAAAAGGGGTGGAGTCCCGGGAGGGGGCAGCAACCCAAAGTGGGGTGGTGGTCCAGAAAGGGGCCAAATTTGAAGGAATGACAGCGCTGGGTGACTCAGTGGGTATGTCTGGGGAACCGCAGGGTGAGTGCATGTCTTGGAAGGAGTGCGGTGTGTCTTTTCCTGATAACGGCGAGCCACAGGTGTGTACCGTGATGCTGCTCCGGGAAGGAGTCCCTGGTAGGCTGGACTCAAAGAGTCAGGTGACTCTGACAGGAACTCCACTCGTTTTAGCTCTGACCGAGAAAAACGTCAGAGTTCGCTGCGTCCACGGGGTCATTGTGAATTATAAAGTGGACAGAGTCCTGATTGAGATGACAAAGGGGGAGTGCCAAGGTGGTAGTATGCCACCAAACTTAGTGCATACCTTTGAGAGGCGCCGGGACTTTGTCATATTTAAAGATGTGGGGCAGGGCGATAGAGACGTTTCCACTGTAGGGCTAGCAGACACTGAGACGCTGATGCCTCCTAACGTGAACAGGCCAGACGTAAGGGCGACCGGAGAAAGAATTGCGTCAGACGAATTTACTGACCTGATGTCACCTGAAGCGTACCACAGTGTGAATGAGAATGGTGTGGTAAACAAAAAGAGCGGAGCTGACACATGGATAGAGAGTGTCTTGGGGGTTCAGCGTACGGTGTGGTGTGACTGTGACGTGTTATTGCCAGTAGCCACCACTAGGACAGAATCTAATGCTGTGCTGACTGAAACTCGTGACAGGACTGGTGGTAACCTGATCGAGAAGATAACGGGAATAGAAACACAGTCAGAGGGTAACCGGGGGGTTCACTCGACTGATAGGACTGACTCAGTGGTACCCTTTGACGATATAATTAAAGAATTAGTGGTGCGACACGTGCTGGCGAAAAGAGAACAAGATCAGGAGATACAACTAATAAAAGAGACAGTGGAAGAACATGTCAAACAAGAAAGAATCTTGAGACAATTGGCCGAGCACAAGGTGGAGGGGCTCGAGAAAGAAGTCATGGAGCTCAGAGGTCACATGTCCACCTGGCAAAGTGTGAACAAGAGCCTTAAGGAAGAGATGGAGGAACTCAGAGGAGTAGTAGAAGGTCTTCTGCGGGAGAAGAGCTTCGACGGAGATGTGCAGTGGCTGGGTTCGAATGATAGCAAGACGGGACTGCCGGTACCTATCTTGGCAAAGGCTCGCAAAGAGATAAAATCTCCTGAAGTTGGTGAACAAAGAGCCAAAGAAGACAGTCACCCGGTCGGGTCAACTGTAGTGAGGGAAGTGTCCGTGGCAAAGCCAGAGTCTTCTGTCCAGGGAGAGAGCAAGACCACGACCTTCAAATCTGTGATCGAGGTACCTGAAGACATGCAAGAAGCCTGTGCGGAGGAAGGTGTACATGAGGCTTTCAAAGAGGCAGTCAAAGCGTGTGAGGTGCACTGGGCACCTGAGACTCGGCAGTAGGTGATAGTATCAGCCAGGGAAGATACATCAAACCGAGTAGCTGTCCTGAAAGAGATGCATTTGCAGTGTCTACGTGTCAAACAATTGGTTAGGCAGAGTAATATGAAGGCTGCTCGACGCCTAGAGATAGCAAGAGAGGCTATGGATCGGTTGGGATTGAGGAAAGATGTGGTTCCGGTACCAAAAGCTCTGATTGGGAGAATCATTGGAAGGTCCGGGAAAGTAATGCAAGACCTTGTGAATATGTCCGGTGTGGTGAGGGTGAGGATCCCTCCTGATGATGACCAGGTATCCAGGGAAGTGGATAGGATTTCCATCATGGTGGTTGGCTCCGTGGAAAGCTTGAGAGACTTTCGGATGCTCGTGGAGTACCTGCAAGAAATTGAGCAGTTGAGGCTGGACCGTCGGCGAATTAATAAAGAAATGCAGAATACCAGGTGGCGGCCGCCTCCAACTCAAGATGTAAGGACCCGAACGGTTCCTCCAAGAAGTGACAGGGCAGATGGCAGAAGAGTGTCAGCAAGGGGTAGTTCGACTGGCAGGATGACGTTGAAAGACCATAGTTCCTGTGAGACGATGACCGAGTCAGACTCAGACCAGACAGCAGGCTCTACTAAGACTTATGACCGCACCAACCGAGAGAGACGGTCAGTGAGAGGAAGATCAGGTGACGAAGCGTACTGTAGACAGATGGAGACTAGAGAGTGTCTGATGACGCAGACAAACCGTGACTGGAGGGTCAAAGACAATGACCGGTATTATGACCACTGGGAGCGGGGGAGGCCTAACGTAGAGATGAGGCCGTATGACAAATGGAGACGGTTCTCTCGACCTGGTGGGCAAGGTGTAGTGAGTGCCCAGTCTCGAGAGTCGGGGGTTATGCTGTGTGTTCAACCCCACAGGTTTGAACATAGGGTGGAGGTATGTGGTGCAGTGTGTCCGCTAGGGGGCGCTGTGTGGGTGTCCCAGGACAGCCGTATAAGCATTTCCATTGCCCTGATAGGTGTAGGATACTGAAAGATCATAATGATCAGCAGAGGTACTGCTGAGTAGTACGTTCTGTTACAATGTGTCAGGGAAGCCTGTGTGTGGCTGTGTGCAATAGGACCTTGGGTGAGGTCATAGCCATGTGATCACCTGTGGGTGTGGTTATGGACCATATAAGGTACCTAAGGTCTGGTCACATGGGGTGAATGCTGGGACCTGATTGGTCCAGTTTGGAAGGTCCCGTGTGGAGAAGGATCTCCTCACTAACAGCACGTGTGGACGCTGTGACTAATGGCGATGTGTACCTGACCGTTCCCAGGGAGAGGGAAGGAATGTTTGCAGTGTAAAGCAGCATGCAAGGTAACCCGGAGATGGGACTACTACTGAGAGACTGTATAGCCTGCTGGCTAGATGAAGCACAGCCTGTGTGACTATGAGGGCTATAGGGGAGCAGAGCTCCAGTGTGAAGATACCCTGCTGTCTGCTATAAGACTGTTGCATGTTACTGCTGGAGGTTTATGAAGGATGAATAAACCTCATGGACTATGATTTGTTGGAAAATCCTGTGCCGGATGTGTTTTTGATCGCTGCAAGCGAGTGTCCCCCAACCCTAAATGACAGCGCTACCTCACAGGCCCATACATAGGACTAACATGTTGGTGGGGAGCCAAGTACCAAATTTTGTACAGGGCCCATTGAACTCTAGTTACACCACTGCCTACGACACGATCATATGTAGATAATATGAATATTTGCATCAATTGTCAGCAGAAGACTATACCTGAAGTAATAAATATACCAAATAAAGAGCATACAAAAAAACTTCACACATGGTCATGATCAGAAATACAGCATGATTCCATACTATCCCAAAATAATCCAAAATGAACATCAGATCACAACATAATTCTAATAAGTGGTTTTACGTGATGGCATGATACTAATTGGTGTAACCCTTCTTATGCAAGCACTTCGCAATCTCTGCCTCCTCGGATCTATTCCACACCCAACCCTACCTTCCTCTGCTTGTCTAATAGTGAGCACTTAATGAGCATTTAAGGGTTATTTGCATATGTACTGTATATGCATTAAAACAGAAATTTTTCAGTCAGGGAGCAACACATTGCATCATTAACCCTTTCATGACCTTTGATGAACCCATATGTCAAAGAAGGGAAGGGATGTCCGACCTTTGATGTATGGGTACGTTATGGTGATCGTGCGGGCACAGGAGCTGCGTCCATGTGATCACCACTGGAATCTTGCATTACCTTATAGCCTAGACCAAGCTTTCACAGCCAGGAGCAGTGCCTGCACCGCTGCTAGCTTTTTAGTTCCCTAAATGCTGCAATCCTACCATTTTTTCCTGTAAAATCAATTTTATCTTCGGTTTTGCATGTTTTATTGTCAGTCCATAAAAGTTGAGTAATACTCTGACAATATTGTTCGCAGCAATGACTTGGGAATTAGAGATGCATCAACGTGTTTTCCCCATGCTGTTCCCATTCCATTTAAGCACTGTTTCCAGCCATTTCAGTGATTTTCCTGTCTCCCCAACTCTCCTGTTAGGGTCTTCTGGAAAAATGCTTCAGTTTCCCATTGACTTCCATTATACTCAAGCATCCAAGCGTCCGAGGACGCACATTTAGCTGAAATAGGCGCTGGGATCAGGAAGCCCCCGTTCTGCACAGACGTGATCACGGTAGCACCTTCTGAAACCGAGATTGCTACGCCTCTGACAGCAGATAAAAGCAGTTTTTTTTTTAAAATGAAAAATACCTTGAGGGTGACAGTTTGTATTGGGTCCCTGGGCAGCTGCCTAGGTTGTCTATTCCTGAATATCATCCTAACATAGGGTCCTATTTATGTTTTAGTCTGTAAGTGCATCCAAAGAGCTGGATCTGCGCATTAGGTACTAGCAGATCTTGATGTGGAATTGTTAAAGAGAATTTCTCACATCACAAAACCGAGTTTAATAGGCCAGTTGATAATGGAACAGGAATGAGCTGGAAAAGTATCAAAAATGTAGATCAATTAGTCAGGAATTGGAATTGTACCCTCCAATAACTGCTTCTGCGGCAAGGAAAGCAGCCACACAGCACTAATAGTCAGGGATGAAATCTACAGCATTTACTGAACATAGTTGGAACTAGGTTTTCTTTCACCTAGGGCAAATATTCAGTTCACCGTTTTTTATTCCAGTTTTACCGTACATTGAACATTGTCAAAAAAAAAAAAAAAAACAATTGTGGAACTGCACTTTTTTCGCAATTTCTCCACACATTTATTTCCCAGTACAGCACATGGTAAAATGAACAGTTTCATTTAAAACTTCAACTTGTCGCTTGAAAAACAAGCCCTCATATGGCTACGTCGACAAAAAAATAAAAAAGCTATAGGTCGTGGAAGAAGAAAAAATGAAAACACTAAATAGCCTGTTCATGAAGGCGTTAATAGTATTGGTTGACTCTTATGGGCCAAAATAACTTTTTGGCCCCTTGTAGGCTCCAAGTTGCCTTCTAGGCTCCAGGGCCCTGGTGCAACAGCAATCCCTGCACCCAGTTTAGTTACATGTCTGCCACCTAGATCTAGCTGCACCCTTGATATTGTGCGCACTGTATAAATATATATTACTTGTCATACAGATGTGCTCAAAAAGTTTACATACCCAGGCAGAATTTTTGCTTTCTTGGCCTTTTTTTCAGAGAATATGAATGATAACACTAAAACCTTTTCTCCACTTGTGGTTAGTGGTTGGGTGAAGCTAGTTATTGTCAAACTACTGTGTTTTCTCTTTTTAAATCATAATGACAACCCAAAACATCCAAATGACCCTGATCAAAAGATCACATACCCTGGTGATTTTGATAACATGCACAGACGTCGACACAAATACATTTAAATAGCTACTAAAGGTTTAGCATCCTCATCTGTGACCTGTTTGCTTGTAACCTTTGTGTGTGCATAAAGGCTGAGTGAGTTTCTGGGATCCAGACAGACTCTTGCATCTTTCATCCAGCCACTGACGTTTCTGAATTGTGAGTCATGAGGAAAGCAAAACAATTGTGAATGGATCTACGGGAAAAGGTAGTTGAACTGTATAAACCAGGAAAGGGATACAAAAAGATATCCAAGGAACTGATAATGCCAGTCAGCAGCGTTCAAACTGTGATTAACAAATGGAAAATCAGGGGCTCTGTAAAAACAAAACCACGGTCAGGTAGACCAACAAATATTTTGTCCACAACTGCCAGGAAAATTGCTCAGGAAGCAAAGAAAAACCCACAAATAACATGAGCTGAAATACTGGACTCTCTGAAAACTAGCGGTGTGGCTGTTTCAAGATGCACAATAAGGAGGCACTTGAAGAAAAATGGGCTGCATGGTCGAGTCAACAAAAGAAAGCCATTACTGCTCAAATGCCACAAAGTTTCTTGCCTACAAAACAGCACAGAGAGAAGCCTCAAAACTTCTGCAACAAGGTAATTTGAAGTGATGAGACCAAAATTGAATTTTTTGGTCACAACCATAAACGTTACATTTGGCGAGAGGTCAAGAAGGCCTATGATGAAAGGAACACCATTTCTACTGTAAAGCACGGAGGTGGATCACTGATGTTTTGGGGATGTGTGAGCTACAAAGACACAGGAAACTTGGTCAAAGTTGCAGGAAACATGAATGAGGCACATTATCAGCAAATACTAGAGGCAAATTTGCAATCTTCAGCCCAGAAGCTGCGCATGGGACATACTTGGACGATCCAACATGACAATGATCCAGTGCTTTTTTTGCGCCGGTACACGTCAGTATGGCGTACTTGAAAATCTGAAGGTGCTGCCGCACACCTTAAAATAATAAAGCATTCATTCTTACCCTCTGTCTCTCTGTCACCGCTGCCGTCCTCCAGTCCCTGCTTGTACCCGACTATGACGGGCGCAGCAGCAATGACGTCATCGCTTCTGCGCCTGTCACATGACGCCGGCGAAAGCAGGAAGAAGCAGGGACTGGCAGCGGTGGCGGAGGGTAAGAATGAATGGTTCATTATTTTAAGGTGTGCGGCAGCATGGGGGGCTGTAACCTGTGATGGGGGGCTATATACCACTGATGGGGGGGCTGTATACCACTGATGGGGGGCCAGTCTGTTTTGGTTTGATTCATTTAGATCGTCGTTTATATTAGTGTTTTATGAAGTTTTGTACGAGTTCATTGTTTTGTTTCGTGAAACTTGTCTTAGATGGATAAAATAACGCACTATTTCTCGGGCGGTGGGTTTCTGGCATGCAAAAGACCCCGAACAGATGTGGAGACAGAAACAAATCAGATGATAGAGCAGAACGTGGCCACCGGTTCTTCAACTATCGAACCTGCATCAGCTAGTGTTAATGATCCGGATGACGTAAAGCTGCTGTCGTCTGGTGATTCAAAGGTTCCCGACTGGCCAACATGCTGGACTCTAGACCAGAAGAATAATTACTGCAGTAAGTACAATTGGCTGTACGTTTGTGAACAGAAGCTCGGTTGTTCGTCGTGCAAGAAAGTATCGGCAAATATTTTTTTACAAAAAAAGCCCTGCAATGATCCAAAACACAAGGCCAAGTCGGCCTGTCATTGGCTACAGCAGAACAAATTGAAGGTTCTGGAATGGCAATCTCAGTCTCCTGACCTCAATATCATTGAGCCATTCTGAGGAGATCTCAAGCACACAGTTCATACTAGACAGCCCAGGAATTTACAGGAACTGGAGGCTTTTGCCAAGAAGAGTGGGCAGCTTTACCATCTGAGAAAATAATGAACCTCATCCACAACTACCACAAAAGACTTCAAGCTGTCACTCATGTTAGAGGGGGCAATATACCGTATTAAGAAATGGGGTATGTGAACTTTTGATCAGGGTCATTTGGATGTTTTGGGTTGTCATTACGATTTAAAAAGAGAAAACACAGTAGTTTGACAGTAACACACGCTTCAACAGGTCCAGATTCCAGATATGGTTATATCTACATCTACATTGGGTCTTAGCCAATATCCTTCAGTCATACACCGCCAACTATTGCGCAGTGCGTGCATTTCATTAAGGGACACACTCAAAAAGTTAAATATGAAAACTGGGTTGAGATTTATCAAATTTGACCCCTTAGAGACGGAGCCAGTTTTCACCTTCATGACAAGGCTAATTTTTACAATTCTGACCATTGTCATTTTATGAGGTAATAAGGCTGGTTTCACATTTGCGTTTTTTTTCGCGGTAATTTAGCGCTAAATAGCGCATGCGTTTTTTTTTCCTATACTTTGCATGGGATGTGCTTATGTGCGCATACACATGCGTTTGTACGCGTTATACCGTGCATGCGTTTTTTTGCGGTATGCGCTCGGGCGCACACAATGCAACTTGTTGCATTTTTTGTGCGTCCGATTTGCCTCAAAAAAATGCATGCGCGCGCAATGCGTTTTTTTACAGCAAGACACCCATTATAAGTCTATGGTGAGCATATGTGCGCATTGGCATGCTTATGTATGCGTTTTTTTGCACATGCGGTTTTTTTTTTACCATTAGTTTAGACAATGGAATTTAGGGGTTTGGGTAAAGTTAGGGTTAGTTAAGGGGGTTTAGGGTCAGGGTTAGGGTCAGGGTTAGGGTTAGGGTTAGGGTTAGGGTCAGGGTTAGGGTTAAGTATGGTTTGGTTAAGGGTTAGGGTCAGGGTTAGGGTTAGGGTTAGGGTTAGGGTCAGGGTTAGGGTTAGGGTTAAGTATGGTTTGGTTAAGGGTTAGGGTCAGGGTTAGGGTTAAGTATGGTTTGGTTAAGGGTTAGGGTTAGGGTTAGGGTTAGGGTCAGGGTTAGGGTTAGGGTTAGGGTTAGGGTCAGGGTTAGGGTTAAGTATGGTTTGGTTAAGGGTTAGGGTCAGGGTTAGGGTCAGGGTTAGGGTTAAGTATGGTTTGGTTAAGGGTTAGGGTCAGGGTTTGGGTTAGGGTTAGTGTTAGGGTCAGGGTTAGGGTTAGGGTTAAGGTTAGTTAGGGTTTGGGTTAGGGTTAAGTATGGTTTGGTTAAGGGTTAGGGTCAGGGTTAGGGTTAAGTATGGTTTGGTTAAGGGTTAGGGTTAGGGTTAGGGTCAGGGTTAGGGTTAGGGTTAGGGTCAGGGTTAGGGTTAGGGTTAAGGTTAGTTAGGGTTTGGGTTAGGGTTAAGTATGGTTTGGTTAAGGGTTAGGGTCAGGGTTAGGGTTAAGTATGGTTTGGTTAAGGGTTAGGGTTAGGGTTAGGGTCAGGGTTAGGGTTAGGGTTAGGGTTAGGGTCAGGGTTAGGGTTAGTAAAGTCATGGTTTGGGTTAGTGTGAGGGGCCACCTAATGTTGGAAAAAAACGCAAACGCGGTAAAAACGCACTAAAAACGCATACAAACGCATAAAAACGCTGCGTTTTTTTCATGCATGCTCATAAAAATGCTTGAAAAAAAACGCAGCAGTTGTATGCTTTTGTATGCGTTTTTCAATGCGTTTTTTTGCGGGAAAAACGCGCTGCAAAAAAAAGCAAGTGTGAAACAGGCCTAACTCTGGAATTTTTTTTATGCTCTAAAATCATAGTCATATCACACAAAATAGTTAATAAATAACATTTCCCACATGTCTACTTTACATCAGCACAATTTTGGAAACATATCTTTTTTTTTAGGAAGTTATAAGGGTGAAAACTTGACCAGCGATTTCTCATTTTTACAACAAAATTTGCAAAACCATTTTTTTAGGGACCAAATCACACTTGAAGTGACTTTGAGGGGCCTATATGACAGAAAATACCCCAAAAGGACACTATACTAAAAACTATACCCCTCAAGGTACTCAAAACCATATTCAAGAAGTTTATTGGAAGGAAAGAATAAACACTTTTCTTTCACAAAAATTTTCCTTTAGACCTATTTTTTTTTTACTTTCGCAAGGGTAACAAGAGAAAATGGACCATACATTTTGTTGTGCAATTTCTCCTGAGTACGCCGATACCCCATATATGGGGGAAATTTACTGTTTGGGCGCACGGTAGGGCTCAGAAGGGAATGAGTGCCATTTGACTTTTTGAAAGTAAAATATGCTGGAATAATTAGCGGATGTCATGTTTTGGTGTTTGAAGTGCCCCGAAGTGCCTAAACAGTTGAAACCCCCCCACAAGTGACACCATTTTGGAAACTAGACCCCTTTGGGACCTTATCTAGATATGTATTGAGCACTTTGAACCCCTAGGTGCTTCACAGAAGTTTATAACGTTAAGCTGTGAAAATAAAAACAAAAATATTACATTTTTCCCACAAAAATCTGTTTTAGCTACAAGTGTTGTATTTTCACAAGGGTAAAAGGAGAAAATAGATCACAAAATTTGTTGTGCAATTTCTCCTGAGTTCATTGACATCCCATATGTGGTCGAAAACTACTTTTAAGACACAGTGCAAAGCTCAGAACGGAAGTAGCGCCATATTATAGTGCAGATTTTGCTGCACTTGTTTGAGGGTGCTTTGTCACTGTGACAGAGCTTCTGAGGTGCCAGAACAGCAGAATCCCCCATAAGTGACCGCATTTTACCAATTAAACCTTTCAATTAATTCAACTAGGGGTGCAGTGATTATATTGACACCACAGGTGTGTCACAAACTTTTACATCATTGGTCAGTGCAGAAAAAATAATTTACCATACATTTTTACCACCAAGATTGTGTGATAGCTCCAAGTTTTACATTTTCACCTAAGGAAATGGGTAAAAATGGCACCAGAATTTATCCCACAATTTCTGCTGAATGTAGAAATACCCCATATGTGGCGGTACAGTACTACTTTGAGATATGGAGTGACTCAGGAATCTGTCACCTCATTTTTCGCATATAAGTTGCGGCCACCGCCATTAGGGGCTTATCTACAGCATTCAGTAATGCTGTAGATAAGCCCCTGATGTAACCTGAAAGATAAGAAAAACAAGTTAGGGTCCCGTAACGAGCGAGATCGCTGATTTTGTGACACATCAGCGATCTCGCCAGCGAGATCGCTGTGTGTGACTGGGATCAGTGACCTGCCCCCCTGCCGGTTATCGCTGATCGTGCTCGAGCGGCCTGGGCCGTTTTTCGATTGCTGGTCTCCCGCTGCCCAGCACGCATCGCTGCGTGTTGCAGCGAGAGACCAGCGATCAGCGATGCTGGACGCTGGTTTCTAATGTAAACGTCGGGTATCCAGGAGCAGCGCAGCTCCTGGATACCCGCTGTTTACCTTGGAAACCAGCGTACACGCTGGTTCCCAAGGTAAACAGCGGTTATCCAGGAGTTGCGCAGCTCCTAGATACAGGCTGTTTACCTTGGAAACCAGCGTGTACACCAGTTTCCAAGGTAAACAGTGGGTATCCAGGAGCCGCTCTGCTCCTGGATACCCGACGTTTACATTAGAAACCAACGTCCAGCGTCGCTGGTCCTGATCGCTGGAGGGGCTGTCTAACGATGTCCCAGCAATCTCATCATGTCGGATCGTTGGTGGGATCGCTGGGACATCGTTTAGTGTAATGGGGGCTTTAGATTTTACTCACCTGGGGGAGTGGTCCGGTCCGATGGGTGTCGCAGGTCATCTTCATGCAATGACATCCTCTTCCTTTCTTCTGTCGCGGCTCCTGCGCAGGCGTACTGATTTGCCCTGTTGAGGGCAGAGTAAAGTTTTGCAGTGCACAGGTGCCAGGCCTCTCTGACCTTTCCCGGCGCCTGCGCACTGCAGTACTTTACTCTGCCCTCAACAGGGCAAATTACGCCTGCGCAGGATCCGCGACAGAAGCAAGGAAGAGGACGTCATCGCATGAAGATGGGAGACACCGGACCTGGACCTGCATCACCCATCGAACTGGACCGCACCAGACTGCCCCTGGGTATAATCTAACTTGTTTTCTTATCTTTCAGGTTACAGAATGCTGTAGATAAGCCCCTAATGGCGGTGGACGCAGCTTATATGCGAAAAATGAGATGACAGATTCCCTTTAATTTTTGTCTATAATGAAGGTATAGATCTAAGTATTTTATACTAGTTGTGATTACCTTGTTAACAGTATCAAATACAGTGTGACATTTCTGTGCATACTTCTGGTGACATAAAATAATATTATGGCAGCAATGCATAAAGTATTTCACAAATGAAAATAGGTTATAACAATTACCTGTACAAATTGCATAATAGATTTTCTATCAGATTAAAAGCAAAATACCAGTGAAGAAAATCTAATCTCATTGAAGCCACTCTTACATACATCTTTATGCTTCCTTTCAGCATACATATGTGGGACCTTCCCTGTTGTACATTAAAAAGGCTGTTTTTACAATGTAAAATGGCAAAGGCGCAGAATATGGTACTACAATAGGCTCTTTGTTAGATTTTCAGTCTACCTTTGCTGTCCAGTGGAAATACCTAAATTCCAGACTTCTCCCTCTGCTGATTTTTATCACAGACTGAGAAAAAAGGGTGATGGTTGAGGGGAAGGTGGGGGGGCTGTAGCAGATTCATCAATTCTTGAGAAGCAGGGCAGGAGATGGAAGGGGGGGGGAATCCAACTTCACAGAAGAAAAATATAGTGGGAGCTACATTTTAAAATTGATGCACAAACAGTTTTACGTTTTAAATACATAACCTGGTCTTTCTAGAACAGTCATTGGCTACTTAAAAAAATCAGTGTCTTCACAGTAAAGGGAAACTCCAAAATATCTAATCCGTTATGCTATAGTAGTTTAGTGATTGAATGCTTGTAGGTCAACATTTGGCAAAAAAAATATAATTTTCAATACTTCCTATACACTGTAGATCCCTGTTCATGCTCACCTACATGAAACTGAGTTCATTAATCACAATTAGTGATTATTTTCCATAAGGAGTTTTATCTATGAGCTAATGGGTTAAACTGCAGGGATAAGCCAGTTCTGAGAATTTGTGTCCTTCCAAGTAAGGATCGTAATCATAAGGACAAAGTGTTTGGGAATAGTTCTTGATAAACTGGCAGCAGAAATTACCAATGCCAAGGAATCTTTGGAGAGCTTTGAGACCCACAGCTTGTATCCTGTCCAAAATTGCCAAAATTTTCTCAGGATCCATCTACGTTCAAGCTCGGACTGGCCCATAGGGTAACAGGGTAATCGCCCGGTGGGCCTCTGTGCAGATCTAGGCCCCCAACCTCACTGTATGGCAGTACTTGGCATAATTCAATTGATTCACTCTGTACAGAAAAAAGCAGCATCTCATCATTCATTATCAAACTACCCAGTTTATTGTTATATATAGATATAGGTAAATTTGTGAATGAGGGCAGTGTAATATTTGTTTGCAGGTGAAAAATGCCCCCCCCCCAAGTCAAAGTTACAGGTGGGCCCTTAGCACCCCAGTCCGACATTGTCTACGTTCCTCCAGAGGAAATTAAATATCTCAGAAATGGCAACTCCTAGCATTCAAATAAATGTGAAACAGGCCATGTTCAAGTTTTGCAGGCAGATTATTTTGTCACAGTCTATGTAATGCTGAAGAAATATGCTGGCAATAAAAGTTAAAATCTTTGGAAAAAAATGTTGTCCAGGAAAACAAGAACATACAGGATTAGAATATTTAGGGAAACCTCATTCTGAAAGAGCTGGAACGAGCCTGGAGAGCTACACAGACCAAGCCACTACTAGATATTCGTAATGATGGTCACAGGTGTTGAATGCTGTCTTCATTACAGTTCTGACATGAGGGGTAAATGGTAATTATTATCCTTCACTGTGATTTTCATCAAACTCCACTAGTTGATGCACAGCCTGAGGGATCCATACTTGTTTTTCATAAAGAAAAAAACCTGTGCAGGAAAGTGGATTTTCGGGTGAAAACCCCCTACAAATTTTTCTTAATATAGGAAGACATACTGTAATTTCTTGAAAAAGACCTGTGACAGGTAGAAATGTTGCATCTGGCGAATAGCAGATTAATTAAAGATGTTCTGAACTTCTTCACCTGCCGGACGCTGTCTACTATTTTCTTGTGTATGCTGTATCCAAGTAAGTTCCTTGGATCTTGGACCTTATGGCATTAAACAGGATAATAATGTGGCACCCCATGAGTCTGGTTGCCACTGTGGCATTGCCTCCCTCACAGGGGGTGATGTCATGCTTGTAAGCAAGAAGGAGTTCTCTGGTCAGGTAACATCAGCATTCAACACTTTTCCTGGTTCCAGACCAGAAGGGGGAGCTCAAAATCTTGTTTTAGGGGAGCTTCCCTATTAGTTCTGGCCTGGAGGCGGGGTTAGGCAGTCAGTGATGGGGACTGGAAGAGTGAGGAGCTCGTCCCCAGAGGAGATTTGCAGTCTGAGTCAGAGAAGAGTTATAGAGGAAGAGAGAAGTCTAGGAAAAGCTGGGGAGTGGAGCTGTGACCAAGCTCACCCCAGAACAGAGCGCTAGAACTGGACGCCGGAGTCTGTGGCTGCACGGGCCAACAGTCCCAGCAGCTAAATCTGGAGGGCAGGGAACTGCAGGTCCCCTGGCCCATCAGACACTAGGGGCAAAGCAGCATATCAGAGCCAGGAGCCGCCACAAAGGAGCGACACCTACAATAGGCTCAAGCTGGCTGCCATACGGACAAGTACGAGGACAATAAGGAACAGATGCTCGAGCATAGCTTTAAGCAGCAAGGACCTCAGAGGATAGCTCAGCAAGGAGGCCTCCAACTCTATCTGGCTTATGGGACCCTAAATTGCTTCCAGGCTGTCCGGAACTCCATTTCCATCTGTTAACAGCGCTCCGGTCTGCATTCCAAACCATCAAGTAAAGGTAAAGGAAACTACAGTTCATGTTTCTGCAGTTATTCATTATTCCCTCAGTCCTGCACCCTAGCGTCACCATCCTTTATTGGAACTATAACTGCCCTGGGGCCTAGCTCTACTGGTGGAGAGCTGTAACAATCTGCTGCATCACCAACGGCCCCCAGTGGTCTCCTTAGGCAGTGATGGCCATCCCCTTATTGCTGAACACCATGGGTGACATCACGGATAGCCCTATAAACTTTCCTCCTCATTTATTTTAATGGACGCCAAGGGCCACAGACCGGGTCATTGCCGCCGCGCCGGTACTGAGGGGCCCTCCAATGCCCTGGTCTACTCTTCTGTACTTTAAAGAGTGCTGCGAGTTAACACGTTTCATACTGCTGCTTCTCTCTGGCAGGAGTGGTTTTTGGAGGTTCTGTCCCAACAAGAAGAAATATAGCACAGTCAAAGGGCCAGTGACGCAGTTTTGTAAAAATATTTGGAAAATATGTCCACAAATTCCTGGTAAATATTGATGATCGAAGACTAAAATGCTCGAGTACTCAAATTGAGCACATTAGACGCACGGACGGGCTCGACTCAAGTAATGAGTATAATGCAAGTCAATGGGAAGACCCTAACAGGAGGGAAGGAAAATCACTGAAATGGATGGAAACAGCTCTGAAATGGAATGGGAATAGCATGAGGAAGATGCCTGGACACAATTCTGACTCCCAGGTAGATGCCGGGGACAATGTTGTCAGAGTATTACTTCACTTTTACGAACTGACAATAAAACATACAAAACAAAAGATAAAATGGATTTTACAGGAAAAAATGTAATCAAACATTTCCTGTACAATGACTTGTATATAAGGTAAAATTAAAAAGAGAAGAAAAAAATCCGCCTCCTCCACCCCTTAATAGTTGGACCATCTCTCCTCATATTTTTCCTCGTCACCTATGACTACAATAGATGACATAGTCGAGGGTGAAATACAACTACACCAACAGGTATTCACCGGTAAATGCAATTTTAACATTACCTTATCTGGGCATGTGATGTGTGTCACATGGTCAGACACAACCTGCTTAATTTATGAAGGAAGGACTCAAATTCACAAAGCCTGTGTGGACAATGCAAGAACTGCAAAATAGTAGAAGGAAGAGGGATTCTGATACACCCTGTATTGGACATAAAGGAGGGCCCCATACCCATTCTGTTAAAATTGTTAAGTAGTGGGACTCCTAGACTCATAAAGCCTATGTACAAAGTACAAGGGCTGAAAACTACTTACTCCTGGGGGGTATACATATATTATATATGAGTATGGATGACCCTCTAAAAGTTTTTAGTTGAGGACTGCCTGATGACATTATAAAGATTTAGAGTGATTTGTTTATTTTGATAGGAGTCAGCCTGTCAGAATTTTCACTTGACAGGTGAATGCACCTTTCAGGTATTCTTCCCGACAGCACTAAAAACACGCTCTGAAAAAACGCTAGCGGCAGGGCAGATCAGTATCTGCAAGGCGTAGAGGGGCAGTTCATTCCATGTATCCAGTTTAGAAACCCAAAAGTTGTGCAGCACAGTGGAGTCACTGAGGACCCTGATACGGTTGGCTAGGTACTCCTTCGCCATCCTCTGAAACTTTTCCCTCTTTGTCAGACTACTCCATGCATCAGAGCCTGGCATTGGGAGGGTCTAATGAAACTGTCCCAGACTTTTGATAGTGTTCCCCTGCCTCTGTAGGACCTGGTGTGTCTCTCCCTCGTCTCTCCTCCTTGGTTGCCCAAGGATCTATGATCTCTGCCATCAGCGTTGTCAAATGTGAATTTTTGCACTAATTGTTCAAGTATTGCACCATTTTACAAGCCCTCTCCACCACAGGAAGGATGGAAAGTTCTCCTTGTAGCGTGGATCGAGACGGGTGAACTATCATTAATCAGTGTTGGCCAAAATGCGTATACCGCGAGGTTCATGGGAAAGACAGTGGGACATAAAGTCAGCCATGTGTGCCAGACTCCCAACAGGGAAGACTTTCTTGTCCCCACCAAGAGGAGAACTCTCCATCTCCTCCTTCCCCTCCCTCTCTTCATCCCCCTCCTCTTCAGCCTGTCCACGCTGAACAGATAGGATAAAGCTGGTGTGGATAGTACCCTCTGTTGCCCAGGCAACCATTTCCTGTTTCTCCTCCTCAACCTCTTCCTCTTAATTTTCACTCAATCCACGCTGAAAAGATGAGATGAGGTTGGGCTGGGTAGTATCACCCTGTGTACTTTCTTCATCCATCTACACCTGGTCCACATGCAAAGCGTCCTCTTTATTTCTGAGCAGCGAGCGTTTGACTAGACTCAGAAGCGAAATAGTTCCACTGCTCCGGAATACCCTATAAGTTGTTATTTTTACTGAATATGTATGTCAGCATAATGTCAATAGTTACAGTGGCATGGAAGAGTTTGGGTTCCCCTGGTCTAAATTGCTGCTTTTGTGAACAGTTAAACAAGTTGAAGATGAAACGATCTCTAAAAGGGCTAAAATTAAAGATGACACATTTCCTTTGTATTTTAGATGAAAAAACATATTTTTTCATTTTCAAAATTACAAAAAAATGGTCTGATGCAAAAGTTTGGGCACCCTGCATAGTTAATACCTAGTAGCACCCCCTTTTGCAAGTATCACAGCTTGTAAACTGTTTTTGTAGCCATGCAAGAGTCTTTCAATTCTTGTTTGAGGGATTTTGTTCAAGTTGTCTGAGATTCCTGGGTCGTCTTGCATGCACTGCTATTTTGAAGTCTAGCCACAGATTTTTAATGATGTTCAGAACAGGGGACATTAAGGGCCATTGTAAATCCTTCAGCTTGCACCTTTTGAGGTAGTCTATTGTGGATTTTGTTGTGTGCTTATGATCATTGTCCATTTGTAGAGCCATCCTCTTTTCAACTTCAGCTTTTTTACAGATGGTGTTATATTCGCATCAAGAATTTGTTGAAATTTAATTGAATCTATTCTCTCTACCCGTGAAATGTTTCAGGCAACACAATCCCAAAGCATGACTGATCCAACCCCCATGCTTAATGGTTGGGAACATGTTCTTTTCCTGAAATTCTGTTCCCTTTTTTTCCACACATACTTTTGATCATTGTGGCCAAAGAGTTCTACTTTAACCTCATCGGTCCACAGGACTTGTTTCCAAAATGCATCAGGCTTGTTTAGATATTCTTTTGCATACTTCTGACGCTAAATTTTAAGGTGAGGATGCAGGAGAGATTTTCTTCTGATGACTTTTTCATGAAGGCCACATTTGAGTAGGAGTCTCTGAACAGTATAACAATGTACCACAACTACAGAGTGCAAAATCTTTCTGAAAGTCTTTTGCAGTCAAGAAGGAGTTCTGATTTGCCTCTCTAGAAATCCCTATGAGCAGCTCTCACAGAAATTTGCTTGGAGACCTTTTCTGGACTTCCACTTTTTCTGTTAACTGCCATTTCTTAATTACTGTGATGCCCGCTATGTCTGTTATGCCGCATGACCCCTGGAACAGTGACTGTTGTGCTGCAAGATGCCTGGAGCAGTGTGCACATGCGCCTCATCTCATGGCTGCCCGTCATTGCCAGTGCGCATGTGTGCTTTACCTCATGGCTGCACACCGTTGCTGGGTGACCACCCGTCTCTGCTCTGCCTGCAGTGATCCTCTCTATGATCCTGGAGGCCCTGATCATGTGACCCTCTCTATGGTCCAGCAGAATCTGATCTAGCTAGTCTCTCTATGATCCTGTAGGTTCTGAACCGGAAGTTCTCTCCTGGTCCAAACCCGGAAGTACAGGTTCTAATGCCCTATATCTGACCGCCCCTTCCTATGGTAAGGGCCTGAGTATCGTGGTGCTTCCCTGCATGGCTGCTTGGTCTGCTCGGTCTCCCTGTATTCTGTGCCCCTGCACTCTGCCCTGTTGTGCATCTCTGCACACACTCTGTGCTTGTACTCTGTCTCTTGTCTAGTGCAATTTCTTGTGTTGTCTTTTGTGCCATATCTTGTGTTGTCCTTTGTGCCATGTTTTGTCTCTGCTATTCCGTGCCTTGTAGTACTTTCTATGTTCTCTGCCTTTGCCTGTTTTCGCCATATCTTGCCTTTGCTATTCTTGGCCTTGTAGTACTTCTCTTGTTCTCTGTCTCTGCCTGGTTTTCCTTACTCTGCCCTATGGTGCTTTCCTGCACATTCCATGTCTAGTCTCAAGGTTCTGCCTTGACCCGGCTCTGGGCTTCGGCCTACGTTCCACTGCTAACCCTATACTCTCTCTGACCTGGCTCTGTGCTTCTGCCTACGTTTCGCTCCTTGTTCTGTACTTTGCCTAGCCTTGCCTTGTTTCTTCACGTGCCCTTTGCACGTGCCCCGCCTTCCTTCGCCCCGTCTGTTTGTGCCTCAGCCGTGCCACGCTATACATGCCTGCCTGTCTGTGCCTCAGCCGTGCTCATCGGCCAGTGTCTAAGCTGTGTCCGCCTGTTGTGCTTCAGCCGTGCTCACCTCAGTCTTGGCCGCCGGTCTGAGCCTCAGCCCGACCAGCTAGCCAGTGCCCCAGCCTTGCTGTGTGGTTCCTTGCACCCACGCTGCCCCGCACTGTGCATTGTGTGCTTCTCTAATAGCACGCGCAGGCCCTAGCCTGCCCCTTGGCAAACCTCCCCATGCTTCTGTAAAAGTACGCGCAGTTCTTGCCATGTACCCTGTCGTGCCCTCTAGCATGCACAGGCCCTAGCCTATACCCTGTCATTCCCTCTTGCATGCACAGGCCTGAGCTTGTACCCTGTCATGCCCTCTTGCACACACAGACCCTAGCTTGTATCCTGGCATGCCTCCTAGCACGCGCAGGCCCTTGCCTTAGCCTGAGATCTGGCATGTCTCCTAGCACACGCAGGCCCTTGCCTTAGCCTGAACCCTGGCGTGTCTCTTAGCATGCACCCTGACTTGAACCTGACCCTGGCGTGCCCCTCAGCACATGCAGGAATATGCCTTGAACCCTGACCCTGGCATGTCCCTCGGCACGTGCAGGACCTTGCCTTGAACCCTGACCCTGGCGTGTCCCCTAAACACGCACCATGCCTAGTGTGTTGAACCCTGCCTTGCACCTTGCCTTGGACCCTGGCGTGTCCCTAGCATGCACCCTGCCTTGCACCTTGCTTCGGACCCTGGTGTGCCCTAGCACGCACCCTGCCTTGAACTTTGCCTTGGACCTTGGCGTGTTCCCTAACACGCACCATGTCTGGAGCTCTGTCGTGCCTCCTTGCCTGAACTCTGCTTTGCCTGCCAGATGCCTGGAACCTGCCGATCGCTGCCAGAGATCGTAAGCCTGACGACTGCGTCCTGATGTCCGGAGCTGATGTCCGCAGTCTGATGCCCTTATCCTGTCGATCGTTGCCAGCTGTCCGGCGTCCAATACCATCAAGCGTTGCTTGTACCTAGGTGTGCCATCTAGCACGTACCATGCCATGGACCTTGCTGTGTTTTCCTGTTATCATGCTTTGCACCTGTTGTTACCCTGAGTTCGCCTTAATGAGGATAACTTGAACCCACGCCTTGTCTTGTCTTTTTTCCTGCACGTCCCTTGTCGCCAGACACTTCATATTGTGTCTCCTTGAGCCGGCCGTCTGGTTCCAGCAGTTGTGGTGGCTCACCCTCTTGGTCTTGCCCCTGACACTCCCTGTATAGGGGGTGGTTCCTCACAAGGTTAGTTCACCCTCGGTGGGTGGGTGCCACGACCCAGAGGGTCCACTCTTGAAAATGACTCAGCGAAAGCTGACTCCGTCACAATTACTGTACATTTCGATCTTAGGAAAGGGCTACTTGAAAACGCTTTGCTATCTTCTTATAGCCTTCTCCTGCTTTGTGGGCCTCCACCGTTTTCATTTTCAGAGTGTAAGGCAGAGGACAGATGATGCAGTTTTAGTTCCGGACCCGGCATGCAGGTACCCACGTTCCGGTCTATCTCCTTACACAATTCCATTAGCCGCACTCCTAAAGTGACCTGCAGAATACAGAATGGAGAGCAGTTATGTAGGGAGACTATGGCTCCCTGATCTACCAGAGTATAAAGTGAACCTGTCACAAGGATTTTGCTAAGTAAACTACAGGCATTTTCAGGTTGGCGCTGTTATACTGATTAATATGATACCTGGGATGAAGAAATCTCTCTTGTGGTTCTTGTGTAACCAGTGTTAGAAGTTTTCAGCTTAAAGTATGATAAGCCTGTGCTCCGGGGCGGGACTGACAGAGAAACCAAGGCGGGACCTGCCCACAGGCCCGCCTAAAGCACATGTTCCTCGTCATAGAGACTGAGTGTTTGTGCTTCGGAGCAGGCCTGTGGGCACGTCTCTACTTGGTTTCTCTGGCTGAGAGCTGGAAGATAAGACTCTTACCTGCAGTCCTACCTGGAAGCATGAGAATCTCGTTAACTGAAAACTTAACTGAAAACTCCTAACACTGATTACATGAGAACCACAAGACAGTTTTCTTCACCCCAGGTATCACTTTAATTAGTTTAACGCTGCCAACCTGACAGTATCTGTAGTTTACTTAGCAAAATCCTGCTGACAGGTTTAACTATATCAGATTGCTGTGCATGTCACTTTGGCTAAGAATGGTAGTTGCTCCGTGTGGTGCCCGTTCATGTGCATAAATATAACACTAGTGAATAATGGACCCACTGCGCTACGGGCTTACCCTGGAGGGGTGTCACTAAGCAGTTAATTGGTGTTCACTGGAGCCTCTTATGGTGGTTAGGCATGTGCGGCAGATAGCTGCCAGGTACCACTCCAGGGTAGTGTCCAGCAGTAGCAGCTGATACCAAGGGTCGGAGATATTAGTTCAGATAGAAGGTCCTAGACAAGGCAGTATGGGCAATTGGAACAGGTACAGACTGTGCACCTCTGAGTAGCAAACAGGACAGCCACTTGGTACTGGTATAGACTGTACGGCTTTGGATAGGAGAGAGGACGGCCACTTGGTACTAGTCCAGACTGTCTGGCTCTGAATAGCATACAGGATGGCCACATGGTACTGATACAGACTGTGAAGCTCAGCATAGCGGATAGGACTGCCACTTGGTACTGATACAGACTGTGCGGCTCAGACAGGACAGCCACTTGGTACAGGTACAAACTGTGCAGCTCAAGATAGCAGACAGGACAACCACTTAGTAATGGTGCAAAGTGTATGGCTTAGGCTAGCAGACAGGATGCAGGTTAACAAACATTGGACCAATATCAGACAATGCAGACAAAGGGGACCTAACAAGAGGCAGGCTAGAAATGCACTAGCTAGAATGTTGCTCAGACACCTCCCAACAGGTGAAGGTGCCTTAAATAGTAAGTGTCTCTCAACTATTGGCTGGGGACACAAAACGTGAGTGCACACTATCTCTTCAAAGGAACGGGGATGCACACAAGCGCCCTAAGAACGCTGCCAGGAGACCTGCTAGGCGTGCCCATGCACCACAGAGATGGGTGGTGAGTGTGTTGGTGGATCTGTTGCGGGAGGTGAGCGGTGGCATGCAGGAACTCCGGAGCTAGAACACCATTTACACATGGAGACAATTCTGGGTGCCAAGTTTTCTGTGTGAATTTTCCAAATAGACTTGCATTAGATGCGGAAAATGCACATGCGTTTTTTGGAACATTTACAAATTTACCTAACAGGTACAGAAATGCTTCAGACATTCTGCAACATCAGTAACTCACCAAAAGCTCATTGTGGGAACGTAACATTGGGCTTCAGTGTGATCCCATTCCCTACTCTTGTGCTGCAATTTAGCATCGATACCTTGCAAACTTTGGCTGTGCGATAGATATTGCCTGCAAAGTCGCTGAGTAAAGGACCCGTTACACATAACTATGTCCCAGCGATCCCACCAATGATCCGACATGGGACATCGTTATGCTGATCGCTGGTGAGCTGTCACATAGACAGCCCCTCCAGCGATCAGAACCAGCGAGCAAGCTGGTTTCCAATGTAAACAGTGGGTATCCAAGAGCCGTGCGACCCTTGGATACGCGCTGGTTACCCTGGAAACCAGCGCCCAGCGTCGCTGATGGCTGGTCTCTCGCTGCCACACACAGCGATGCGCGCTGGCCAGCAGGAGACCAACGATCAAAAAACGGCCCAGGACGATGGAGCACGATCAGCGATACCCGGCAGGGGGGCCGGTCGCTGATGCCTGTCACACACAGCGATCTCAATGGCGAGATCACTGTGGCGTCACAAAATCAGCGATCTTGCTGGCGAGATCGCTGTGTGTGACAGGGCCCTTACTCTTGCCTTAAGGCCCTTTTACATTTAGCGATGCACCAGCGATCCCGACCACGATACGACCCGGTCAGGATCGTTGGTGCATCGCTAAATGATCGTTAGTGAGCTGCCACACAGGCAGATCTCACAGCGATGCAGCAGCGATACAGTGGACGATACTTACCTTTCAGACGCGGCGATCCTGATGTCCTCCCGTCCGTGTCCACGCGTCGCTCGTCGGTGCCAGCAGGAAGCCCAGCAGGAAGTGCCCGACGAGAAATGGAGCTGCGCGATCTCGCGCGATCAGCGATGGACAGCGGGGGAGCTGGTCGGAGGTAAGTATCACACATAGCGATATCGCTAGCGATATTGCTATAACGTCACAAAATCAGTGATGTTATAGCGATATTGCTAGCGATATCGCTATGTGTAAAACCCACTTTAGTTTACTTGGTCTCATAATGCAAATAGAACAGTGGGGAGGGTAATGGCTGCTGTCTGTTACTTTATAACTAGAGACAAGTTTTGTTTGAAGATTGTGACAATAAAGGTATGTTCACACTGAATATTTAGTAGGTCCGCTTCGCAGATCCTGATGTCATCGTCCATATTCGGACTGTGTTTTACAGTAGTGTGAAACCGACCTAAGATTTTTCATGCAGATCAATGCGCCACCCACTGCATGGAAAACTGCAGGTCTTGTATCACTGTTTAGCACATGGCTATGAGCACCTGTGTGCAGGGAATATGTTGGAGGGACAATTTCTGTTTATGTGTGTATATGTGTAAGTAATGTAGTGTGAGTGTATTACTATACTCACATACCGCTGTTCTTTCCAGTGTCAAGTGCCATTCTTCTCCTTTTATGAGTGACATCAATGCTCTGCACACTAGGCATACATGATAGGAGATGCTGGAGCTGGGACATATACATCACAGGAGACACTGAGGAAGGAGTAGATACCTCACAGTAGACGCTAAGGCATCAGAGAAGATACTGGGGCATATACAACACAAGAGGGTATACTGGGGTATATACAGTAGGTACAGAAAGTATTCAGACCCCTTTAAATTTTTCACTTTTTGTTTCATTGCAGCCATTTTGTAAATTCAAGAAAATTCATTTTTTTTTCTCATTAATGTACACTCTGCACCCCATCTTGACTGAAAAAAACTGAAATGTAGAAATTTCTGCAAGTTTATTAAAAAAGAAAAACTGAAATATCACATGGTCAGAAGTATTCAGACCTTTTGCTCAGACATATTTAGCCCTTTCGCGCCGGAGCCTATTTTTGCCTTCGTGACCGGGCCAATTTTTTCAATTCTGACTAGTGATGAGCGAGTATACTTGTTGCTCGGGTTTTCGGTGTCCTCTGAGTATTTTGGCGTGCTCAGAGATTTAGATTTCGTTGTTTCAGCTGCATGATTTGCGACTTGTAGACAGTCTGAATACATGTGGGAATTCCCTAGCAAAAAGGCATTCCACACATGTATTCAAGCTGTCTAGCAGTCGCAAATCATGCAGCTGAGACGCCGAAAACTAAATCTCCGAGCACGCCAAAATACTCGGAGACCACCCGAGCATGCTCGGGAAAACCCGATCAACTAGTATACGCGCTCATCACTAATTCTGACCAGTGTCACTTTATGAGGTAATAACTCTGGAACGCTTAAACGGATCCCGGTGATTCTGAGAATGTTTTCTCATGACATATTGTATTTTATGATAGAAGTAAAATTTCTTCGATATGACTTGCGCTTGTGGAAAAAATGGAAATTTGGCGAAAATCTTGAAAATTTAGCAATTTTCAAAATTTAATTTTTATTCCCTTAAATCAGAGAGTCATATCACTCAAAATAGTTAATAAATAACATTTCCCACACGTCTACTTTTCATCAGCACAATTTTGGAAACATCATTTTTTTTTGTTAGGAAATTATAAGGGTTAAAAGTTGACCAGTGATTTCTCATTTTTCCAACAAAATTAACAAAACCGTTTTTTTTATGGACCACATCACATATGAAGTCACTTTGAGGGGTCTATATGACAGAAAATACCCAAAAGTGACACCATTTTAAAACCTGCACCCCTCAAGGTACTCAAAACCACATTCAAGAAGTTTATTAACCCTTTGGGTGCTTCACAGGAATTAATGAAATGTGGAATGAAAAAATGAAAGTTTTACTTTTCCCACAAAACTTTTACTTCAACTGCAAATTTTTCATTTTTACAAGCGAAAAAAGGAAAAACACAATAAAATTTGTTGTACATTTTCTCCAGAGTACGTCGATACCCCATATGTGATGGAAAGCGATGGTTTGTGCGCATGGCAGTGCTCGGAAGTAGAGTTGAGCGAA
The DNA here is from genome assembly GCF_039654945.1 of Dendrobates tinctorius. NCBI lineage: Eukaryota > Metazoa > Chordata > Amphibia > Anura > Dendrobatidae > Dendrobates > Dendrobates tinctorius. The sequence continues at coordinate 97,597,319 of NW_027361679.1, forward strand.
ACGGGTCGAAAAAATTCAAAAGTCGCCGACTTTCATGAAACGAAACCCGACCTTAGCATGAGGTCGGCGACTTTAGCGCCAAAGTCGCGTTTCAAAAGATGCTTTAGCGCCCTTTTTCAGCCAATCATGAAGAACGGACACTGTGGGCAATGTGATGACATAGGCAGCGGTCACCACCATCTTGGAGAAGGGCATGCAAGTGATTGGCTTGCTTTGTGTGGCGTCACAGGGGGTATAAAAGGGCGGGGACGCCGACCGCCATGTTACTCATGCTGATCTCAGAATAGGGAGAGCTGTGCAGCTGCTGATTCTGTAGGGAGAGCGTTATGAAGGCAAAAAGAAAAAAAAACTGTTTCTGCTGCTAGCGCTTTTCACAGTAGTTACTGTGCAGTGAAAGGTGAAGATTTTTGCTTTTGTGCAGCAGCGCTGGTGGTGATTAGCCTGCCTTTTAAGGCTAGCTGCATTGCTTTGTGCTCACTGGTGTTCAAATTGCTTTTTTAAAAGCAATCCAAATTGTATTGTTTTGTCCTGGTGAGGTAGTGAGCGTTCATTTTTTCACACACCGTACAGCTGTGTACGCTCCTCACACAGTACCGTGTAACGGCTGTTATCACGGCCAAATTGAAGCTATCTACGTGTGTGACTCTGTAAGGAAAAGTCGAGGAGATTGTCCGTTCTTACAGACCTACACCTTATAGTTTTGTCTGTTTTTCAAACAGTTTAGTATATTTGCTGTTTGATTACATTCAAAACTAGAGAGAGACAACGTGTCAGTCCGTATACAAAAACACGGAGCTTGACAATTTTACATACACCGTACAGCGGTGTATGTGCACACTCCTCTCTCAGTACCGTGTAAAAGGCTGTTATCACGGCCAAATTGAAGCTATATAAGTGTGTGACTCTGTAAGGAAAAGCCGAGGAGTTTGTCCATTCTTACAGACCTACACTCTGGGGAGATTCCAATTCTGCCCAATTCTATATACACCTTGTAGTTTGTCATACACTAGGCAATTTCTGACGGTCACATTGCACAGGGCCTGACAGAATCCAACTGTGTCCTGAAGTGTAGAGAGATTCCAATTCTCCACAGTCCTCTATCCACCTTTCTTACAACATCCAGAATCTGCCTGTCACATTGCGGTATAAAATAAACAGGGCCTGACAGAATCCAACTGTGTCCTGAAGTCTACAGAGATTCCAATTCTCCACAGACCTCTATCAACCTTTATTACACCATCCAGAATCTGCCTGTCACATTGCGGTGTAAAATAAACAGGGCCTGACAGAATCCAACTGTGTCCTGAAGTCTACAGAGATTCCAATTCTCCCCACTACTATATACACCTTGTACCTTGTTTTACAGTGCCATATAGTTGGTGGTTTTTTGGGTACATTTTCCCCAAAAATGAGGAAGTGTGGTGGAAGAGTCCGTGGAAGTGGGCGGGGGTTGGCAGCTGGTAATGATGGTGTTAGGCTAATTTCACACTTGCTTTTTTTTGCAGCGCGTTTTTCCCGCAAAAAAACGCATTGAAAAAACGCATACAAAAGCATACAACTGCTGCGTTTTTTTCAAGCATTTTTATGAGCATGCATGAAAAAAATGCAGCATTTTCATGCGTTTGTATGCGTTTTTAGTGCGTTTTTACCGCGTTTGCGTTTTTTCCAAACATTAGGTGGCCCCTCACACTAACCCAAACCATGACTTTATTAACCCTAACCCTGACCCTAACCCTAACCCTGACCCTAACCTTAACCCTGACCCTAACCCTTAACCAAGCCATACTTAACCCTAACCCTGACCCTAACCCTAACCCTAACCCTGACCCTGACCCTAACCCTGACCCTAACCCTTAACCAAACCATACTTAACCCTAACCCAAACCCTAAACCCTAACTAACCCTAACCCTAACCCTGACCCTTAACCAAACCATACTTAACCCTAACTAACCCTTACCCTGACCCTAACCCTAACCCTGACCCTAACCCTAACCCTAAACCCCCTTAACTAACCCTAACTCTAACCCAAACCCCTAAATTCCATGGTTAACAAAAAAAAACGCATGTGCAAAAAAACGCATACATAAGCATGCCAATGCGCACATATGCGCACCCATAGACTTATAATGGGTGTCTTGCTGTAAAAAAACGCATTGCGCGCGCATGCGTTTTTTTGAGGCAAGTCGGACGCCCAAAAAATGCAACAGGATGCATTTTGTGCGCCCGAGCGCATACCGCAAAAAAACGCATGCGCGCAAAAACGCATACAAACGCGTGTGTATGCGCACATAAGCGCATCCCATGCAAAGTATAGGAAAAAAAATCGCATGCGTTTTTTAGCGCTAAAATCCCGCGAAAAAAAACGCAAGTGTGAAACCAGCCTTAGTGTTTGTGGTGGATCTGCTGGAAGTGGCAAAAGCAAAATAGCACGTAATGCTGGAGGTGTTGAGCCTGCGTCATCGTCTGGCTCCACAAGGCCTCGAAGGCTCCCTTTTCTGGGAGTAGGTAAACCGCTTTTAAAGCCGGAGCTTCAAGAACAAGTTTTGTCTTACATTGCTGACTCAGCCTCCAGCTCTATCGCCTCCTCTTCTGAAGTTTTCAAAAATAAAAGCACTGAGTCATCATTGGAGACTCATGTTCATGAACCACACCTTTGCTTGTGTCCTTCACCCCAACCAAAATTGAAGGATGCGGCAGGCCACACTACAGATTACTCCATGGAGCTGTTTTCACATACCATGTCTGGGTTATCAAGTCAAATCGTGAATTACCCAGGCTAAGATGAATCTGACATGGAGTGTACTGATGCACAGCCACTGATAGATGATTCTGCTGGTACATTCACTCAGAGCACTACATTGTCCTCGCAGTGTACTGAGCCAGAATCTGACCCAGATGAAACTCAGGTGCCCCTTCCCGCATACTATACCACCATACACGGTGACACAGAGGAAGGTGCACATGACATTGAAGAGGAGGTGATGGATGACCCAGTTGTTGACCCAGATTGGCATCCATTGGGGGTAGAGGGTGCCGCGGCCAATAGCTCAGAAGAGGAGGAGGAGCATCCGCAGCGGGCATCGACATCGCAACAGCTGTTATCTGGCAGGCCCGGAGCAGTCCAAAAACGGGTTACAAAAACCAAAAGAGTTGCAGGACAGCTTGGCCAGATGGTCAAAATAGCACAGCGTGCACGGCCTCAAAATGTCTTCCATAGTAGGAAGAGTGCAGTGTGGCACTTTTTTGAACAAAATCCTAATAATCAGGCAAAGGTTATCTGTAAGAAGTGCGCAAAGACCTTTAGCCGAGGGAAAAATCTGAGAAATTTGAATACCAGTTGCATGCTAAGACATTTAACCACCATGCACTTGCAAGCGTGGACGGACTACAAAAACTCACGTACCACATGTGCAACTGCTCCCAAAGAAGGTAGTCAGCAACGCTACATTGTTTCCCCCACTGTAAGTCCACCGGTTAGCACACCACCAGCAGCAAATGTTGAGTTGTCGTCGCAAGGGCAAATCAGTCAGGGAATCACACTGCTATTGCAACAAAAGACTGAATCTAGGCCATCAGAAAGAACACCAACTCCATCACCATCATCAACCCTCTCTCAGTCTGCCATGTCCACCGCTAGTTCCACCATATGCAGCTCTCAAGTCCAGCTCACCCTACCAGAGACTATGAGTAGGACATACTCTCACCTGCGTACACTGGGTTTGAATGCCCACATTGCCAAACTAATCTCGTTAGAGATGATGCCCTATCGCTTGGTTGAAAGCGCAGCTTTCCACGAACTCATGGCCTACGCAGTACCACGCTATGACCTACCCAGTCGCCACTTCTTTTCTCGCAAAGGGATCCCAGCCCTACACCTTCATGTGAAAGACTGCATTGTCCATGCACTCAAGCACTCAGTGAGTGGAATGGTGCACCTCACAACTGATGCATGGTCCAGTAGGCATGGCCAGGGCCATTACGTGTCCATCACTGCGCACTGGGTTAATGTGGTGGATGCAGGGTCCACAGGGGACAGCTGTGATAGCACAGTGCTGCCTAGCCCATGGTATAGGAAACAGTTGGCTGTAGGCATTCGACCCTCCTCCTCCTCCTCCTGCAGAAGCGAAAGCTCATCCACAGAGTGCAGTCGCACGAGCACTGCATCCGCAGCTGACAGTGGTGCACACGATGTGACCCACTATCGATCAGCTAGTGGAAAGCGTCAGCAGGCTGTGTTGCAGATGATCTGTTTGGGCGACAGACACACGGCGGAGGTACTGGCCGACTACTTTCAGCGACAAACTGAGTCATGGCTGGGCAGTCTACATCTTGAGGCAGGCAAGGTAATTAGTGATAACGGCCGGAATTTTGTGGCAGCCATAGCCCTTTCAAAACTCAGACACATACCTTGCTTGGCTCACACCTTGAACCTGGTGGTGCAGTGCTTCCTCACTAATTATCCAGAGTTAACAGGCCTGCTCCATAAGGTTCGAAGACTGTGCTCGCACATCCGCCGGTCGCCGGTACACTCCAGTCGTATGCAGAAGCTGCAGCGATTGCTTCACCTTCCCAAGCACCGCCTAACTATCGACGTTGCAACAAGGTGGAAATCCACTCTGCACATGGTTGAGCAGCTGTGCGAACAGAGGCAGGCCGTAATGCATTTGTGGGAGGATACACGGGCAGGCACTTTGAGGGCAGACATGGAGTTGACAAGTGTGCAGTGGTCAAAGCTGAAAGACCTCTGTAAAGTTCTTCAATGTTTTGAGGAATGCACACGGCTAGTAAGCGCAGACGACGCCATCATAAGCATGAGCATCCCACTTATGCGTCTGCTCATGCAAACTTTGACGCACATCAAGGAGCAAGCATCTGCAGCCGAGGATGATGAGGAAGAGGAGGAGGGATGCCTTGATGACAGTCAGCCATTGTCTGTTCGGGGAACTGTCGTGGACGAGGTGGAGGAAGAAGAGGAGGAGGAGGATGATAATGGGGATGATTATTTAGGGGAGGAGGTATGCTTCTCGTGGGGCAAGATAAAATGTTGGCATGGCAAGGTCTGGTACTGGGTTTGTGCGTGACTGGAGGGATGTGGATTTGCCTGAAAGTGCTCCTCCACCCAGCACTCGCAGTGCATCATTGACACCGGGAACATTGGCCCACATGTCAGATTATGCCTTGCAGATCCTAAAAAGGGACCCCCCGCATTGCCAAAATGATGAACGATGATGACTGCTGGTTGGCCAGCATCCTGGATCCATGCTATAAAGGCAAATTCCAAAACATCATGCCACAGGAGAACCTTGACCTAATATTGGCTATCAAACAAGCAACTCTGGTAAACCAGTTGGTTGAGGCATTCCCAGGACACAGCAGCAGTGATGGTTGTCACACGAGCCATAGGGGCCGGGGGCAACTTGGAAGAGGTGTTGGTGGTGCACACATCAGAAGTGCCGTTGGAGACAGGGGTTTCATGACGATGTTGTGGACTGATTTTTCAAGTCCTGCTCACACGACTGGTAATACTGCATCAATTGAAAGTGACAGGAGACAGCACTTGTCAACTATGGTTACAAACTACTTTTCCTCCCATATCGATGTTCTCCCTCACAGGTCATTCCCATTTGACTATTGGGCAGCTAAACTGGACACCTGGCCTGAATTGACACAATATGCCTTACAGGAGCTCGCTTGCCCTGCTGCAAGTGTGCTATCGGAAAGAGTCTTCAGTGCTGCTGGATCAATCCTGACAGAAAAAAGGACGCGTCTGTCGACCCAAAATGTGGATGATCTAACCTTCATTAAAATGAACCATGCATGGGTTTCCAAGAATTTTGTCACACCTTACCCTGATGACACATAGGTTGACAGAAAAATGGTTTTCTTTGGTCCGCCTCTTCCTGGGACTTGACCAATTTCGCCTTTAGCAGCTGGTGAATGTCCCACATCAACATATGCCATTTTGTAAACCTCCCTAACTGGGCTGCCTCCTCCCCCCATGGCCGGGGTCACCACCTAGCGCACGCAACCGTGCGAGTGCCGTTGCCCTGGACAGGTGGGTGGGCCGACTCTTGGGCGCGGGCACTGGCACAGGGTCCCTCATAGTGCAATTAAGTGTCTCTGACGGTGGGGGTGCACACCCGCCGTCAGACACACTGCCGTACTAGGAGGGTCCCAGTGCAAGTACCGACGCCCACGAGTGGGCCCCCCTTGCTTGGGCAGGGCCCCAACATTTGCAGTGTTTACCTCTCCCTGTTCCTCCACTGTGTAGTCTGGGCTGTCTAATCCTTCACTGGGACTGCCACTACAAATTTGGTGAACTGATAGAAGATGATGGTTAAAACGTAGCTATGCCCTGTCCTGTTGGCCGGGATCTAGCTTCAGATGATCAATGGCTTCCATTTTTTATGGACGTCGACTCACAATGAGATGCATTGGTGGTTGTTCATCAGCTTTCACAGTTTTCCTACCCATAGACGTGTGACATTCCAGCGCACATTTTTAAATGTGCCCTCTCATGCCAATCCAAATGAATCGCCTACGGCCTGTGGCTTCTGTCTTTTGCACTCCAAAGTTACGTGACAGAGCATGATAGGCAGTGAGCACCATGTTTACATCTCTCCCTGTGATCAAAATTATATGGATATGAGTAATGGCGATGGGATCAACGGTACTGCGATACAGCAACACTTTCTTCACAAAGAAAGATTTTCGCTGTTTCCACACACTAATTAATTGAGGGTCTGCATCACCTCTGAGAATTGTGATGGAAGTTTATCCTGTGAATAGGAATTCCTAGATTTCTGTAATCACTAGAATTTATGCTAGTAATTGTATGCATCTCATTTCCTATTGCGGAGAGTCTGGACTGTCTTACTGAGACAGAAATATATATGAAGATTTAAAAATACCACCAAAAGTGTATACTGGTGTACGCTTCAAATACATTTCCTTTTTTCTACTTTTTAGACTGTTGTCTAATCCATACTGAGAACATGGAGATTTTAAATATTTAAACTATGCTATATATACCGGCTATCCAGTGATAATGTACCCTTTCTCAACTTTGTACAAGCTGGTCAAAAACATACTGGGCCTGAGACCGTCTGAGCCTGCCTCCTGATCTATGGACATAGGTTTTTAATGTGTAAACTATGCTATACATACCTGTAATCCGGTGAGACGTTACCCTTTCTCACCTTTGTCCAATCACGTCTAATCCATACTGGGCCTGAGACCGTCTGAGCCTGCCTCCTGATATATAGACCTACGTTTTTAATGTGTAAACTATGCTATACATACCTGTTATCCAGTGATACGGTACCCTTTCTCACCTTTGTCCAATCACGTCTAATCCATACTGTGCCTGAGACCGTCTGAGCCTGCCTCCTGTTATATAGACCTACGTTTTTAATGTGTAAACTATGCTATACATACCTGTTATCCAGTGATACGGTACCCTTTCTCACCTTTGTCCAATCACGTCTAATCCATACTGGGCCTGAGACCGTCTGAGCCTGCCTCCTGATATATAGACATAGGTTTTTAATGTGTAAACTATGCTACATATATACGTGTTACCCGGTGAAACTGTACCCTTTATCAACTTTCTAGAGTCTTGTTGCTTGTTGAATCCATACTGGGCCTGAGAACAGCAGCCAAGCTGTTAAGCAAGCTACAGCAACTGTGGTTTGGACACGTAATTTTTTGCATTTTTTCAGGAATGCCGGTTAGGCCTAATTCAGGAATTGCGGTTGACCTGCACATACTGGGAAATCATCGTTCGCTGGGAATAATTGGAATCACAGATCCCCATCACTAACGGTGTTCTGCTGGTTATCTGCACCTGTAAGCGACAAAAGCTGGTCCTTTCAGTGTAGCGCGCATGCAGCCCCGGACATGTAACGCCATGATAGACCATGATAGTGCCAGAGCCTCGCGTATCCCTCTAGTAAGCTTGACGCGTACCGCGGGGGCATGCCGGAGTCTCGTTCATTAACGGAATAAAGCTGACAAATTGCTAGCACAACTACAAACGGACATACCACACCACACACACACAATCGACAAAGCTTTCAATATGTGCATCTTTTCTTGAGGTGGCATGGTTGTGGTTTCCCGGGTGGAGTCCAATTAAGCCGCAGGCTCCACTCCTGGTGGTGCCCTTTTGGACATTCCTATAAGGTTCAGCTTTGCAATCATACTGCCCCCAGAAAGCAAACACTTTGCCTTCATGGATGCTGTTTGGAGGTTCGTGGGAATAACACTGCCCGATCGCCAGCTGGCATAATTTATTGGTGGGAAGTCCGACGGTATATGATCGTGCTCGATTTCAGAATTTTTTTTTTTGGTTGGTATTTTACATTTTTATTCCAGCCTTTCTTGACTTCATAAGGGAATGACAAGCCTATATCTGTGTCTCCTCCACCTCCTCCTTTTACTCCTCCACCTCTTTTCTAAATGTAGTTGCCCTTTTCCATATGTAATTTTTGTCTTCTGAGCATTTTCTCTGCTTTGGGACACCTTTTAAGGTGTTTTGTAATTCTTTTCTATGTGTTTGTATGTGTTTGTGTTTGCCTGCCATTGTTATCAATGGAGTTCGACAAACATTCGACGAACTTGCCTCCTGTGTGACAAACCAAAACACTTGCGTGGTGGCTCAACACTACTCCTGATATATAGACGTACATTGTTAATGTTTAAACTATGCTATATATACCTGCTATCTGATGATACTGTACACTTTGTCTACTTTTTATATTCTTGTCTAATCCATACTGAGCCTGTGAGCATCTCTGTGTGACTGATGGAATATATATGGAGATTGACGATTATCCTTTGACTGAATAGAGCTGTACATTTCTGATACAGTGCCATATATCTGATGTTATTTTGTGTCTATTTTGTGCAAAATTTTGAAGTTTTGGTGGAAGAGGCCGCGGACGTGGGTGCGGGGGGGCCAGCTGGTGATGATGGTGGTGGTGCATCTGCTGGTAGTGGCAAAAGCACAATAGCAGCTAAGGCAGGAGGTGTTGGGAGTAGGTTAACCGCTTTTAAAGGCGGAGCATGAGGAACTGGTTTTGGCTTACATTGCTGAAACAGACTCCATCAAATATGCCCGCCTCTTCTGAAATTTCAAAAAATGCAAGCACTGAGTGGTCAAGTGCTGGCTCCTGGTCAGGAAGAACCCTTTTCCTTGTGTCCTGCACCCCCACCCAAACTGAATGAGGCAGCAGGCCACACTTCACATTAGTCCATGTAGCTCTTTCTATCATACCATGCCTGGGTTATCAAGTCAAATCGTGAATTCCCCAGTCCAAGATGAATCTGACATGGAGTGTGGGTGGCCAGCCAGGGCAGTGGGGTTAATCGGTACCAGGCCGGTGTCTCATAGGGATGTGTCACGGTGGTGGTGACCCGTTCCGTGGCCCTGGGCGTCCATGCAAAGGGGTAAATTACGTTTATAGGTGAATGATACGTGATGCCACCTCTGGTTTCTGATTAGATTGACCAGCGCTGCAGTGTCGCTTCTGTGGGACAGATGTTGTGGTGCAGCTAAGATGTAGAAGACCTGCACAGGTAGGGTCGTAGTCGCAGGGCAGATGAAAGAGTTGGGAGATGGTGTGCAGTGCAGGATGTAGCTGAGCCGTGCGCCAGGCGCAGGAGAAAGATGACAGACACAGTCGTGCAGTTCCTTTACCTGTACTTGGTAGGTGCTGTCCAGGACCCAGAGTACAGATGGAGAAGGAGTTGGTCAGCCTGGAAGCCAATTTGGATTTCTCTCTCTGCAGATAGGTAGTGTGGCCTCCGTTCTAGCGCTTATCTGAGGTACTCGCAGTGCTGAGTTCAATGAAGTTCCCCCTGTTGACTCTCTTTTGGAACTTTCTCGTATGGCTGTCAGCCATAGCCTTTTCCTTCTGGCTCACACACGTCGATGCTGGGGCCTCCGAGCCTCAGTTGGGTACAGAGCATTTACAGCTGCTACTTCCTCCGGATTCTGCTGCAGGAATGTCAGTGTCCCTACAAATTTGGAGACCGGAATCCGGACCATGCGCTCCAGCTAGGAGTGAGCCTTAACTCTGCTCATCCTCCAGCTCCCCTTCTCACGTCCACACACTTCCCCTTCCCTGCACAGAATGGCCTAACTTACCTCCTCCCGACCACAGAGAGCAGCTCCTCAGCAGTCATGTTCAGAGGTCTCCCTGCTGGCGTGGAGTGGGAAATGTGTTGTGTGTTGGTTTAACTGCTAGAGAGATCCTTCGTTGCTCCCAAGCATGACATCACACTCCCTAGGAGGAAGGTAATGCCACTGTGGCGACCGTACTCCTGGGGACGCCACAAGTCCACTGATGCTCAGCCACTGCTAGATGATTCTGCTGGTACATTGACCCAGACCACTACATTCCCCTCACATTCTACACAGCCAGAATCTGACCCAGAGGAAACTCAGGTTCCCCTTCCCGCATACTATACCACCTTACACGGTGACAAAGAGGAAGGTGCAGATGAAAGTGCAGGTTCCTTGAGCTGGTGGGGGGCATACTCATGGGCGACGGCACTGGCACAGGGCCCCTCATAGTATGCAAAAGTGTCTCTGTCAGACATCTCCCACTCCCACCCACCGTCAGACACACCGCCACACACCGCCGTACTATTAGAGGGGCCCTGTGCCACTGCCGTCGCCAACGAGTCGGCCCCCCCTGCTTGCACAGGATCACAACACTTGCAAAGTTGAAATACTTACAGTACCTCTCCCTGCTCCACCGCCATGACGTCTTCCTCGTTTCCTGACAGTGATAGTCTGATCAGAGAGCGCAATGACATCACATCTGTACGCCCTCTGCCTAAACAGCCAAGTGCAGTGAGATGGACAATGGGGACGACGAGGAGTCCAGACTAGTACAGGGATTCCATAGCGAGGAGACTTATTTAATTGTTTTCAATGTTGGGACAGCAATTTTTGGGGAGCACTATACTCTGGAGAATTATATATGGGGCCCACCATACACTGGAGCATTCCAAAGGTGGACATCAGACACTGGAGCAGCATTTACAGGGCACATTATACACTAGAGCATTAGAAATGGGGCCCATTATATATGGAGCATTATTTGAGCCCATAAAACAGTGGAGCTTCATCCATGGGGACCAACATATACTGTAGCATTATGTGGAGCTCATCATATACTGTTTCAAACATTATTTGGGACCAATGATTCTGTATGGAGAAATATATGGGCCTCATTACTCTGTATAGCGCATTATGCGGTGGCCATAATACTGTTTGGAGTAATATACTGTCCGTTTTTGGAGCTATTAAAAATGGATATCAGTCATGAGATGTAAAAAGTGAAGTATTTTTCATTGTACTATGCCGCTATTTCTCTGCGGTATCGGAGCATCATGAGTTGTGGTATGTGTTAAAGGGGCGCTCTTTGGCCCAGGGTACATGAAAACCTGGAGCCAGCCTTATCCCCCCACAAATTTAGCCAAATAACTCCCATTTTTCAGTGCGTAACTAGTATTATGAAGTAAATTAAGGTTGACAAGCTTCAGTAATCAGAATTGATGTTTTTGGCATTCAAAAGGGCACTGTAGGTGTGTTTCCTGTCCTCCACTCCCTGCCGACTTTGCTTCCCCATTGACTTGTATTGGGTTTCGTGTTTCAGTCGGCCTTCGACTTTTCACGATAATCGGCCGTTTTCGTTCGACCCGATTTTTGTGAAAGTCGGGTTTCATGAAACCCGACTCGACCAAAAAAAAGGCAAAGTCGCTCATCTCTACTCGGAAGGGAAGGAGCACGATTTGACCTTTGGAATGCCAAATTGGCTGGAATCGATAGCGGACACTATGTTGCGTTTGGAGAGCTCCTGATGTGCCTAAACAGTGGAAATCCTCAACAAGTGACCCAATTTTGGAAACTAGACCCCCCATGGAACTTATCTAGATGTGCGGTGAGCACTTTAAACCCCCAAGTGCTTCAGAGAAGTTAATAACGTAGGGTGTGAAAATCAAAAATCATATTTTCTCCAATGAAATGATCTTTTCGACCTCAATTTTTAATTTTCCAAAGGGTAGCAGGAGAAATTAGTCCCCAAAAGTTGTTGCGCAATTTGTCCTGAGTATACTGACACCCTATATGTGGACATAAACCACTGCTTGGGCGCATGGCAGTGCTCAGAAAGAAAGGAGCGCCATATTGGAGAGCAGATTTTGTGGGAATTGTTTGTGGGTGACATGTCAAATTGTCAGAGCCCCTGAGGTGCCAGAACAGAATAAGCCCCCAAAAGTGACTGAATTTTACAAAATACTTCCCTGAATGAATTCTTCTAGTGGTGCAGCATACTAACACCACAGATGTTCAATAGAAAATTATACCATTGGGCAGTCAAGAAAAAATAATGACATTTTTACCACTAAAATGTTGTTTTAACCCCAGATTTTTTATTGGAAAATAGGTAGATAGGTAAATGATCACTACACCCATAGATGAATTTGCAGAGGGGTGTGAATTCCAAAATGGGGTCACTTCAGGGGGGATTCTTGGTTGTTATGGCACTTTGGAGAGCTGCTAAGTGCCAGAACAACAGAATTCCTGCTGAATTGAGACCATTTTGGAAATGACACCCTTCTGGGAATTTAAATATGGATATAGTGACCATTTTCACTAAATGGATGATTTCCAGAAACAAAGTGGAAGTTTTAGAGGAAACATTGCAAAAATGTCATTGTAGTGCCCAATATATTGTGCCCAGCTTGTGTCTCTGGAGACATCCCCCCACCTACCCCCCGGAAATTGTTAAGTCAGCTCTACTCAAATTTGTCTGTCACTAAATAAACCAAATGCTTGAATGTCAAAACAGTTCTAAAAACGTTGTTCTATGTGGAAGATTTTAAAGCCGTCATGGAGGCATAAGGCTGACAATGATGGGCATTGTGGGCAATAATAGTGGGTATCATGCCTTGTCTCTCTTTTGGAACCTACACAACATCTTCTCTGGGGGTTCTTTTTTTATTCCTGTTACTGGGATGTTGCTCAGTGAGTCTTCTGACATCTTCAGATTATAAAGGATGGGCGGGGGCAAAATTTTCAAAAACAAGATTTTCAATTACCTTTTCCTGATAATCAAGGAAAGTATCTGCATTTCTGGCTTTTTTGTATAACACAAAGGAATTATATGTGGCCACCTGAATCAAATAAATGACTAACTTCTTATACGAGGTATACGATTCTTTTGATGCCTGGTATGGCTGTAGAACCTGATCTGCAAGGAACACACCCCCCATATATTTGTTGTAGTCAATGACATGCACAGGTTTTGGAGTAGTGGATCACTGTTGATCTGCAGTGGCCCTTGTGGCAACTGTGTGGATCGAGCTCAGGATAAAAATATATTTTTTATCCTTATACTTATGGACAAGCAGCTCTCTATTGTGCAAAGCCCCTGACTGCCCCTTTCAGAATGTTTCGCTGACCAATGATTGTGGAACCCTCTGATGTTTTTTGCGCATGGTCCCACAAGCCCCTATGTTATGTTCAACCAGACTTTTAAATAGGGGTATGCTGGTGTAGTAGTTGTCAACATACAGATTGTCGCCTTTTTGTAAAAATTGAGTTATCAGCTCCCAAACTATTTTTCCAGATGTCCCCAGATAAGTAGGGCATCCTGGTGGGTTTAGTTGGCTATCTTTCCCCTGATAAATGCAAAAAGCAGATGTGTATCCGGTTGAACTCTCGCACATTTTGTAGAGCTTTATTCAAAACCTTAGCAGGAATAAATTGCTTGAGGTGCAGTCTTCCTTTGAATTTTACAAGGGACTCATCTATGGAATTGTTTTCTGTTGGGGTGTAGAGCTTTAAAGGGAATCTGTCACCTATATTTCTTGATATCATGTAAAGATATCACCCAATTGCGCATCCCATAAGGATTCTATTAGCGCTTTTGACTCCCCCGACCCTGCACCTTGGAGGCTAAATACCTTTTTATGTTGCTGGGGATGCATGTAAATCGCCGCGGTCCGGTCCAATGGGCGTGGTTTCGTCATCTTCTCCCCCCCCCTCGACTTGCTGCACGTAATCTTCATCTGTGAATAGCACAGATAACGTTGGTTTCCGCGCTTGCACATTGTAAAGGCCACCGGCACCTGCGTAGTATACTTTGTCCAACTGTGGGCGAAACCTATAATCGCTACTGCGCATGTGCCAGTATTTTCCAGTGCAGTCTATGCCCCGGATGTGTGTCCTGCATGTGAAGACTTCCAGGGCATAAACGGTAAAATTCCGTGGAAGTATGATTGAAAAGCAATGTCTGACTTTCATTTGTTCATTATCATATATTTTTGATTTGTCAGATTCAGGTCATTTCTGTGACCATTGTGGATTTTTCTGTCATTAAACGAGGGGTACCAACAATTTTGACCACATGTGTACATCACGGGAGACGCTGAGGCATATACAACTGTGAGCAGGTTGCGGGATGCAGTAACGTACAGGACGCAGAGCAAGGGTTAATGTTAATTTTACTTGAACAAGGGAATACTCCACACAGGGAGAAGAAAGGAGAGACAGGGGTATGGCAGACGATATGAGCACAATAGGGGTGCTGAGTGAGGTAACAATGGCAATAAGTATAGCAACTGTTCATTAAGGGTTAAGTTATCAGTCCTACAGCTTCCTGACTGCAGAGTCCTGGGTTCAAACGGTGGTGCCAATGCTGTTAGCATGTGATGAATCCGGTGTCGTCCTGGGCGCGTTGATGATCCAGTTCCTGGCAGTGACGGTGAGTCCTCGACATCTTGTGCAGAGTCCTGGGTCCAGGATGCAGGTTGCAAAGTGAAGCGCAGTCTCCAACACTGCCGGAGCTTGACGAAGCTCGGCAGAAGTCACCCGATCTTTCTTATGCGGCACGCACACGGTATTTACTGACCCGGAGCATTGGGTACCTTCAGCTGCGGGAGCCACCGGGCAACAGGCAGTTCTCTGGTCACAGTCTCAGTAAGTGGCAGCGGGGGTTCTATAGCGCGGCCCTGCGCTGCCACGGTGCTCAGAGGATGGAGCACCAAACTTCCCATGCTGCGCGCTGCGTGTTTTCGCCAAGACTGTCTGCTTTTTCGCACGCTATGCCCTTTTTAGCCTATCTATTCCTCCTGCTGTTGAGTGGAATGGTCGGTCCGGGTTTCTAAGCTTTCCCCCAGACAACAAAGGTGACAGCCCTGACAGTTCCGGACCCGGCGCCATTCCTTCTTCTTACACAGCCACTGGCCTGGTCACTACAGTCCCCGTGAATCTGCCCGAGTGGTGGAGAAAAGGACATTGGCCTGTGGGCCAGAAGTTCCCCACTGTCTTACAGTAATGTGCTGAAGATTTGGACAGAGAATCTGCAGCATAACAATCACATATGAATATACCCGTAATGTACCCAAAACAACACGTCTAATGGACAAAGTGGACCAGTGTTGTCAGTATTATGCGTAACACTTAATTGTCGCATAGCAAAAATGAACTTCAATCCCCGAAACAGTGTTCCTGGGCACATCTAAAAGCATACCTAAGGATTATGAGTGTAACACAGGACATCTGAAAATGCTAATCCTTGTACATCTTGTTCATTTTATGTGCAGCAGAGAATGTTCAGTTCTAAGTGAAACATGCTATGAACTAATCCAGATTATCAAAAATGAAAATACACGTTGTTCATGGTGGCCCCCAGACCACTAAGAAACCCATCAGAATCTGTAGCAAGTTCAGCAGGGCTACCATCAGAAATATCTCAATCCAAAGAAGAGTAAAGCACAGTCACATATTCTTACCTGCTTACAAGGTTATAATGGTATGCTGTATGTTACTGTGCCAAACCATGACTTGTAACATGCTATAGACTTGGAGAGCTGTCACAATATCCCAGGAGGTCTTGTTGGATACAGATACAGTGGAATATAACCGAAGCCAGCACCTTCTTAAGCTGGATGTGCATTCGAGGACACATATTCAGCTAAAATGGATTGCAACGCAAGGACCCTTTGGCTCCCTGTGCTGCAATACATGCTGCTGGCCAGTTCAAGGCTGGCAGCTGACGTTGGTAAGCCAGTCATTAGAGGTGTATGGCAATGACGTCATGTGCTGCATATGTTGGCACCCTGAAGTCAGCTGCCGGCTACAGAAGAGGACGCCGCAAGTCGTGGGACCGGAGGAAGATGAGAATACTCGTTTATTTTAATTTTGTTTTGTAAAACAGAACAGACATTATTCCAAGAAGGGGACCATGATGGAGGTTTTTGGAGACATGGGGATCAGCGGGTCCCCTAGTCCACTACCTGAAACTACATGACTAGGGATCATTCCACTGAACACCCGCTCTCGCTTTACCGTGGGCATAATACTACTCAGACAACAGGGTGAAGGTTAAGCAGTGTGGCAGTACTTTATTGAACCACAAAACAGGCAAATAACACGTAGAGCAGTCGCAGAACAATTCTCAAAATGGTGAAACAGTGCAGAATCTCACCCTTTCGCTGACTTGCCTGGATAAGAACAGCTGTGACTTCATAGCTTCCAGGGCCGACTAACCCCCCTGTGGCACACACAGAAAGGAGGTATCGACAAGCTTAGGAAGATGACAGTCCATTGAGGAACAAGGCCAGTTGACTGAAGGTACACAAACTGGCTTCTCCAAACATCTCCATGGAGCCTGGAGATCGGTGGGTCCCATTCCTGGCTTTAACAAAAGTAACCATGGGGCTCAGGTGACCAGTAAGCTCAAATCCTGACTACCCCAAACGTATCAATGATTCAGCGATGGTCAATAGAGCAGATCTGTATTCTTTCAGCTGGGTCAGTAGTCTCCTAAGCTGACATCCTGTAGAATGTCAAATCTGTGTCCCTGGAAATTGAGCCATGATCTGACATCTACCCTGCAGAATGTTCCTGGCTGTGGTTTTGTAAAGAGTCTCTGGTTGTTTGGATATTTGGTTGTCTGGATGACTTGGCTGAATCATGTTACAGAGATGCATATCCTCTTTTTATAGTTAACAACTGTCCTTCAAGCAAGTATCTACAGGTAAAGAGGAAAAATGGTGCGGAAATCAACACGCATTGTTTAATTATCATAGAATCATAGAATCGTAGAGTTGGAAGGGACCTCCTGGGCCATCTGATCCAAACCCCTGCTCTAAGCAGGATTCGCTAAATCATCCCAGTCAGATGTCTGTCCAGCCTCTGTTTGAAGACTTCCATTGAAGGAGAACTCACCACTTCTCATGGCAGCTTGTTCCACTCATTGATCACTCTAACTGTCAAAAAGTTTTTTCTAATATCTAATCTGTTTCTCCTCCCATTCAGTTTCATCCCATTGCTTCTAGCCTTTCCTTGTGCAAATGAGAATAAAGTTGATCCTTCTACAATGTGACAGCCCTTTAGATATTTGTAGACAGCTATTAAGTCTCCTCTCAGTCTTCTCTTTTGCAAACTAAACAATCCCAAATCCTGCAACCTTTCCTCATAAGACAGGGTTTGCAGACCGGTCACCATTCTGGTTGCTCTTTTCTGAACTTGCTCCAGTTTGTTGATGTATTTTTTACTTAATCTATTTGCATAATTTTTCCTCCTCTAATTTGCAAGTCAACAAACTGGCTGCCCTGGAAAATGTGTAATCAACATATCAGCAAATATCATTGTTCAATGACCCTGCATGACTGTTTTACAAAGATAGCAGACAATATGTTGTGGGAGCTAATATTAGATGCAAACTTTAGCCATTCAAAAATATCAATTTAACCTACAAGAAGAGTCAACATTTCAGTCTCTTGACCAACTGAAGAAAAAACACATAAATTCAAACATTCAACATATAGGTAACAGTCAATGACTCTTAGCTTACTGAAAATAGATGTAAGGTTAATTAAGATAAAATGCTGTGTCATTATACAAGGAAGAGGACCAGGATGAGAGACATTATTACAGGATGGAGGCCAAGATGGGGGACATTATTACAGAAAAAGGCTGGGACTTGGGACATTACTAAAGAAAGGGGCCGATGGACCAATATTATGGAAAGATAACAGGATAGGGACATTATTACAGAAAGGGACCAGGATGGGAGACATTATTACAGGAAGGTGTCATATTGAGGATACTATTACACATATAACTTTAGAGGATCTGGAACACTACAAAGGCCCTTACCTCTGATCAACATGGAGGTGGGAGCCCAGTTCCAAATTTCACACCGAAGCCCATGGTGCTCTAGTTTTGCCACTGGTCATCTTTTCTTTTTTTAAAAAAAATTTAACCTCAAAGCCTCTGCAATTGTCAACCAATGCTGTGTAAGTCCAGTAATTAAGCCTCAAATGTGCAAGATGCTCCATCAGTCTAGATCCCGGTCATACACTACCGTTCAAAAGTTTGGGGTCACCCAGACAATTTTGTGTTTTCCATGAAAACTCATACTTTTATTAATCAAATGAGTTGCCAAATTAATTTAAAATCTAGTCTAGATATTGACAAGGTTCAAAAAAAGATTTTTATTTGAAATAATAAATTTCACCTTCAAACTTTGCTTTCATCAAAGAATGCTCCCTTTGCAGCAATTACAGCATTGCAGACCTTTGGCATTCTAGCAGTTAATTTGCTGAGGTAATCCAGAGAAATTTCACCTCATGCTTCCAGAAGCCCCTCCCACAAGTTCGTTTGGCTTGATGGGCACTTTTTGCGTACCATACGGTCAAGCTGCTCCCACAACAGCTCAATGGGGTTGATATCTGGTCGCTGCGCTGGCCACTCCATTTCAGATAGAATACCAGCTGCCTTCTTCTTCCCTAAATAGTTCTTGCATAATTTGGAGGTGTGCTTGGGTCATTGTCTTGTTGTAGGATGAAACTGGCTCCAATCAAGCGCTGTCCACAGGATATGGCATCACGTTGCAAAATGGAGTGATAGCCTTCCTTATTCAAAATCCCTTTTACCTTGTACAAATATCCCACTTTACCAGCACCAAAGCAACCCCAGACCATCACCTTACCTCCACCATGCTTGACAGATGGCGACAGGCACTCTTCCATCTTCTTTTCACTTGTTCTGCATCTCAGAAATGTTCTTCTGTGTGATCCAAACACCTCAAACTTGGATTCGTCTGTCCATAACACTTTTTTCCAATCTTCCTCTGTCCAATGTCTGTGTTCTTTTCTCCATATTAATCTTTTCCTTTTTTAGGCAGTCTCAGATATGGCTTTTTCTTTGCCATTCTTCCCTGAAGGCCAGCATCCCGGAGCTGCCTCTTCATTGTAGACGTTGACACTGGCGTTTTGCGTGTACTATTTAATGAAGCTGCCAGTTGAGAACCTGTGAGGCATCGATTTCCCAAACTACAGACTCTAATGTACTTGTCTTGTTGCTAAGTTGTGCATCGGGGCCTCCCACTTCTCTTTCTGCTCTGGTTAGAGCCTGTTTGTGCTTTCCTCTGAAGGGAGTAGTACACACCGCTGTAGGAAATTTCCAGTTTCTTGGCAATTTCTCACATGGAATAGCCTTCATTTCTAAGAACAAGAATAGACTGTCGAGTTTCACATGAAAGTTCTTTTTTTCTGGCCATTTTGAGAGTTTAATGGAACCAACAAAGGTAATGCTCCAGATTCTCAACTAGCTCAAACGAAGGTCAGGTTTATAGCTTCTCTAATCAGCCAAACTGTTTTCAGTTGTGCTAACATACTTGCACAAGGGTTTTCAAGGGTATTCTAACCATCCATTAGCCTTCTTACACAGTTAGCAAACACAAAGTACCATAAGAACACTGGAGTGATGGTTTTTGGAAATGGGCCTCTATACACCTATGAACATATTGCATTACAAACCAGACGTTTGCAGCTAGAATAGTCATTTAACACATTAACAATATATAGAGTGTATTTCTGAATCATTCAATGTTAGCTTCATTGGTAAAAAACTGTGCTTTTCTTTCAAAAATAAGGAAATTTCTAAGTGACCCTAAACTTTTAAACGGTAGTGTATGTCTATGACCCACGGCGCGCAGGAAGAGAAAGGTGTGTCGTCGTGTGCGGAATCTGACTGCAGGGCGCGAAAAATCACTACAGATACTTCTATACAACGAGAACATGTCCATTAGGAAAGAGATCTGCCCCCTGATCTGGAATGGCGGGAACAACAAGAAGAAGAAGGCCCACCCACGAAGGAGAGAGCAGGAACAACACGCAGGTGCTGCTAGGAACCCGGAAAACAAGATGGCGAGCTGTGGCGACCTGGAGTGTGGGGTGGCAGCCAATGACTCCCCCAGCTGACAGGATGAGGACCCGGACCAGCTGACCGCCATAGATCCAGAGTTCCTTGGAGCTCAAGTGGAGGAGCTGAGCCGTCAGTTTCTGAACACGCAGCTGGCCACGGTGAGCAAATGGAAAGCGGCCCTGCTGCAGAAGAGGAAGTTAGAGGAGCCGCGTTCCATCCAGCGACCAGCGTCCCTGACCCCAGAGGTTAAGGAGGAGAAGACCGGCACTGGAGGAGCAGGTATGGACACTTCCCAGTTAGCAGCGGAGTCCCAAGTGGGGCCCCTAGAACCACCGCTGACCCTACAACCCGGACAGGTAATAATAGATGTAGTCTGGGACCGGATAACAGACACTGGGAACCTACTGGCAGTTCCGCTACAACCTGAACTTATGTCCCTGGTACTACCCTGGAAAAAGCTGTAGCAATAAGAAAGTAAATAAGTGGCCGAATGTAACTGTATATAGTTAAATTTATCTGGTTAGGTTTCGCTCCTTATTGAAATTAATAGATATTGAGATCATGGACAGTGAGTGATCAGAACTTCCTTGTAAATAGTTAGCACTTCTTAAGGTGCTCCTTATTGGGTTTACACAAAACCTCTAGAGTGCGGTGATGGCACTCTATCCTTTGCACTTTACCAAAGAACAAAAACCGTCTGGCGTGGCCAAAAACGTCGTCCAAAGAGGAGACCACTTATGCCCTGTAGCCAATCCCAGGGCCTACGTTGGGGGTTTGAGATGGGTTCCCCCATATTGCACGTGAGAAAAGACAAAGACTACCTCAGTTCAGGAATACACTAAACTCTATTGCACTAGATAGGAAAAGTTTTATTGCTAGTAATGTTATAATTCATGTCTCAGAAAGTTTATGTCAATGATAAAGCTATTTTTCATATTTACAGATGGTAAATGGCACCTGATAGAAAAGTTTTATTGTTAGTACCATTCTAGATAGGTAATGATTTTATTAAAGTTGTATTTAGGAAGTAGATATTTGTAACATTCAAGTAAAGTGCCTCCCATAAAGGGAAGAAAGAGTTACTGATACTGTGTACTCTGTTGTAATGCATTGCCAAAATTTTTGCATGTTGGTAACATTGTTTTTTTCTCTGTTTCAGCCCGAGGTCTTGCTGTGTTTAACAGGGGGGTGGTGACACATGCCCTTAAGAGCCGGCCCGGTACTGAGTATCCCCGCGGCCCTGCCACCCTGATCCTCCTCCTGAATTTTAGGCAATTGTGTCTTAAAATCATCCACCTCTTGTGACACGTTCCCACCGTCGCCTTCGTGAGACCGTGGCTGCTCAAATATTTGGGCATTTCTACATGCGATCTCATCTTGCCCCACTTCAAGTGGACCAGGCGACAGGCACAAATCTATAAATGGAAAAGTGAACAGCTCTTCAGGGTGTCCAAGTGTAGGATCAGTTGTCTCTGGGCACTCGGCATGGTGGGAGGAAGGAGGATCTGGGTGAGGAATATGCGGTCCAGAGTCACGGCTACTTACACTTGATGGTGTGGAAGACAGGGTGGTGGTGGTTGTGGTAAAGTGACTGGAAGCATTATCCACTATCCAATCAACAACCTTTTGACACTGCTCTGGGTTCAATAGTGGTGTTCTCCTGTCCCCTAGTAATTCGGACAGGAAGGTCGGGGGAGAAGATGTGGGTGTTTGTTGTGGCACAATTTCAGCTTGCCCATGGCCTTAGCCTCTACATACACCATCACCAACACGTCCACTTCCCCGTCCCTTGCCACACGCCTTGCCCATTTTAAATGGACTACAATATTTTGCACTTTCACTACAAATGGCTGAATTTGGAGCCAACTTATATGTGATCCGTGTGCAGGAAAACCACAATTTAAAATATCTGGATTGTAGGTAACATTTTTTTTGTCAGCAAACTGGTTGTTAGGGTTTGCGGATCGCACTAAATATAAAATAAGAGAAAGTACGATCGCAACCCGGGGTCCACTGTGCGGAGATGGAGAACCGCAGCTAAAGAACAATGACGAGCGATGTGTGCAAGCACCGTAAGCACACGGAGTTAAAAGTTAATGCAAGGGCATTGAAGATGAAAACATGGATGGGTCTTTTAGCATGATAATGATCCCAAGCACTCCACCAGGGCAACGAAGGAGTGGCTTCTTAAGAAGCACATGAAGGTCCTGGAGTGGCCTAGCCATTCTCCAGATCTCAACCCCATAGAAAACCTTTGGAGGGATTTGAAAGTCCGTGTTGCCCAGCGACAGGACCAAAATATCACTGCTCTAGAGGAGATCTGCATGGAGGAATGGGCCAGCCTACCACCAACAGTGTGTGCCAACCTTGTGAAGACGTACAGAAAACGTTTGACCTCTGTCATTGCCAACAAAGGATTGAGATGAAAATATTTTTAATGACCAAATACTTATTTTCCACCATAATTTGCAAAATAAATCTTGCCAAATCAGACAAGGTAATTTTATGGATTTGTTTTCTCATTTTGACTTTCATAGTTGTGGTCTACCTATGATGTCAATTACAGGCCTCTCTCATCTTTTTAAGTGGGAGAACTTGCACAATTGGTGGCTGACTAAATACTTTTTTCCCCTCTGTATACGTGTGTGCTTAATACTTGTGCCTGTGTGTATATATAGTATGTGGGCCTGTGTATGTGTCTGTGTATATAAGTAGCATGTGTCCCTGTGTATATGTGGCTGTGTGTATTGTGACAAAGTCACTAGTAAGGTAATATAGGGAGGATATGTGTCACTAGTCTTAATGGCGTCAGTAATATGAAAGCAGAGTATGTTCCTCCAGCACACTTCGTGTTGTGAGGGTTAAGTTAAGGTTGCATAATGGGCTGGTTTGATGTGGACCTTCATAGAGCGGGTGGGAGGAGGTGCACTTTATCTCCTCCTGCAGAGCTGCCAGGACCTGTGTGATGTCATGATCATGTGGTCAGTCACATGATGGAAAGAGTCACAGGGTCTAGGTGTTTAAACAAATGGGCTCTACAGGCAGTCTGTGTTCAAAAAAGACTGAAGAGAGGAGAGTCCAGTGATTTGGTGTCTGGTGTGGAAGAAAGACTGAACCGGTATTGCTCCAGAACGGGGTGCCACCCACAACATATGGACTATGTTGCAGTGTTTTGTTTTCTTTGCTGTTTTCCTGTTTTAGCTGGAAAGGCTGAGTTTATTTTTCCCTCATGTTGGTTTATGCTGCCTTATAATAAACCAATGAGGATTTAAAGAGACAGTATTCCCATTTTTTCTACCTCCGAATAGAGCCACGTGAGTTGAACTACCTCAAGTGGTGGTTCAAATTTGGGCAACGTTCCGTGAACACTAGTAGCAGCATTGGTCAAACCACATGTCCTGGGTAAAGGAGGCCACAAGCCAGCGTATGACGTCAGGTAAAATGGATGACGTGCTCAATCATCTGGTGACCGCGCAGCAGCAACAACAGCTGGCGCATTAGGAGATGCGTAAGTTGCTTATCCAGCAACTGCAACAGCAGCAGCAACAGTATCAGGACCAGTTCAGACTACAGCAGCAGCAGATCGAGTTGCTTGCTGAGGCAGTTCATGGGAGACCGGAAGCCCAGCCCCACAAGTCCAGGTGACGACATGCACATCTGGAAGGTGGTAAGATGAGTGATGCAGAAAATGACTGTTTTAAGCGGGTAGCGGAGGAAGAGAGACTGCCGCCAGACCAGTGGGCAGAGGTGCTGGCCCCCTATCTAACTGGCGAGCCCCAGAAGGCTTATTGTGACCTGGCCTTACAAGATGCCTAGGAATATGCCAAACTAAAAACTGAGATACTGATACGCTCAGGGGTGACTATGTCTGTCTGAGCACAAAGGGTTCATCACTAGGCGTATTGCGGTGATAAACCTCCTTGCTCCCAAATGTTTGACTTGCTGCATCTGGTGCAGAAATGGTTGCAGGTGGAATCCTCCACCCCAGCCCAGATAGTGGAGCGGGTTGTAATGAACAGGTTTATTCATTGCTCTCCAAGGTGGGTAGAGACATGGGTTGCCCAGGGGGATCCCAGAGTGCGGATGACCTGGTCGGCCTAGTAGAAAGGTACCAGGTGGTCAAGAGGTCCCTAAGGAAGCCGCACCAAATATACCATGTGAACTTGCTCAAACCATGGCGAGATCGGGAATCAATGGAAGCTCCTTGCTCCGTGCAGAGGACTTCCACTATTACAGACCAGCATGCTGTGGTGAGCTGACTTTCCTTTTCCCCTACCCTATCTTTTGATACATTGAGAGACTGGGAACCACGAGGTACATTACAACCCTCGACCCAGCGAAGGGCTACTGGCAGATCCCCATTTCCCAGAGTGCTAAGGAGAAGACGGCCTTCTCAAAGCCGGATGGGTGTTTCCAATACACCAGAATGCCTTCCGGTCTACAGGGGGTTCCAGCAACCTTCCAGAGGGCTATGGATCAGGTCCTTGCTCCACATAAGAAGTATGCCGCCGCCTACCTAGAAGAAATTTTGGTCTTCAGCCCTGACTGGGGTAGTCATCTACAAAAGGTACAGGCAGTTCTGAATGTATTGAGGAATGCAGGGTTCACCATAAATCAAAAAAATGTGCCATAGGAAAGGATGCGCCAAATGCCTAGGCTTTGCCGTCGGGAGGGGAGAGATCAAGCCCCAGATAAACAAGAATGAGGCGATCCAGAAATGGCCACAACCACTTTCCAAGAAGCAAGTGAGAGCCTTCCTTGGAATTGTGGGTTACTACTGGCAGTTTATCCTAAGGTTCGCCATGATTGCCTCACCGTTGATGGACCTCCTTCAAGGCACAAGATCATTGTTGATAAAATGGTCAAATGCATGACGTTCACAGCCTGTCATGGTGCGGTAAATTACACCCGGCCATGACGGACTGTGCACGTCAATAGACGTTAAGATGTTAAATTCTTTTAATGCCCTAAGGCTTACGCTAAGGAGAAACAATAACATCATGGTTACTCATACTCCGCAGGGCCTGTAATTCATCTTTCCTACTGCACTTGTCTTTGATTTCAGACTGCGGCCCTGATGTCATGACTAAAACACATGGCTGCTGGAGCTAATCACTAGCTCAGCAGTCATGCCAAGGCAGACAGCACAAGCTGCTAAGTCCTGTGATTGGCTGAATTGGTCAAGTGTGACATTACCACTGCAGCCTGTAAACATAGATGAAGCAGTATCAGAGAGATATCACTGTACCAGGCGTAAATGAGTAAGTTTAATATTATTTTTTTACTAGCGCAATCAGATGAACACATAAAAATGAAAATGGAAGACCCATGTAAGGGAGGGGGCATGAACACTTCTTGCACAGGGTCCCTTTGCTCTCAGTGTCCTCCTCTGGCTACAACGGCATGCCCCCCCTAAGCTGCTTCGCTCCACCTGCAGCTGTTAGAGGCAGATGGTGGCTGAATATCTCAAACATTATAAGCTTGCGATCCCACATCAAAGGCAGGGAGTCAACTTATTACAGACATAGTATGTCATAAATCGTAAAGGGGTTACTGTGACTCTGTCAGCAGAGATTGACTTTTCAAACCAATTACAGGCACTCTGTGCACCTGTAATGTGGCACGGGGCCACAGCCATGGGCAAGGTACTTGTCTCTTGTGCCCTGACATGTTACATGAAAATGGGGGTCCTGGCTAGGTGTGTGGACTTGTGCTGCGAGGGCGGTATGCCCGTTCAGTCTGCATGTAACCGGTGTTCTTGGTTTGCCAGGACCAGATATTTTACAATTTATTGAGGAAGACCACCATTTGAAAGTAAACTTATTTTTACTGAAGAATAACCTGGTATGAACTATACACAGCAGATAGTAGGCATTTATCTTCAAGCATATTTCTTTAACAACAAGCAACATTACACACATTCGTTTTTTCCTAGAAACACTCTATCTTTCTCAGTTAGTTCCTCTATGCTTTGCACAGCTCAGCACACTATCTTGGGAGCTTCTGTTTTTTTTCTCTGTGGTGACCTCACAAGTTGAAGTGTAACACTACGGTGTCATGATCCAGGTTGGATATGACAGAGAAAATGCACAAGTAACCTTTTTTTTCTGTGAGCTGTTTGCTCAGGGTTGGTTTTGCCCCCGGTGGCCATTAAGGGTTATTACACAGTGGTGTCTTTTTCTTAGTTTCCCCCCGGTGGCCAATAGGGTCATTGCACTGTGGTCACCTTAGTTTTGTGCACGTAATTATAAAACAGGTGTGATTGCTCTATATAAGAGTGTCAGGTGTGGTGGTCGCTGTTGGTGGTAGTCCTGAGTTACAAGCAAGCCTGGGTGAAGGATGGAGCTGAAGGAGAGTCCCGGGCAGCTCAGTGAGAGTCTTGGAGTGGCAGCTATGGTGTCTGCGAGGAGGGCTGGCATGGCTTCGTGGAGTTGCAGCTATGGTGTCAGCAAGGAGTTCTTGCATGGCTTGGTGGAGTGGCAGCTATGGTATAGAGCTGCACTCATGATGTTGGACTCTTTTGCTGGAAAGTTGGACTCATATGCTGGACTCTGCTTGCTCCAAGGCTGCACTATGGTGTTGCATCTGGTTGGAGGAAGAGATGCACGCAGGTGGTGGGCTCTGTTGCTGGGAGCGTAAGCAACAGAGCAAAGCTAAGTGGTGTTTCCCTGTTTTGTCTCTTTTCCTTATGTGTTTTTTAGTGCAGTGGTGGGATTAGTTTCCGCACCGGCCATTACACTAGAAAGGGGTAGGTGGAGGGCGAGCTAGGGTTTAAAGGTATCCTGAGCGGCGCCCGGTGCGGAACCGGCCTAGGGAACATTAGGAGTGTAGAGACACTGACTAAGGGGAGTGCAGGAGGTCTCCATGTCCCCATTCCCTATGGCAGGGCCACCATTGTTATTGTTACCAAGGTTTTCCCTTTTATTGTTTAAATGTGCCTTACTGGAGTTGGGGTTTCCAGACATACGTGTATTTCCAAAATTCGCCTGTTGGAGGCGGTATATCCAGCTGCACGTTTTATTATTTAAATTCGCCCAACTGGAGGCAGTGTATCCAGGATCACGCGTGTCATCTAAATCCGCCCTGCTGGAGGCGCTGTGTCCAGCCACGTGTGACCGTGACATACGGCCCCTCCCAGCTAGTCTCAATTCCCAGTTGACTAATGAGGCCCCATGGGGTGGGGTTCATCAATATAACTCCTCAATATTATTTCCAAAGTCCAGTCCACAAGAGTCATAGGCTCCATCCTGTAGCAATTCCCCTTTTATTTTCTCCATAGAAGAGGATGTATCCCAATATGGTGACTACTTGGCTTTTTTTTTACTATAGACGCTTAGTAGCTACAATGCTTTGTGCATTTTCTTCCTCTTGCTTCACTTTAATTTTGCTTTTTGTTACCTCTAGTACCAAAGAATCGGTACTGTGCTGCTAGCCTTCCTGCCCCAGGTCCTCATATACTTTCTTTCACTCTGTCTCTGTCCTGATTTCAGACTGCTACTCTCTTCTCTCTATCTCTTCTTTTACATGCTCTTACTATCTGCTCCAGTATTTCCTCTCCTTTTACAGGGACACCCACTGTATGTGGTTCTTCCGAATAGTCAGATCAGGTCTGCTCTAGCTGCAATCTAGGTCCTGTCTGACTCACTACCAAGAAGTCCTCCCTGATCCTGCTGCATAGCCTCTCCTCTCGGCTAGTACCAACACTTTACTGTATCTTATCCTCACTGTCTGTTGCTGAGCAATAGTAGAAATCATGGTCTAGTATGAATGCCAGCCCCAGGCTGGTTTTCACTGGAATACAATCATGACAAGCGCAGGGGTCTTCAGCAGACCCCTGTCTCTCTTGGCAACGCATCGGCATCCCGAGTTCACATCGCGGGAGTACCAATGCGGATATAGAACCAGGGGCAGACATATAGCCAGTCTGCACTGGAGGCCCGGAGGGGAAATGACATCGCAACTAGAAAAGGGCAATGAGCTCTGTATTAAATATTGTGTATGTCCAGTAAGCATTTGATACACTGCCGATTTTGCAAGTTTTCCAACCTACAAAGAACTGTGAGAGACACAATCTTAAAAAAAGTCCAGAAAATCAAATTGTATGATTTTTACATAATTAATTTGCATTTTATTGTACAAAATAAGTATTTAATACAATAAAAAAACAGAAATTAATATTTGGTATAGAAACCTTTGTTTACAATTATAGAGGTCAGACGTTTTCTGTAGTTCTTGACCAAGTTTGCACACACTGCAGCAGGGATTTTGTCCCACACCTCCATACAGAGCTTCTCCAGATCTTACAGGTTTTGAGGTTCTCTCTGGGCATTATTGAGTTTCAGCTCCCTCCAAAGATTTTTTATTGGGTTCAGACCACTCCAGCACCTTGAAATGCGTCTTGCGGAGCCACTTCTTAGTTGCCCTGGCTGTGTGTTTCGGGTCATTGTCATGCTGGAAGACCCGCAATGACCTATCTTTAATGCTCTTACTGAAGGAGGTTGCTGGCAAAAATCTAGCATTACATGACCCGATAAATCCTCCCTTTAATATGATGCAGTAGTCCTGTCCCGTTGGAAGAAAAGCACCCTCAAAGTATGATGTCTCCCACACCATGCTTCATGGTTGGGATGGTGTTTTTGGCATGTAGTCATCCTTCTTTCTCCAAATACGGCTAGTGGAGTTGATACCAAAAAGTTCTATTTTGGTCTCATCTGTCCACATGACCTTCTCCCATGCCTCCTCTGGATCATCCAGATGGTCACAGGTGAACTTCAAACTGGCCTGCACATGGGCTAGCATGAGCAAGGAGATCTTGCGTGTCCTGCATGATTTTTATCAGTAACGGCATAGTGTGTTACTAATGGTAATGTTTGAGACTGTGGTCCCAGCTCTCCTCAGGTCATTGATCAAGCCTTCCCATGTATTTGTGGGCTGATACCTTTCTCAGAATCATCCTTACGCCACGAGGCGAGATCTTGCATGGAGCCCTGGGCCGAGAAAGAATGACAGTCATCTGGTGTTTCTTCCATCTTCTAATAATTGTGCCAATATTTGTTGCCTTCTCGCCAAGCTGCTTGCCTACTGTCCAGCCTTGCGCAGGTATACAATTCTGTCCCTGGAGTCCTTAGATAACTCTTTCATCTTGGCCATGGTGGAGAGTGTGATTGATTGTGTGGGCAGGTGTCTTTTATACACGTAAGTGCAAAGTGCAGAGTAGAAGGGCTTCTTAAAGAAAAACTAACAGGTCTGTGAGAGCCAGAATTCTTGCTGGTTGGTAGGTGAAAAAATTCTTATTTCATGCAATAAAATGCAAATTAATTATGTAAAAATCATACAATGTGATTTTCTGTTTTTTTCTTTTTAGATTCTGTCTCTCACAGTTGAAGTGTATCTACGATAAGAATTACAGACCTCTCCATTCTTTATAGTTGGGAAAACATGCAAAATTTGCATTGTATCAAATACTTATTTTCCCCACTGTACTTCTTTGGTGTGAAAAGCCATAATTGCCCATATACATTTTTATCACCTCAAAATACCAATTTTCCTTATTAAAATACATCATTGAGTAGTGGATAACTGCACAGAATATGCCTCAGTCTAACATTTCATAAAAGCCATCACACACATGATCTTTGTGCTTACTGTGAAATGTATCCTCAATGAAACCTGACTTCTGCCATTGACGATTGTGGAAATCAGCACTGAGGTAAACAATACCGGTGGCTCTTACAACTGTCAATTGAACTAATGGCCATGGCTTGTTCAATAAAGGGAAGGGACAGGAAAATGACAACACAACACTAACCTGTTAACATTGCTTGAGGGGGACATGTTTTAGATAGCCTAAGGGTGTGTGCACACGCTGCGGATATTTTCTGCAGAAAAATCTGCATCGCGTGGCAGAAACTGCAGGGTAAAACGCATGCAGTTTTCCCTGTGGATTTCTATACTTTGTCCAGCAGAATTGGTGCAGATTCTATTGCGGTTTGGGCTGTGCGGATTGTGGAGAGAGAGAGAGAGGTGAAGATAGTCCATTGTAATTTATATGTTGTGGGAGGTCAAGTCACTTATCTGCTCCTCAAGGAAGACACACAGTACCACGTTTGGTTAAAGTCTCTGGGTGGTTTATCGTGACCAAAAACCCAAACTGGTAACAGAAAAATAGCCTTTCTGGCTCAAAAGAAAGTAAACAGTTCATACAAAGTCTTGCCCAGTACTTCTGGGACACCACATATGGCAGCTCTCATAGGAGCTTCAGTATGGAGGCTTCCTTTCCTCCACACACACACAGAGAAAAAAAAACTGGCTGAACAATTAACTCCCTTCAGCCAAACCCTGGAGGTAGAGATACGGTAGGTAGGTGTCCTTCCCATCTGTAACCTACCCACCATGAAAGCCAGGCTCTCAACACATATCATGCTGAAGAAAACACTTATGGCTTTCACATCATGCAGGAAACCAATCTTAGTGACACATATCTCCCCTCAGGTACGGCACCAGTGACCCTGTCACATATTCCCCCTCACTGCCAAAAGCCAGGGGCTTTGGCACCTTCGGACACCAAACAGGGAATTTGGGAGAGGGCATCTGCATTCCCGTGTAACTTCCCGGCCTTTGTTCTACGTGGAACGTGAAGTCCTGGAGGCCTAAGAATCACCTAGTCACTCAGGCATTCTTACCCTTTTTCTCCCTTAGCCATCTCAGTGGGGCATGATCGGACACGAGTTTGAACTTCCGGACTAGTAGAAAATACCTCAATTTATCCACTGCCCATTATATGGTTAGACACTCTTTCTTCACAATGGCGTAATATTTCTTGCATGATGACAGCTTCCGGCTCAGATACAGAATGGGATGCTCTTCCCCATTTATTTCCTGAGACGGGTCGGCTCCCAATCCAACTTGTGAGGCATCCGTCTGGACCACGTACTCCTTGCTGAAGTCTGGTGTGACCAGAACTGGATGTTTACACAGAGGCTGCTTCAGCTCCTTGAACGCCATCTCTGTGCCAGCAGTCCATTTAACTATGGTCGACTTGGTACCTTTAATAAGATCTGTCAATGGTGTGGCGATTATACCAAAACTTGGGATGAACCACCGGTAATAGCCCACAATTCCAAGAAATGCCCTCACTTGCTTCTTAGAAAGTGGTTGCAGACACTTCTGAATCACCTCAATCTTATTTATCTGCGGTTTAATTTTGCCCCTTCTGACGACATAGCCTAGATACTTGGCCTCTTCCTTCTCTGTGGCACACTTTTTCGGATTTATGGTGAACCCCGCATTTCTTAAAGCATCCAGAAGCAACTGTATCTTCGGCAGATGACTAGCCTAGTCAGGGCTAAAGACCACAATGTCATCGAGGTACGCTGTGGCATACTTCTTATGCAGAGCCAGGGTCCGATCCATCGTTCTTTGGAAGGTGGCCGGTGCCCCCTGCAGAGCGGAGGGCATCCAGGTGTATTGAAAGCACCCATCCGGCATTGAGAAGGCTGTCTTCTCCTTGGCACTCTGGGACACGGGGATCTGTCAATAGCCCTTTGAAAGGTTCAGGGTTGTAATGTTCCTCGCAGATCCAAGTCTTTCAATGAGTTCATCCACATGAGGCATCGGGTAAGCATGAAAACTGGATTCTTCATTCAGTCTACAGTAGTCATTACAAAACTGCCACTCACCATCGGGGATCAGCACAAGGATGATGAGACTCAACCATCCTTCTCAATGACCTTTTTAAGCATGGCTTTCAAGGTTTTATTGAAGCGTTCTACTAGGCCGTCGGTCTGTGGATGGTACACTGAGATTCGCAGCTGGGCAATCTGGAAGACCTTTCAAATTTCTTTCATCACCTTGCTCATGAAGGGGGTTCCCAGGTCTGTCAAAATCTCCTCCAGTAGGCCCGTCCTAACAAAAATATGGACAAGTACCCTCAGATGACCCCCCTAAAACATGCGAATGGGCCATGTCTAGAACGCTTCACTGGTATGGCCCTGGAACCAACAGCTGCTCCACTATTTCACCTCCACTCAGTGTAGTTACTAGATACAACTATTCGCTTTTGACTGCAAAGTGTGGGTACCTGGTGTCAGACCCCGGCTCCTGAGCAATCCTATCAATCACAGACACATTTTCAAAGACCCCTTTTAGGGTAAGATCCTGTATTTGAGCAGTCCTAAAATTTTTCCCAGAAACCTCTAGCTTAAGAATCTCGGCCTCACTGGTCACCGTTCAGTCCTCATCACCAGCTAGTACACACAAGGGGAACTCCTCCACCTCTGACTGGTTTCACCAGGGTTGGGCTGGCTCCTGCCTGAGTCACTAGGCACTCCTGCCTTTTCCCACAAGTCTCAGAACAGGCAGAAATCTCGCCCAATTATCACTATCACTATCATTAGCAAGTCTCTGACTACCCCAACCACATGGAACTCCATACCATTGTTCATTTTAATCTACATTTTGGCAACAGAGTAGTCTCTGGCATCCCCGTTGATAGAGCAGATGTTCACATGTATCAGAGTCACCAAACTCCCGGAGTCCAAGAGTCCTGACACCAGCACTCCGTTAATGGTCACGGGACACGACTGCGGCACTTCCCTGGGTTGATAGTCCACACAGCAGGCTTGGTAGACATAATACGAGCAGTGCCTGCCTAGGCTACAATCCATCTGCTCAGAAGACATAGAACAACGGGCCGCTATATGTCCAGGACCGTGACACCGCCAGCAGATCAGGTCTGTACCAGCAACCTTTGGTAACCCCTCAGTGGCTCATTGGGACCTCAAGCTCCCCCAGTGGTGGCTCTTTTACCTCTCTTTTGGGAATCGGGCTCCCGCTGGGTACTCCAGTATGGAGATGTACCATCTCAACCACCTGGTACCTTTCTACGAGGTCCACCAGGTCATCCGCATTCTGGGAGTCTCCTTGGGCAACTCATGTCTGTATCAGCCTTGGAAGGGAGTAGATAAATCTGTCCATTACAACCCGCTTCACCATCTGGGCTGGGTCAAGGACTCTTGCTGCAACCATTTCTGCACCAAATACAGCAAGTTGAACATTTGCGAGCGAGGAGGTTTATCCCCCCAATATGCCCAGTGATGAAACCCTTTGAGCTCGGACAGCCATAGTCACCTATGAGCTTGCCAGTATCTCAGTTTTTAGTTTGGCATATTCCCTGGCATCTTGTAATGCCAAATCATAATAGGCCTTTTTGGGCTCACCAGTCAAATAGGGGGCCAACACCTCTGCCACTGATCTGGTGATAACTTCTCATGCTCTGCCACCTGCTCAAACACAGTCAAAAATGCCTCTACATCATCCCCTAGGGTCATCTTTTGCATGGCTTGTCTTACCTCTTTCCGGTCGCATCACCCTGATGTGGGGAAGGGACGGTTTCTCTGCTGCGGACATCTCCCACCAGGTGTTCCAGCTGCCTTTGTTGCTATTTAATCTGTTGCATTAGAAATTTTTTTGTCTCCTGCAGTACCTCGTGCTGCTGCTGTTGGCTCAGGATCAGGTGCTTGATTAGGTCCTCCATTTTTTCCAGCCGTTGTTCCATACCTGTAGCCGTCTTCACCCAGGACATATGGTTTATCCACCACTGTTTCCCGTGTTCCTGGAACATTGCCCACATCCGAAACACCACTTGTGGAAGGTTGGCTCACTTAGCTGCTCCTTGAGGTAGACACAGGACCATGTTTGGTTAAAGTCTCTGGGTGGTTAATTGCATCATAAACATAAAACCCAAACTGGTAACAGAAAAACAGCCTTTCTGGCTCGAAACAAAGTAAACAGTTCATACAAAGTCCTGCCCAGTACTTCTGGGACACCACATATGGCAGCTCTCACACTAGCTTCAGTATGGAGGCTTCCTTTCCTCCACACACAGACAGAGAAAGAAAAAACTGGCTGAACATTTAACTTCCTCCAGCCACACCCTGGAGGTAGAGTTATGGTGGGTAGGCATTGTGCCCATCTCTGACCTACCTTCCATGAAAACCAGGCTCATATAGTGACTGGATTGCTTCAGCACATATGCTGGAGAAAACACTATGGCTTTCACATCACACAGGAAATGAACCTTTGCAGCACATATCTTCTCCCACGTATGGCACCAGTGACTCTGTCACAATGTGTTGTATGAAATATTCTTTGTCTAAATCACCATATCTTCCACTGACTTCTGAATGTCTAATGACCTCTGGAAAATGTATGGTCACGTGCACATGTTCAGTATTTGGTCAGTATTTGTAAGCCAAAACTAGGAGTGGGTGATTAACACAGAACTGGTGACGTGTTCCTATTATACTTTTTTCTCTGATTGTCCCACTCCTGACTTTGGCTTACAAATACAGAGGTAAAAAACTAACCCAAAACTGAAAGTGTGAACGTGGCCTGCAAGTGTGTCTCATCCTGTTTGGGGAAAAACAATTAGCACACAACCTACTATGTAAATTTAGATGGAAATCTAGTGGTAGAATATGACTGCTACCTCCAATGAACAACATCCTGGACATCGTGTGATTGTAACATCTATCAGATAAGAGTCATATCTTATTTATAATATATATCATAGTTGAAGGCTATAGGGGGCGGTGTGCAGGGGTAATAAAGAACCCTCCCATGGGTGCACCCAGGGAGGAGAGTAATATTTCCCACAATCCCTAAGGAAGAACAGTATAATGAATGGATTACCGTATTTCCTTTTTGTGGACACAAGTTGAGGACCCAAGCTAATTGGACTAACCCATGTCCTTGGACACAGAAAGGACTCTCTTATAGAGGACTGCTAAGTTTCGAACTTTCCTGTTATTCACCTTTTATTTTTACAACTGTTTTTGTAACTTGTATGTATTTCTGTAATTTTTCTATTTTTATGCATATTAAGCACAAACATCTTGTGTATTAAAGCCTAAAACTTTAATAGCTTTGCCTTGTTGTCCTAAATAACCTGAGTGTCTCTGGAAAGACTAAGGGTATGTTTCCACATTCAGTATTTGCTACGGATTTGACGCTGCGTAAATCCCATCTCCACTATGTGTTCAAAGACGCAGGTGGCAGGCCTGCATATAAGCACATGCGGCGCGTCTTTATAGACCGTAGCATGTCTATTTATCTGGGGAGATGCTCAGTCTCCACAAGATAAATAACACAGTCTAATGTATAGGATGAACACATGTGGAATCACCACATGTACAAAAGCTGACAACTCTTTGGATGGAGCGGGCATGTGCTGCGTCCAAAGCGCTGCCGATTCCAGACCATGGAAACATACCCTTAGAGGTAGTTTATGCCTATGAACAATGTATAGCCTGCAGAATATGAGGACATTGACACTTATCGCCCTTTCAGTAAGTGGTGGCAGCATTGAGCTTGTTGGGTGTGTGGGCTGGTTGGGGTATGTTCTGTGTTCAATCTGCTGCCTGAGTGAGGGGCAAGTGTGAGTTTTAGCTGTAAAGTGCCATGGATCCCTTATAGACCCCCATCCTACGTCACAGAGAAGGCTGAGTGAAGGCCTAACATTAAGGGATATTCTTCCTTGCTGTTCATTCCCATCTCTAACTCTGATGCTAGAAATATATTATATTTTATACAGGAAAGATGTATATCTTTGTACCGTGTTAGCCAGTAGATAGAAAAATATTCAGAATTGAGAGTCCTCAGTGGTTGATACCTTTTAATGGCTAACTGAAAAGATGGTAACACATTGCAAGCTTTCGAGCCTACTCAGGTCTCTTCATCAGGCATTGACTAATACAAAATCTGAAGAATCACATATTGTGTTATGCATAAATATGTGACTCTTCACATTTTGTATTAGTCAATGCCTGATGAAGAGACCTGAGTAGTCTCAAAAGCTTGCAATGTGTTACCAGGCTCGGACTGGCCCACAGGGTAACAGTGGAATCCCCTTGTGGGCCCCAGTGCACTCTGGGCCCCCATCCACACTATATGGGCAATACTTGGTATAATTCACTTGATTCACTCTGTACAGAAAAAGCAGCATCTCATCATTCATTAACCTAACTACCCAGTTTATTATTATGTAGAGATATAGGTAAATTTGTGAACAAGGGTAGTGTATTATTCGTATGCAAGTGAAAAGTGGGCCCCTCAAAGTCAATGTTACTGGTGGGCCCTTGGCACCCCAATCTGACACTGTGTGTTACCATCTTTTCAGTTAGCCATTAAAAGGTATCAACCACTGAGGACTCTCAATTTTGAATATTTCTATATTTTATAGGAAGATGCTCACTGCTGTCCATGTAATACTGTCTGTGGTCATTACTATGGTCGAATGATGAAAGCATTGGATGACGCTGATCTTTTGATACATAAAGTAAAACAAAAAACTCTTCTTGTCACATTTGTAAGTTCTATTCTTGCTAGTAATATGCGATGATGTTATGCATTGGTTCAGGTTATATCATCTGTGACTCCATTGATACTGCTCTTGTGGTTACTGCTGGTATGTTAACTTGGCTGTAGCGATCACGTGCGGTACATGCCCGTGACAGCAGCAGCTGAACCTAGATTTTTTAACCTTGATTTACTGCACACACTCTGTCCTTTGAACATAATAGCAATAATGTGCACCCATCGCATAGTACACATGTAAGGGGTGTACCGGGACTGTGTGATACTCCACTCCCTTCCTTTTTGTAAATATTTCCTTTGTGTATATATGTATATATATATATATACTGTGTGTATATATATATGTACTGTATATATATATATATACAGTGTGTGTATATATATAGTATGTATGTATATATATATATATATACGTTCTGCTAAGTGTATAGGAATATATAATAGGGAAAGTGCAGTGCCTTAGTTTATTCACTAGAGGGGGCACACTATAGTTTTGTAGCAGCAGCCCTGTATATAGTTAACCATAGGAGGAGTTAACTGGGGTAAGGCAGGAACAGTTTCCTGTTTAGATTCAGAGGGGCTAGAGAACGCGTACAGCTCGTGTGGACTTAAGAGCCTGAGCTAACCAGTAGCTTCGTAACGTTCGAAGCCAGGTACCCAGCCATCCAGGGTCCAGTGGGCCAGAAGTACAGCCTTAGCAGCCGTGTTCCAGCAGTGGTAGAACAGAGACTACAGCAGAGGCCACATCAGTATGGGAACGCAGGTTGCTCTATAATGTGGCAGCTTACTGCATGGGCTGATGCCCTCAGATCTGAGGCAAAACGGATGAGGGAACTCCTAAGCGTAGTAAGTCTGAACTGGAGGACGCTGCATTACCGCAAGAGGCGGTTCGACCAGGGCATGTACTGAAGGCCGAAGGAAGTGCAGGAAAAGTGGAGAATATGGACTGTATGGAACCCTATGCTGATGTTGTATCTAAAAAGGATGTGCTGTGAAGAGGAAGTAAAGTTCTACGTTTTAAGTTACAATTGGACTGTGTCTCTGTTTGTGCGCAAGCGCCCGGAGGGGGTCTTAAGCAACATAGAGAAGACCCTGAAGGTGTGGATAATGGAGAGACAGGTACACTGACAGTAAGAGGCCAGAGGAGAATGAGGGAAGAGGAGATATTTGTTTGACTTGATTCATCAAAGTGTTTAAGTCAGAAACCTGAAGTAAAAAGCTTTGAAAAATTACAAAACGTTTTTGCAAAAATGTTGCAACTTTTGCCATTTTTATTAAAATGTTGAGCAATTCTTCCAAAATGGACAGAGCTTACTTACTGCTCTTCAGTCACAAGTCATCCATATATCCTTTATAACATCCTAAAAGTAAAGACCCCAGACCAAAAATCAGAATATATAGACCCTCAAAATAAGAACAGTGCCCCAAAATATATACAGTCATATGTAAAAGTTTGGGCACCCCTATTAATGTTAACCTTTTTTCTTTATAACAATTTTGGTTTTTGCAACAGGTATTTCAGTTTCATATATCTAATAACTGATGGACTTAGTTATATTTCTGGATTCAAATGAGGTTTATTGTACTAACAGAAAATGTGCAATCTGCATTTAAACAAAATTTGACCGGTGCAAAAATATGGGCACCCTTATCATTTTCTTGATTTGAACACTCCTAACTACTTTTTACTGACTTCCTGAAGCACTAAATTGGTTTTGTAACCTCATTGAGCTTTGAACTTCATAGCCAGGTATATCAAATCATGAGAAAAGGTATTTAAAGTGGCCACTTGCAAGTAGTTCTCCTATATGATTCTCCTATAAAGAGTGGCATCATGGGCTCCTCAAATCAACTCTCAAATGATCTGAAAACAAAGATTATTCAACATAGCTTTTCAGGGGAAGGATACAAAAAGTTGTCTCAGAGATTTAACCTGTCAGTTTCCACTGTGAGGAACATAGTTAGGAAATGGAAGAACACAGGTACAGTTCTTGTTAAGCCCAGAAGTGGCAGGCCAAGAAAAATATCAGAAAGGCAGAGAAGAAGAATGGTGAGAACAGTCAAGGACAATCCACAGACCACCTCCAAAGACCTGCAGCATCATCTTGCTGCAGATGGTGTCACTGTGCATCGGTCAACAATACAGCGCATGCATAACGCCTTTTTGTATGACCAAACAACTCAATCTTTGTTTCATCAGTCCACAGGACCTTCTTCCAAAATGTAACTGGCTTGTCCAAATGTGCTTTTGCATACCTCAGGCGACTCTGTTTGTGGCGTGCTTGCAGAAAAGGCTTCTTTCGCATCACTCTCCCATACAGCTTCTCCTTGTGCAAAGTGCGCTGTATTGTTGACCGATGCACAGTGACACCATCTGCAGCAAGATGATGCTGCAGGTCTTTGGAGGTGGTCTGTGGATTGTCCTTGACTGTTCTCACCATTCTTCTTCTCTGCCTTTCTGATATTTTTCTTGGCCTGCCACTTCTGGGCTTAACAAGAACTGTACCTGTGTTCTTCCATTTCCTTATTATGTTCCTCACAGTGGAAACTGACAGGTTAAATCTCTGAGACAACTTTTTGTATCCTTCCCCTGAAAAGCTATGTTGAATAATCTTTGTTTTCAGATCATTTGAGAGTTGTTTTGAGGAGCCCATGATGCCACTCTTCATAGGAGAATCTAATAGGAGAACTACTTGCAAGTGGCCACTTTAAATACCTTTTCTCATGATTTGATACACCTGGCTATGAAGTTCAAAGCTTAATGAGGATACAAAACCAATTTAGTGCTTCAGGAAGTCAGTAAAAAGTAGTTAGGAGTGTTCAAATCAAGAAAATGATAAGGGTGCCCATACTTTTGCACCGGTCAAATTTTGTTTAAATGCAGATTGCACATTTTCTGTTAGTACAATAAACCTCATTTGAATCCAGAAATATAACTGAGTCCATCAGTTATTAGATATATGAAACTGAAATAGCTGTTGCAAAAAACAAAATTGTTATAAAGGAAAAAGGTTAACATTAATAGGGGTGCCCAAACTTTGACATATGACTGTATGTCCAGAAAAAAATACTCACTGTACTAAAAAACACATAATTAGAACAAACCCAATATAAATCCAATCCTTAGACCAGACTGCAGAATAATTAATAAAGACCTAAAAAATAACTGCACTCTACTGTAACTAATACAGACTCAGAAATCCATATATATCTCAGACCAGACTGGACCAGATTTCTTAAATTGAGAAACTATATTACCCCCGAAACACAAAGCTACCACTCTCTTACTCCTTGTAGCTCCACTTACAGGCTTGATGATCTACACAGATATGGTCATGTGACCATATGTGTGAAGATCATTAAAGGGGTTGTCCAGCCTTAGGGTCACGTTTCACATAGCGATGCTCCGGCGATCCCGACAACGATACGACCTGGTAAGGATCGCTGGTGCGTTGCTGCATGGTCGCTAGTAAGCTGCCACACAGGAAGATCTATTCAACGACGCAGCAACAATACGGCGATCCGTATAACGACCTCGGCGGTCGTTGGTACCTTGTCACACAGCAGCTATTCTGATGACTCACGCCTGCATCCCTGAGTTCTGCGTCGCCAACGAGGTTGCTCATCGGCGTCAAACACAGCGATACATGCTGGCCAGCGGGACACCAACGATGAAAAAATGGCCCAGGACATTCAAGCATGATCAGCGATATCCAGCGGGGGGGCCAGTCGCCGCTATGTGCCACACATAGCGAGATCGCTGGCGAGGTCGCTGTTGCGTCACAAAATCTGTGACGTTTCAGCGATCTCGATAACAATCTCGTTATGTGAGATGGGGCCTTTAGAATGATTGCAGACTTGAGTACTATGTGACTGCAGACTTGTGAATCCTTACAACGTGTGCATTACACACTGTGAGAAAGTGCTGGGAGAGGTTGGTCATGTCACGGCAAGTATGCGATTTGCATACTTATGGCCATGACTGTGTGCTGCCTCGCTAAACACACTTACAGTCTAGTCGGCATGTGACTGCATGTATGCAAACCGCATACTTGCGGTTATGCCTTGTCCTCTCTCGGCACCAGAGAATCCTGACTGCACGCAGTGCGTGCGATGTGAGGTTCAAAAGTCTGCAGTCATATCGAGTGACTGCAGATTTGTAGCCTAAGGCTGGACAACACATTTAAACAGGTAAAAGTCCTGAACACACTAGTGATCACTGCACATTGCATTGTAAATGGAACAGAATCTTTGATCCCTCTAATCCATGATATTAAATATTTAGCTAGGGGAATGTCTGAACATTGTCCTAAATGAGTGGGTGAACTGGAGGGGGGGAATCAGATGTCCTAGGCGATTAAACCCTTGATGGCTCACGTTGATAAATCACTCCATGAAGCAGGCGTCAGTAGCAGCAATTTGAAACACAATGAAGGTGTATGTTAAAGGAATTTTTATAAGAGACATTTCCAGACACAAATCTATTACTATGGAATTCTCTCAGAGCCTCCAATGTATTGTTCAACACACTGAAAGTCCATTTATTTCAAATGCCTCTGTTAGCACTAGTCAGGAATTAGGGGCAGCAGAATTTTAAAAAAAAAATTATCTGAAATCCAAGGCAGAAAACAAAAGTTTTTTTTATTAAACAGAAATACTTTGAACAAGGGGAAAGTACTTGGACATTTATCATCGACTACAGTTATATCACAGGATGGTCCGGCTTATATAGTTCAATTAAACACAAAAAATGGGGATATAATATCTGGAAATGCAAATATATTAAAGGCTTTTCATTATTATTGTACTAATATATATGGTTCTGGGTTTCAAGGTAATGAGGAGGATCTGGGGAAATTTCTAGGTAAAATAAAGATGCCTAAGTTTACAGCCGAAAGTAATTCCATAAAAGAATTACCCTTAACAGTATCTGAACTGGAGGAAGCCTTGCAATTCTTGTCTAATGAGAAGGCATCAGGCTCCGATAGCTTGCCATGTGAATTCTACAAAAATATAGTGATATATCGATTCCTACATTTTTAGAGATGCCCTACATTCTGGCCAAATGTCAAACTCTAGGAGCGAGGCATTTGTAGTTGTCATTTTAAGACCAGGAAATGATCCAATATGACCTAAATCATATTGTCCCATTACTCTCCTATCAGTTGATACCAAAATGATAGCAAAGGCTCTGGCAAAGAGATTACTTGTGCTGCTCAGCTAATCGTCCACAATGGCTTTCTGCCATTACAGAGACATTTGCCTAATGTTATACATTTGAATTAATTCTTTTATCATATATAGATTATGGTACACTTTTTGTTCTACTTTGCTGCCATCTACTGGCCATTCTTATAATATGTTGTTCTTGTATTATGATTGTAATTTCCCATACTGCCTCTCTCTCTGCAACTCCTCCTATCAGGTTTCCTCACATCCTTTCTGCTGGTCAGTGCCATTTGCAATACATACATCAGGACTGAAGAGAGGATTCTCCTGTTACCTCTATCCTCCACCCTCCATATTCTACCTCATCTTCATCCCTTCATCTTCTCTGACATATTACCACATTTCATCAAGGTGCTATGAATAAAACATGTTAAAATTCATCACTGCATCGTCCTTCATGGGTTTACCATGTGAAGTCGGGCAAGCATAGGAGGTGAGAATAGCGCGTAACACTACCTGCCATTGCTTGTACAGACATCCTTACTCACATCCCTCAGATACACCCCACCCACGTAGATCGGTGGCTGAGTAATATTTCAAATTATTACTGAAGTCATTCATCAGGACCAATCATGTTTTATGTCAAATAGATCTACATTTTCAAACTTATGAAGATTATTTTAAAATTTACAGAGATTAAATACAATAAACGGTCATAAGGCTAACCTTTCTATTGATGCTACCAAGGCATATTACCTAGCAGAGTGGAGATATTTATGGTCAGTATTTAGACGAATGGGAGTAGGCCTCAACTTACTTTCATATACAGTACAGACCAAAAGTTTGGACTCACCTTCTCATTCAAAGAGTTTTCTTTATTTTCATGACTATGAAAATTGTAGATTCACTCTGAAGGCATCAAAACTATGAATTAACACATGTGGAATTATATAATTAACAAAAAAAGTGTGAAACAACTGAAAATATGTGTTATATTCTAGGTTCTTCAAAGTAGCCACCTTTTGCTTTGATTACTGCTTTGTACACTCTTGGCATTCTCTTGATGAGCTTCAAGAGGTAGTCACCGGAAATGGTCTTCCAACAATCTTGAAGGAGTTCCCAGAGATGCTTAGCACTTGTTGGCCCTTTTGCCTTCACTCTGCGGTCCAGCTCACCCCAAACCATCTCGATTGGGTTCAGGTCTGGTGACTGTGGAGGCCAGGTCATCTGGCGTAGCACCCCATCACTCTCCTTGTTGGCCAAATAGCCCTTACACAGCCTGGAGGTGTGTTTGGGGTCATTGTCCTGTTGAAAAATAAATGATGGTCCAGCTAAACGCAAATCGGATGGAAAAGCATGCCGCTGCAAGATGCTTTTGTAGCCATGCTGGTTCAGTATGCCTTCAATTTTGAATAAATCCCCAACAGTGTCACCAGCAAAGCACCCCCACACCATCACATTTCCTCCTCCATGCTTCATGGT
The DNA here is from genome assembly GCF_039654945.1 of Dendrobates tinctorius. NCBI lineage: Eukaryota > Metazoa > Chordata > Amphibia > Anura > Dendrobatidae > Dendrobates > Dendrobates tinctorius. The sequence goes on from NW_027361679.1 coordinate 97,640,578, forward strand.
GGGAACCAGGCATGTAGAGTCCATCCGTTCACCTTTTCTGCGTTGCACAAAGACACGGTGGTTGGAACCAAAGATCTCAAATTTGAACTCATCAGACCAAAGCACAGATTTCCACTGGTCTAATGTCCACTCCTTGTGTTCTTTAGCCCAAACAAGTCTCTTCTGCTTGTTCCCTGTCCTTAGCAGTGGTTTCCTAGCAACTATTTTACCTTGAAGGCCGGCTGCACAAAGTCTCCTCTTAACAGTTGTTGTAGAGATGTGTCTGCTGCTAGAACTCTGTGTGGCATTGACCTGGTCTCTAATTTGAGCTGCTGTTAACCTGCGATTTCTGAGGCTGGTGACTTGGATGAACTTATCCTCCGCAGCAGAGGTGACTCTTGGTCTTCCTTTCCTGGGGCGGTCCTCATGGGAGCCAGTTTCTTTGTAGCGCTTGATGGTTTTTGCCACTGCACTTGGGGACACTTTCAAAGTTTTCACAATTTTTCCAACTGACTGACCATCATTTCTTAAAGTAATGATGGCCACTCGTTTTTCTTTACTTTGCTGCTTTTTTCTTGCCATAATACAAATTCTAACAGTCTATTCAGTAGGACTATCAGCTGTGTATCAACCAGATTTCTGCACAACACAACTGATGGTCCCAACCATATTTATAAGGCAAGAAATCACACTTATTAAACCTGACAGGGCACACCTGTGAAGTGAAAACCATTTCCGTCGACTACCTCTTGAAGCTCATCAAGAGAATGCCAAGAGTGTGCAAAGCAGTAATCAAAGCAAAAGGTGGCTACTTTGAAGAACCTAGAATATAACACATATTTTCAGCTGTTTCACACTTTTTTGTTAATTATATAATTCCCCATGTGTTAATTCATAGTTTTGATGCCTTCAGAGTGAATCTACAATTTTCATAGTCATGAAAATAAAGAAAACTCTTAGAATTAGAAGGTGTGTCCAAATTTTTGGTCTGTACTGTATACAACTTTTATATTACAGACCTTCTTCACCTTCTTCTGATCTGATCATGTTAAGGAGGGGCATGTTGGAGTATTTATTACAAAAAAGGCCTCACTACATTTATCCCCTCTACTGGAAAAGTTTAAACTGAAAATAGAAGCTGAAGAATTCCATTATAAGCAGTGGCGAGAGGAAATCCACTAAAATTGATCTTAATGCCTTAATGCCCAACTTTTATACATCCTACATATTGCCCCTGCCTGGAAAAAAAAACACAGTTTAATAACACTGGTCAACAGCATTTTTGGTGCCAAAGATATTTCATCGAATTTAGGGTATTTTTGGGGTGCTGATTCTGAATATGTCATCAGTTTTGCCAGATTGGCTCAAGTTTTTGAGATTTTTGGTATCTTATTTATAGCACTTGTTGGTAAATGCGACGCATCATCTCATTAATTTCTTTGGATTAGTACTTGAACTGAGCAGTTCTCAATATAGTTTTGTGTTAATTAGTGTTCTAAAAGTTTGTTCATAGCTTGATTTTTGCACTAACTTTATGTTGTTGTCTGTTTTCCAGTGAAAAGCATGAACTCATCATGAAGAAGTTGTCTTAACGATCCAGACTCATTCTGTTACATTTGTGGTGAATATACACTGCCAAAACATAGAAGAAACATAACACACTTCGTAAAAAAAGTGTATTTTGCCTATTTTGGGGTTATGCTTGGGGACCAAGACAAGTTTTGGGCACCACACATAGTGTGCAAAGCATGTATCGAATTATTACGAAAATGGAGCAAAGGACAAAGAAAAAGCTTCAAATTTGGTGTTCCAATGGTGTGGAGAGAGCCAAAAAATCATCATGATGACTGTTATTTATGGTAAACACAGGTACAGGCACATCTTCACAATGAGGGACAGGCCTTCTTGCAGATTCCATGTTACTCCCATTTTCGTTTCTTATGCTTATTGAATCCTTGCACTTGCACTGCACAGAAATAACAGTCATCATGATGATTTTTTGGCTCTCTCCACACCATTGGAACACCAAATTTGAAGCTTTTTCTTTGTCCTTTGCTCCATTTTCGTAATAATTCGATACATGCTTTGCACACTATGTGTGGTGCCCAAAACTTGTCTTGGTCCCCAAGCATAACCCCAAAATAGGCAAAATACACTTTTTTTACGAAGTGTGTTATGTTTCTTCTATGTTTTGGCAGTGTATATTCACCACAAATGTAACAGAATGAGTCTGGATCGTTAAGACAACTTCTTCATGATGAGTTCATGCTTTTCACTGGAAAACAGACAACAACATAAAGTTAGTGCAAAAATCAAGCTATGAACAAACTTTTAGAACACTAATTAACACAAAACTATATTGAGAACTGCTCAGTTCAAGTACTAATCCAAAGAAATTAATGAGATGATGCGTCGCATTTACCAACAAGTGCTATAAATAAGATACCAAAAATCTCAAAAACTTGAGCCAATCTGGCAAAACTGATGACATATTCAGAATCAGCACCCCAAAAATACCCCAAATTCATTAAAATATTTTGGACACCAGAAAAAAAAATTTTTTTCGTTGACCTGTGTAATAGATGCCCAGAGCTTGACTAATTAGAGGGGTTTCAGGACTGCATGGAAAGGTGTATATATACGTTTCATCAAGTATTATCCGAAGGTATCGTTAAAACCTTTGACCAATTAAAAGAGGAGTTTGGGCTGTCAAATAACAAATTTCATAAATATCTGCAATTTAAGCATGCATCGAATGCATAATCAAAGATAACTCCCCTGTTAATAGTTAATAACTCTTTTATTAAACTAGTTTTGGAAAAGTTAAATTCTAGGCGTCATATTTCTCTTTTATACAGGCTTCTTCCAAATTCTTATTTTTTTTAAATTGTAATTTTTATTTAAAATGTTTAAAATTTTACAGTAAAAGAAAAAATAATTAGGCATTTTAGATTTTTCACTATCATTTATAGGTTAATAACCAATCTTATACTATAGTAATAGTTAAACATTTTCAAGTACATAAAAAGTAAAATTTTGCAAACAAACACACAGACTCCAGGAAAGGGGAGGGGAATGATGTGGAATGTTAGGACCTAGTTATATCCATCTCATAGAGGTCATATATTTAACAAGGACCAAAAGGAATCCCAAGGAGACCAAACAAGGTTAAATCTCTCTACAGTATTGTCATTAAGGGCTGCCCAGTATTCAAAGTTCCTGGTATTTTTGATGAGAGAATATAAATCTAGTTGGGAAGCTGGAGAGGTTTGCTTCCAATGGTAGGCAATCAAACAGTGTGCTACTGTCAGCATATGTAAAAGCACTCTAATGGAGCTGTTGGATATGGATTCAGGGAAAATATTTAATAGAAAGAGCTGAGGACTTAATGGGAGATCCACTCCAAAAACTTGCTTAATAAAGAGTTGGACTATCACCCAGAACAGTTTAATCAGTGGACAGTCCCAAAAAATATGAAATATAGAACCTTTAGACAGGATGCAACGCCAGCAAAGGGAAGGAATAGATGGGTCTATTTTATGTAAAAATTCAGGCATATGGAACCAGAGATGAACAATTTTATACTGATTTTCTTTGTATGAAATACAAGATGCATTCTTGGTGTCTCTGGTCCAAACATTTCTCCATTGTACCACGGTCAGTGTTTTACCCACATATTCCTCCCATTTGAGCATATAAGAGTGTCTAGTTAGGTAATTTGTGTCTGGAGCCTGTAGAATATTGTAAATACTAGTTATTAAACCTCTTGTTGTTGAAGTATTCTTGCACAGTCTCACGAAGGAGGTAGGAATGGAGGTCTGTAGACCATGGAATAATGATGAGGCAAAGTGCCTAATTTTAATGTATTGAAATAATGTAAGAGAATGGAGGAAGAATTTTGTTTTCAGCTCATCAAAGGAATGTGAAATTCGCATTTTATAGTTAATTATGTCAGCGAAGTTAAGCAAACCAGATTGAGTCCATACCCCTGTAAATGAGTTAGTTAAACTTTCATGAAATTTTGGATGGAAAAGGAAGGACGTAAGGGCAGAATTCGTTGATGGATTGAATTTTTTACAGCAGACCCTCCATATATTTCTGGTGTGCATCATTGGACCCAATAGGTCTATTGACGGGGGATTGAAAGCCCCATTCCAGATCAGGTAGTTAGTGTGAGCTGGGCTAACCATAATTTGTCAATCACCATCCATTTTGTATAGGCAGGTTTAGAAAACCATGATGGGATCGTGTGGAGGTGCGATGCCCAATAATGAACAAAGTTTAGTCCATTAAGCTACTTTCACACATCCGGTGTGTGGGGTCCGGCGGCGTGCGGCGAAAAGCCGGGCCGCCGGATCCGGCCTGCAGCCGTGACACCCGATGTGTATGCGGCGTCTGATACGGCTCGGACATGATTTAAAGGAGCCGCAGGAGGAGGTGGACAGAGGCAGCCGCTGAGAGAGACAGCTGCTGAAAGGGAGGTGAGGGGAGGGTAGGAGAGGAGAGGAGAGGGGAGGGGAGAGGAGAGGAGGGTGGAGAGAGAGACATGTGGGGTTAACACTCAGTGTCCAGGCGACAGAATCTCTCTCTCTTGCCGGGCACTTGTGGGGTTAACCCCACAGAGAGATGTCTCTCTCTCACCCAGACACTGTGAGTGTTAACCCCACAAGTGCCCGGCGAGAGAGATCTCTCACAAGTGTCCGGGTGACAGAGAGAGATCTCTCTCTCTCTCGCCGGGCACTTGTCTGGTTAACATTCACAGAGTCCGGGCATGCGCTGTGGAAAAAGCCGGTCCGGCGCTGACAAAAAACGTTGCAGAGAACGTTTTTTGCAGATGCCGGACGGCTAATTTTTGCCGTGTCCGGCAACAACCGGACACGACGCATAACCATCCGGCACGATGCGGCGACCATGAAAGCTTATGGGACAAAACCGGATCCGGTGCTCGATCCGGTTATGAAAAATTTTGCCGCATCGTGCCGGATTACAAAAACCGGATGTGTGAAAGAGGCCTTAGACAACCCATCTTTTTATCAGCCAACATTACCGACTTTGGAATTCTATGATGTTTTCCTGCCCATATGAAATTTAAAGTGACTGCTTGAAAAGCACGTAAGTGTCTGAGTGGGACCAATATGGCTAAAGTCTCCAAACGATATAACATTTTTGGGAGGATAGTCATTTTTATTGCTGAAATGCGTCCAAATAGTGAGAGAGAGAGTGATTTCCATTTTCGTCAATATGGATCGCATTTCTGTATATAATGGAGGGAAATTGTTCTCGTATAAAGTAGAATACGAGGTTGTGAGATTAATTCCTAGGAATTTGAGACAGGTGGTGCGCCAGTGGTATTTAAAGTTACTCTGGAGGTGATCTAAATGGGAGTCATTATTGTTAAGTGGAAGGCCTTCAGTTTTACTTGTATTTGTTTTATACCCTGTGTAGGGATTTCACTCGCTTAGGTGCAACGGGAGACAATCAGGAGGCACGTTCCATGTAAAGTTCATAGGGTTTATTGCTTCATAAACCAAAACAGCAGATCACCAAAAGTAACAGACTTCAGCTCAAGAGGAAAAAAAACATAAATGTCCATTCCTTCAGGCTCAGTCCTGGAGCCTCAGCACACACAGGAGGCGTGTCCCTCCTCACATACAGCCCTCTGTTTCAGGAGCAGTTTACGTTATATGGGTATAGCCACACCCACAAACCCAGCACTTGACTGGTCACATGACTGTGACCTCATCACAAGGTCCTTGCAATACATTAGCAATATAGTGATATTACTTAGGGCTTACATTACAGAGACAAGTCGTCTCTGAGACACATACTTCCCATCAACTATGCACCCTTTAGCCACGCTACATACCTCCCCCCTCTGCCTGAAGCTGTGAGGCACTTTCACCTACTAGACAAGGGATTCTTGAGAGTGCATCGGCATTACCATGTAGCTTCCCGGCCCTATGCTCTACATGGAAGTTGAAGTCTTGTAGGGCTAAGAACTAGCGGGTTTCCCTCATCCATCTGAGTGGGGCATGGTTGGATGTTAACCTAAACTTCCGTCCCACTAGGTAGTACCGTAAGGTATCCACTGCCCATTTTATGGCCAAACACTCCTTCTCTACAACTAAGTAATTTTTTTCACAAGAAGACAACTTCCTACTCAAGTAGAGAACAGGATGCTCCTCCCCACGTATCTCCTGGGAAAGGACTGCACCTACCCCGACATCTAAGCCATCTGTCTAAAGGATAAATTCATGTTTAAAGTTCGGGGCCACCAGAACGGGTTGCTTACACAGAGCCCCTTTCATCTCTTGGAAGGCTGACTCTGCCTCTTCAGACCATCTGATCATTACTGACTTTGTCCCCTTTAGAAGATCAGTTAGAGGTGCAGCCATCATGGCGAAATTTGGGATGAACCTTCTGTAATATCCCACGATTCCCAGGAAGGATTTAACTTGCTTTTTGGACAGAGGTCTCGGCCATGTTTGAATTGCCTCCACTTTATTGATTTGAGATGTGATCTCACCACGCCCAACTACATATCCAAGGTACTTGGCTTCCTCTTTGCCCAAGGCACACTTCTTTGGGTTTATCGTAAACCCCACCTTTTCCAGGTGAGACTCTCAGTCCGGGGTACAGATGACAATATCATCCAGGTACGCGGCAGCTTATAGCTTATGAGGCGCAAGTGTGGCGCCCCTGAGGCTCGGTCGCCACAGAGGTACTGCACCTTCTACTAAGGTGTAGTGCCCCACCGTCCAGGTAAGGTGGGAACTCCTTTCCACACTCCAACACTCGCACCCCACACAACAGGGTAGTTCTGCACAACCACATTGCGGCTCAGTGCTTAGAGAGTAGCAGAGCTCCTTTGGTGGTTCCCTGCTTGGAACACTGGATGTGCTGGGAGGTGGGTGGAGTTAAGATACATAAAAGAGTGGGAAAGTGTAGGATGACAGGTCAGTCTGACAGAAGGTCAGTCGGGTAGGAAGTCACTCAGACAGGAGTGAGGATCCCTGGAAGAAGGGATGGAGGAAGGAGTGCTGCAGCTGCCTCAGTGATCTGAGTCAGCTGGCACAGGAAAGGAAAGGAACAGAAAAAGAAAGACATAGAACTGAAACCTAAGCTTCCATAAGAGAGACAGACAAGTACGCAACGAAGGAGTAGGAGAACAGAGAGGACGTGGGTTAGAAGAGGAACCCTGCCTATAGGTTCTCAGCGCAAGGCCGGGGCCCGGTCCCCGAGGTTGTATGGACACTTATGGTTCTGCAGCAGACACCGGTGGAGTAGTTGGCTGTAAATGCACTACTCCCATCTAAGACTTGGGGCACAACAGCAACTGGATAGAGAGCCGGGACTCAGGAGAAGGGAGTCCCCGAAGCAGGCTACAGCTGTCTGCCGTACAAGTAGAGTTCTTGGGAACATCAGTAAGGAGGAACTCCAGTGCACCAAGGTACTGGAGATCTTCACACTTTCAGGCGCTATAGAGGAGTCGTTCAGAAAGGTACATGTTGGCGGGGTGTTGGAAAGGGGCTTTCCATCTTCACTGGAGGTTGGCTGGGTCTCTGACCCGGAGGACACGGCCCGGAGGCAGACACCCTTGTGTACTGCAGACTGTGAGTAAACCTTTGGAACTACAAGCCCCGGTGTCCTCCAATCATTCTTGCGCCAACCCGCTCAGCACCGCTACATCTGAGTACCATCATTTACACCGCCTGCGCCTCTCCTCAGCCATTACAGCTACACAGCCCTGGGTCTACAGCTTCACCTGTGGGGAGCTACACCATCTATGCTGCAAAACACCACCAGCCCCAGAGAATCCGCATGCAGCGTCGGCCTAACACCTCCCTTGCCGAGCACCACAGGTGGCGTCACGAGCTATTTTATTTCACTTAAACTACATTACCAACTCCTATTGATTTTTGGGTGCCCAGGGCCACGGACCGGGTCACCGCTGCTGTGACACATTCCCCTGACACCGGCCCGGTACCGAGTACCCCACAGCCCTGGGGGGCGACCCACAAGAATTCTATCCATAGCTCTCTGGAAGGTCGCCGGAGCACCCTGCAGGCCAAACGGCATTTGGACATACTGGAAGCACCTGTATGGTGTAGAAAATGCAGTCTTCTCCTTGGCTTCCTGTGCCATGGGGATCTACCAATATCCCTTTGTCAAATCCAAGGTGGTTGTGTACCTGGCAGGTCCAAGTCTCTCAATGAGCTCATCAACGCGTGGCATGAGATATGCGCTGAACTTGGGGACCTCATTCAGCTTCCAATAATCGTTGCAGATCCCCCATTCACCATCAGGTTTTGGGACAAGGACAATCGGGCTCGATCAGCCACTCTTGGATTCCTCAATGACCCTGAGCTTCAACATACGCTGCACCTCCTTGGAGATTACTTCTCGACGGGCCTCAGGAATTCGATAAGGCTTCACTTTCACCCACACATGTGGCTCGGTCAGAACTTCGTGCTTGACGACCTTCGTGCATCCCGGCAATTCTGAAAACAGGTCCCGGTTTCTCTGGAGTAACTCCCGGCACTGTTGTTTCTGGGCCTTCGATAGCGTTTCCACTATGGTAACCCTTCCAACCTTACCGTCTAGGTTTCCCAGTAAACACGGAGTTACCGCTGACTCTCTATCCTGCCACGGCTTGAGGAGGTTGACATGGTAAACCTGGTATGGTTTCAGTCTTCCGGGTTTGTGAATTTTATAATTTCACCTCACCAAGCTTCTCCACCACCTCATACAGCCCTTGCCACTTGGCCAAGAACTTACTCTCCACTGTCGGAATTAGCACAAGAACTCGGTCTCCCGGACTGAGCAGCCTCACTCTTGCTAACCGGTTGTAGACCCTGGCCTGAGCCTCTTGTGCCTGGAGGAGATGTTCTTTAACAATGGGCATCACCTTCACAATCCCCTGCAGCATCAGGGCCACATGCTCATTGACGCTTCTGTGGGGCATGACTTCAGCTTCTCAGGTTTCCTTGGCTATATCTAGGAGATCTCGCGGATGTCGGCCATACAGAAGCTCGAAGGGCGAGAACCCCGTGGAAGCCTGGGGAACCTCACGGATAGAAAACAGCAGATACGGTAAGAGACAATCCCAGTCTCTACCGTCTTTCTCTATGGCTTTTCTTAGCATGCCCTTCAGTGTTTTGTTAAATCTCTCAACAAGGCCATCTGACTGCGGATGGTACACTGAAGTCCACAACTGAGAGATCTGCAGAACCTTGCACAACTCCCTCATCACCTTGCTCATGAAAGGTGTTCCCTGGTCGGTCAGGATCTCCTTCGGCAAACTCGTTCGGGAAAACACATGGACCAGCTTGCGGGCTATACTCTTCGCTGAGGAGTTTCTCAGGGGAATTGCCTCAGGATAGCGTGTGGCATAGTCCAGGATGACTAATATATATATGGAACGCAATATTGAAATTGGTACCCCGGTTATCTGTAAATGAGGTGCAGAGATTTTCCCAAATTATTAAAATCCATAGGAAATACAGTACAAGACACGCAGATTCTAACATAATATACGGTAGGATACCAATCTGATATTGAATGTCCAAGGTGCTAAATGGATAATGTTAATTTATTACATTTGCTTTGGCAATGCACGGAGTTGGGGAATATTATCGATTATTAAAAGCGTATATAAGATTGAGATTCCTGTGGATCCCCCAAAAATATATATTGTGGTTAATAGAGGATGACATGGAATTTGACCCTGTTCAAATATGGCTTTTACGATTCTTATATCAAGCTAGGAAACACATTGCATCCAAATGGATCCATTTTCAAAGACATCTTCCTTAATTGGTGAATTCAAAAATAGGCTAAACAATACTATTAGATTGGAAAAAAGGTCTATATAAAAAATGCAATGAAATTAACAAATTTGAGAGAATTTGGGGTCAATTATTGGGCACTCCTGGTATGCCATCAAGAGTGTTGTTGTTGGAGGGGCAGCTTTATTTATTTGAGAATGCCTTACATAATCCTAATGTGTCATTCTAGTTTTCCGAGGAATATTTTGGCAGGTCTCATAAGTTATATTTGCCTTTCTATATGACTGAAGCATTTACCCTTATAATCTGTCTTCTAAAATATAGTAAGACCCTCCAGGTACTGAATAATAAGCTGCTTATGCTGCTTGGAAGAACTGGTTCCTTGGAGATTGTATATGAAACCCCTTTCTTTGCATGTTTTAATGTAAGTAATTTTATGTTTATTATGGCTATTTTTATAACTGACTTCAAAATCTTTTATAAAAATGACGTGATTAAAAAAAAAAAGACACAAAGAAATCCTTGACAACCAACAATGCAAGAATAAATACCAAAAGGGCAACTTATATGATACAGGAGCACTTCTAAGATTTGTACCTGCCCCTGACTTTTACAGTATAAATGACTCATGTTATTACAGAGGCAAAATAATTTAGGTCCAAAAGATTGGGAATTAATATATTTTCAGTACTTTTGGTTATGATGTTTGTCTTTCTTTCTGCCCTTGATGTTCAATGAAACCTCCTAAATAAATATCAATTGGTAGGTGATTCAGTCAATCTGACCCCTTTGCCATGAGCCTAGAACACTGTTTTTGTGTGTCTGTGCCTCAGCTATGTGGGAGGGAGTTTGAAATAAAAGCTATTTTCAGATAAAAAGAGACCTTGAAGTTAAATATCATCCCACAAAAGGATGAGGCAGGATCTGTTGCTGCCATATTATAATCTCGATCCTTTCAGGAACAAATGCTTTTGTCTGACAACAGACAGAGAACAGAAAACCCATGGGAACTCCTACTTTGTAGGATAATTTAACCATTGCAGTTTTGAGAGCCTAATGAAATAGGAGTATAAAATGTCCATAAAATAGACTGTATCCAGTTCACTGAGACATAAATAGTACCAATGGTTCTTTTCCTTGCCTACATGTACTTAATGGCTTTGGTGGTACAATCCAAATGTCTCTGTTTCCGAGCACATGCCAGATAAGTGATCTGCAGAAACTCACAAATAATTTGACTTTACCCCTCACCACCTTATTTGGTGCCCCGAACTCATTATCTACTTTGCAGAGACCTAAATGGTCTTTTCTAAAATGACTTTATCTATAAATCTTAGCAATTGTTTTCAAAATGCTATACTCCTGGTTGCAGACTTTTTTTTATTTTGTTACAGCAATGTTCGCTGCTGCCCATTTAGCTTCTTGGAGTACATTAAAGGGGTTCTCCAGTCATAGCATATTGATGAACTAACCGTAGGAAAGGTAATTAATATAAAATCCTATAGGTAGGTACGATAACCAGCACACCCACGAATCAGCTGACACAAAATTTTCCAATGGCCAGTTGTCAAAACCTTGAATCAAGCTGCAAAGCACAGCTTCATTCAATGTGTTGTGGCCATGGCCAAGTGCTGAAGAACAATCCTATTCTTTTGAAAACAATAGGATTGTTCTGCAGTACTGCTGCACATCTGGCCTCTGGTGAAGCTTGTGACCACTAATCTGTGGAGGTCCATTTAACAAAATGCAAAGTGAACGAACAAAAGAAAGCTAAATTAAATCAACATTTGATGTAACCATCCTTTGCCTTCAAAACAGCATCAATGCAACACTGTTTCAAGGTACACAGTTTTTGAAGGAACTTGGTAGAGCGATTGTTCCAAACATCTTTGATAACTAATAAGCCAACAACTAAATGAAAAAACTCACCAAATAATAAGTCATAAATGGATATTCATTATAAATACAATGACCTACTCAAAAAATGAATACACCAAACGGAGTCCAAAACATTAAGACTCAAATAAATTTATTACATAATTACCAATGAGTATACAGAACCAGACATAGTAACATACCATAATTACAGCAAAATACATATAAAAAATGCATAGAAAAAGGACAAAGTGAGCACTATAAATAAATAATCATACAAAAATGATGAGGATAATAATAATAATAAAGTGTATAATATATATGGGCTGAAAAAACAGCTCCTAATAAAGTGCATAAAAAATACACAAAAATTATATATAAATCCAAATCATATATACCTGTAATGTGTGGCTCAATGTGTCCAGGCTCCCTCCAACGTACGTTTCGCCCATCGTGGCTTTTTCAAGGAGTGTAAAACAAATGAGATAAGGGAAGTATATATATGTAACCTCAACCAATGAAAACCATAGTTCCTAGATTTAATATCAATAAACAAAGCCCATGTGCAAAATACATAGCAATTAGCACAAATGATAAAATAGCGTCCAAAAAGTGACATATTAATATGTAGGTGATAAAAAGATGATTATTAATCTTACAAAAGGTATATAGTGCGTCACCACTGTCATCCTGAAACCGGAAGCACATGGTGAAAATCAACAAATCAGAGAGGGATATCGGTATAATCATATGCGTTCCAACTTGGAACGCACGCTACCGCCGCCATCACAAAAACCGGAAGAAGGAAGGGAGGCATATAACCTGAAACACCAATGCCCCAATGCTTCCCTTCCTTCTTCCGGTTTTTGAGATGGCGGCGGTAGCGTGCGTTCCAAGTTGGAACGCGTACAGGGGAGGAGATTTGTATGACGTGTCTCCATCTGTTAAATACCCGCCCCTGGTCGCGTCACTTCCGGTTATGGGGGCATTGGTAGTGACCAGTGTTTCAGGTTATATGCCTCCCTTCCTTCTTCCGGTTTTTGTGATGGCGGCGGTAGCGTGCGTTCCAAGTTGGAACGCATATGATTATACCGATATCCCTCTCTGATTTGTTGATTTTCACCATGTGCTTCCGGTTTCGGGATGACAGTGGTGACGCACTATATACCTTTTGTAAGATTAATAATCATCTTTTTATCACCTACATATTAATATGTCCCTTTTTGGACGCTATTTTATCATTTGTGCTAATTGCTATGTATTTTGCACATGGGCTTTGTTTATTGATATTAAATCTAGGAACTATGGTTTTCATTGGTTGGGGTTACATATATATACTTCCCTTATCTCATTTGTATTACACTCCTTGAAAAAGCCACGGTGGGCGAAACATACGTTGGAGGGAGCCTGGACACATTGAGCCACACATTACGGGTATATATGATTTGGATTTATATATAATTTTTGTGTATTTTTTATGCACTTTATTAGGAGCTGTTTTTTCAGCCCATATATATTATGCACTTTATTATTATTATTATCCTCATCATTTTTGCATGATTATTTATTTATAGTGCTCACTTTGTCCTTTTTATATGCATTTTTTATATCTATTTTGCTGTAATTATGGTATGTTACTATGTCTGGTTCTGTATACTCATTGGTAATTATGTAATAAATTTATTTGAGTCTTAATGTTTTGGACTCCGTTTGGTGTATTCATTTTTTGAGTAGGTCATTGTATTTATAATGAATATCCATTTATGACTTATTATTTGGTGAATTTTTTCATTTAGTTGTTGGCTTATTTGTTATCCCAGTTTTCTGGGCTATACTAACTCCAAAGTTGGTTTCTTTCTGTTCTTTTTAAGATGGATCTTCGTTCTCTTGAGGCCAATTGGCTTTTACAAGCAGAAAATGTCTTTTAAAGGGGAACAGACTAAGGACAATTCCAACCATAATAGTATACGTGAGCTTAAAAGCAAACTTAAGAATTGTTTTCACCGTAGAATAAAAATTTGGTGGAATAAAGTGTTTTTAGAAAACCATTTAAGCAAAAATCTTATCCCTAGGGGCTTAAGGGTGCAAATTTTTCCCTCATATGGTAGGGATGATGCTAAATTCTCATCAGCATGGGAGAATATCTGTGACACCTGCTCTCGTTCTTTTCTGTCATTAATTATTGACTATAATTCCCAGTCTTTGCCAATATTAGAGAAGGAAATTGAGGATTTCAATAAAGACTTGAGTAAATTGATGACACCTATTGAACTTGAAAGATTTAAAAAGGAATTGGAAGATGTACACTCCGTATGGGAGAAGCAAATCAAAGAGGTTAAAACCAAAAAATATGCTAGGGACCTCTCTGATTCAGAGAATAATAGGGTATATAGATGGAAATTTCCTTTGAGACAGCATAGGATGAGGAGTGCTTCCATGACCTCCTCTACATCCATTGAATCAACTAACTCAGGCTTCAGAAGAACCCACAATACAAGAGACCGGAAACGGAAGAACCATCCAGCACGGGTGTCTCCTGCTAAAAAGAAGGATGTTCCAGTCTCTAGTGGTATATCTTCCAATAAGGTAATTAATTTGTCCAATATTGAGTTGACAGCATCACAGATGGAGGTTCTTGAGCTGGGACTTAATTTCTCAACGACTGCTAAATTTGATCCATTTTTGGCTATTAAAGACCTACATCTCTTTGCCCGTAGATTGCTCCTTAAAAAACTTCACCACAAGACTGATGCTGAAGTGAATGATGATTTTAATACGGAGGAGCAAATTGAGGTATTGGATACATTGATTGAATTGCATTTGGAACAGGTCCCTAATAAAAGTAAGTTCCCTGATGCTTTGGTTCCTAGGTCAAAGAAATTTCCTCCTTTGACCCTTAATGCAAATATTGATCTGTTTGTAAAGTTGGTCAGTTCTGACCTGAAAAAGGTTCCAACAGGGATCTCTGAATATAACTGCACTTTGGCACAGGCAAAAGCAATTAAAGAACTATCTATCAGAACAGATGTGGTTATTAAACCATCTGACAAAGGTGGTAATACTGTTATCTGGCCATGTGCTATGTATGAAAAAGAGGTGGATAAACTGTTGAGGGATACTAAATGCTACAGAAAACTTACTTTTAATCCTCTTAATTCCTTTTGTTCACAGTTGAAGACAATCTTGTTATGTGCGGTTGAGTCCTCAGTTATCACTCAAAAACAGATGGAGTATCTCACCTTGGAATATCCAACTATTGCGACTTTTTATATTCTTCCTAAGGTACACAAAAATTTAACCTGTCCACCTGGCCGCCCTATTGTGGCTGGTAATAACAATTTTTGTGAACCTATTTGTAAGCTAATAGACTATGTACTTCATCCTTTGGTAGAAACACTACCTTCTGTTAGCATGGGTAGTCTGGAGCTGGAAACTCCAGGAGTGGACCCTCTGGACCGTGGCACCGAGGGGCCCTGGGCGAGCTGCCAGGTGGAACCGACCCCCTATACAGGGACCGTTAGGAGCAGGCCCAGGGGTTCGAGTACCACGGTAGCCGGTACCAAGAGGGGCGGCTCAGGATGGACCGGAGTAGGACTGTGGGACAGAAGTATAGATGACGGAACAGGAACACTGGAGGCAGGACTGGAGTAGGACGGCAGGACTGGAGTAGGATGGAACAGGAACACTGGAGGCAGGACTGGAGCAGGATGGAACAGGACCACTGGAGGCAGGACTGGAGTAGGATGGCAGGACTGGAGTAGGATGGAACAGGAACACTGGAGACAGGACTGGAGTAGGATGGCAGGACTGGAGCAGGATGGAACAGGACCACTGGAGGCAGGACTGGAGTAGGACGGCAGGACTGGAGTAGGATGGAACAGGAACACTGGAGACAGGACTGGAGTAGAATGGCAGGAACACCGGAGACAGGACTGAGAGGCTGCTGCGGAGAGCAGGCAAGAACGGAACTGCAGGAGCTGAGAGCACACGATGCAGCGAGGCCAGTGTGCTTAGAAACACAACAATCAGGCACCTCCCACAGGGGGAAGCGGCCTGACATGCTCCTGTCTGGTCTGCCATTGGTCAGGGAGGTGCTTCCAGGTCAGGGCATAGCCAGAGCACAAGAAGCAGGAGGGAGGCGCGGCCGCGGCCTATGGCGCATGCGCATTGCATGCAGGGACGCCGCCGACCGTGCACCTGCCAGAGGCGACCTCCGTGGATGTCGGGCGGCGGGGGGCTGCGGTGTGGGAGCGATGGCCGGGTGAGTACGCAGGGACGGTGTAACAGTACCCCCTCCCCTAAGCCGCCCTCCCTGGACATTAGCAAGAAATCTCTTGAGGATACGGGGAGCATTGATATTCTCCCGAGGCTCCCAGGATCTCTCCTCAGGACCAAAGCCCTTCCAGTCAACAAGGAAAAATGTCCTACCTCTAACCTTCTTCATGGCGATAATGTCCTCCACTTCAAAGACATCATCGGCACCCACCGGCTGAGGACCAGAATCAGGCAAGGAATGGAAGCGATTCAGCACCACAGGTTTCAGGAGAGAGATATGGAAGGTGTTCGGGACCCGGAGCGAAGCAGGCAACCTCAATTTGTAGGCGACTTCATTGATACGTCCAAGAATTTCAAACGGACCGATGTAGCGTGGCCCCAACTTGTAAGAAGGCAGTTTCAACCGGATGAATTTGGATGAGAGCCAGACCTTGTCCCCACCACGATAGGGTGGAGGATCCAATCTATTCTTGTCGGCAAAGTTCTTCATCCGATCAGCGGATTTCTTGAGTGACGTGTTGGTCTCGGCCCAGATCTTGGAAAACTCGGAGGACAAAGCGTTTGCCGCGGGTACCTCGGAGGCAGGAGTTATCGGAAGAGGAACACCAGGATGTCTGCCGAACACAATGAAAAACGGAGACTTGGCCGAGGACTCACCGGCATGGTTGTTGTAAGCGAACTCTGCCCAGGGAAGTAAGTCAACCCAATCGCTCTGGTGGGCGTTGGAGAAATGACGTAGGTACCCAGTCAACGTCTGGTTGGTGCGCTCCACCTGTCCATTGGACTGTGGATGCTAGGCTGAGGAGAAGTCAAGGGAAATGTTCATGAGCTTACAAAGCGATCGCCAGAACTTGGAGGTAAACTGAACCCCTCGGTCCGACACTATGCGTTGAGGTAGTCCATGGAGTCTGAAGATTTGGTGGACAAAGACTTTAGCCAGCTCCGGAGCCGAGGGGAGACCGGGCAGAGGGACGAAGTGGGCCATCTTGGAAAAACGATCCACCACCACCAAGATGACTGTGCAGCCAGAAGAACAGGGCAGGTCGGTGATGAAATCCATGGCAATGTTTTCCCAAGGGACCGCAGGAACGGGCAACGGCAGCAACAAGCCGGACGGAGGTCTTCGTGGCACTTTGTTTTTTGCACAGGATGGACAAGAGGCCACAAAATCGAGTACATCTTGGTGAATTGTGGGCCACCAATAGTGACGGGAGATAAGATCCAGGGTCTTCTTGATCCCGGCATGGCCGGCCAGTTTGGAGGAGTGCCCCCATAGGAGGACTTTTCGCTTGAGGTTCTCAGGCACAAGCGTCTTGCCAGGGGGAGGAGCAAGCCAGTTCATTGGAGCCACTGTGATGATCCTAGTGGGGTCAATGATATGCGAGGGTTCCTCCGTGGTTTCGTGTGGCTGAAAGACCCTGGACAGGGCGTCGGCTTTGGTATTTTTGTTGCCAGGACGGAAACGGAGCTCAAAGTCAAATCGTGCGAAAAACAAGGACCATCTGGCCTGACGAGGGTTAAGTCTCTGGGCAGACTGGAGATAGGCCAGATTCTTGTGATCCGAGAAGATGACAAAGGGATGGACAGCTCCTTCCAGGAGGTGACGCCACTCCTCCAAAGCCAACTTGATGGCCAGGAGTTCCCGGTCGCCGATTGAGTAGTTACACTCGGATGGAGAAAAGGCCTTCGAGAAAAAGCCACAAGGGTGCAGACGACCGGAGGCGGATCTCTGGGACAATACTGCCCTGGCACCTGTCGAGGAAGCGTCCACCTCGAGTACAAAAGGTTGGTTGCTCTCGGGGCGATGCAGAACCGGAGCTGTGGAGAAGGCCCGTTTTAGGGTCAGAAAGGCCTCTTCAGCCTCCGGAGGCCAATCCTTGGGAGTAGCCCCTTTACGGGTGAGGGCAGAAATAGGTCTTGTGATGGTGGAAAAGTGAGAGATGAATTGCCGGTAATAATTGGCGAATCCGAGAAATCGTTGAATTGCCCTTACTCCAATGGGACGAGGCCACTTGAGAATGGCAGACAGCTTCTCGGGATCCATCCTTAATCCAGCGTCGGAGATAATGTATCCTAGAAATGGCAGGGAGGTCTGTTCGAAGAGACATTTCTCAATCTTCGCATACAGGCGGTTCTCCCGAAGACGCTGTAACACCAAGCGGACACTCTTTCTGTGGGACAAGATATCCGGCGAGAAGACGAGGATGTCGTCCAAGTATACGACCACACAGGAGTACAAGAGGTCCCGGAAGATCTCATTGACGAACTCTTGAAACACCGCAGGAGCATTGCAGAGGCCAAAGGGCATGACCAGGTACTCGTAATGGCCGTCTCGAGTGTTGAAAGCCATCTTCCACTCGTCTCCAGCCCGGATGCGGACCAGATTATAGGCTCCTCTGAGGTCCAGCTTGGAGAAGACCCGGGCTCCTCTGAGACGATCAAACAGCTCTGGAATGAGTGGAAGAGGGTACCTGTTCTTAATGGTAATTTCATTCAGACCCCTATAGTCAATGCACGGCCTTAGAGCTCCGTCCTTCTTTTTGACGAAGAAAAACCCGGCTCCCGCGGGTGACGAGGATTTCCGTATAAAACCCTTGGCGAGGTTCTCTCGAACGTATTCGGACATAGCTGTGGTCTCAGCGGGAGACAGGGGGTAGATTCTGCCCCTTGGGGGAGTTGAACCAGGAACAAGTTCAATTGGGCAGTCAAAAGGCCGGTGTGGAGGAAGGACCTCCGCTTCCTTCTTATCAAAGACATCGGCGTAGGAACTGTAGGCTGGAGGAAGACCCAGAAGGTCTGGGAGCGGCCGAGGAGCGGCCACCAGGTGGACAGGAATCAGACAGCGAGCTTGGCACTGGTGCCCCCAGCGGAGTATCTCCCCAGAAGACCAATCGAGGACAGGCTGATGAGTCCTTAACCATGGGAGACAGAGTAGAATGGCATGGGAGAGCTTAGGCAAAACGTAAAAGGCTATCTTCTCTCGATGTAAGGCACCAACTTGCAACTCCACTTCCTCAGTGACCAAGGTGACGGTCACCTGTAGCGGTTTGCCATCCACCGCGGCAATCTGGAGAGGGTTAGATAGGGCAACCACGGGAATTTGGTATTTGTCCACCTCTTCTGGCTGAATGAAGTTACCTGCCGAACCCGAATCCACGTAGGCCACCTCGGACCCACGTCTCTCCCCTGAAACCAGAAGCACAGAAATAGTAAGAGGTTGAGAGGGACCATCGTCGCCTAAGGAGGCCTCTCTTACCTGACCCAGGCGGATGAGTTTCCCTGTCTCTTAGGACAGGTGCGGATATAGTGCGATGAAGCTCCGCAATAGAGGCACAGACCTTGTGCCCGCCTCTCTTGCTGACGTAACTTGGTCAAGTTGAGACGGTCAATCGGCATGGGCTTGACTGACCGAGGACTGGCAGAACGGATGCAAAAGGGGACTGGCCTGGTGAATCTCCTCTCTCTCGCTGACTCCCGAGCGCGCTCCTGGAAGCGTAGGTCAATGCGGGTAGCCAGCGAAATAAGGTCCTCTAAGGAGTTCGGGGTCTCTCGACCTGCGAGTTCATCTTTTATTCTGCCTGAAAGACCGCGCCAGAACGCCCCTACCAAAGCCGTGTTATTCCAGCCGAGCTCGGAGGAGATAGTGCGAAAGCGAATAGCGTACTGACCGACCGTGAGAGAACCCTGATGTAGATTAAAGAGTGATTCAGTGAGGACAGCTAACCGACCCGGCTCATCGAAGACCCTGCGAAAAGTATCCAAGAAAACCGGAAGACTCGAGACAACGGGATCGTCACGTTCCCAGAGGGGATTCAACCAGGACAGGGCCTCTCCCTCCAGATGGGACATAATGAAGGCTACTTTGGCCCGGTCAGAGGGATATTGCTGCGGCAACCATTCAAAGTGGAGACTACACTGATTTAAGAACCCCCTGCAGCGCTTAGGATCCCCAGTGAAGCGAGGCGGTTTGGCGAGGCGGGGTGTTGGGAGAGCTGTAGGAGCGAGGGGAGGAGTCAGAGCTGCGGCGGCAGAACATAGGGCCGATAGGCGGCTATCAAAGGAGGCCATGTGAGACAAAATATGGGCTTGGGTATCTTGTTGCTGGACCAGCTCCTGTTGAAGACTGGTCAGTAACGTGACAGTTCCAGGATGGGTCACCTGCAGGGCCGACAAACGGGTGTCCATGGACTTCATGATGGACATAATGCATCCCTGATTTTCCCGCAGGAAGAGTAACTCTTTCTGGGTGGCAGCTGTGGTACCGGCGGGATCCATGGCCTGATTGTACTGTTAGCGTGGGTAGTCTGGAGCCGGAAACTCCAGGAGTGGACCCTCTGGACCGTGGCACCGAGGGGCCCCGGGCGAGCTGCCAGGTGGAACCGACCCCTATAAAGGGACCGTTAGGAGCAGGCCCAGGGGTTCGAGTACCACGGTAGCCGCTACCGAGAGGGGCGGCTCAGGATGGACCGGAGTAGGACTGTGGGACAGAAGTATAGATGACGGAACAGGAACACTGGAGGCAGGACTGGAGTAGGACGGCAGGACTGGAGTAGGATGGAACAGGAACACTGGAGGCAGGACTGGAGTAGGACGGCAGGACTGGAGCAGGATGGAACAGGACCACTGGAGGCAGGACTGGAGTAGGACGGCAGGACTGGAGTAGGATGGACAGGAACACTGGAGGCAGGACTGGAGTAGGACGGCAGGACTGGAGCAGGATGGAACAGGACCACTGGAGGCAGGACTGGAGTAGGATGGCAGGACTGGAGTAGGATGGAACAGGAACACTGGAGACAGGACTGGAGTAGAATGGCAGGAACACCGGAGACAGGACTGAGAGGCTGCTGCGGAGAGCAGGCAAGAACGGAACTGCAGGAGCTGAGAGCACACGATGCAGCGAGGCCAGTGTGCTTAGAAACACAACAATCAGGCACCTCCCACAGGGGGAAGTGGCCTGATATGCTCCTGTCTGGTCTGCCATTGGTCAGGGAGGTGCTTCCAGGTCAGGGCATAGCCAGAGCACAAGAAGCAGGAGGGAGGCGCGGCCGCGGCCTATGGCGCATGCGCATTGCATGCAGGGACGCCGCCGACCGCGCACCTGCCAGAGGCGACCTCCGTGGATGTCGGGCGGCGGGGGGCTGCGGCGTGGGAGCGATGGCCGGGTGAGTACGCAGGGACGGTGTAACACCTTCTTACCTGAAGGACACTAATGATGTTTTGAAGAAGATGGATGGTTTACAATTAGAAGAGGACATGATTCTTGTGACGTGTGACATCGAATCTTTATACACATCCATACGCAATGAAGACGGTCTGTTTGCCGCTAAGCAATATTTGATGATGTCTAATGAAGATGGTGAGTTCTGCAGTTTTATTGTGGATCTCCTCCAGTTTGCACTCACCCATAATTTTTTTATTTTTTCTGATCAGTTTTTCCTACAGCTCCAGGGCACCGCTATGGGGGCGGCTTTTGCGCCCTCATATGCTAATCTGTTCCTGGGGCTGTGGGAAAGGAAAATATTTATAACTGACCCTTTACCATTGGTGGATAGAGTGCAATACTGGGGGAGATACATTGATGATATTATATGTATTTGGCAGGGCTCTATGGATGAATTGGACATCTTCATGAATCATCTGAATAAGAATGATTTGAATTTTCATGTCACATATAAAGCAGGAAGATCTAATATTGAATTTTTGGACATTATTTTTCAAGTTGATGATGCCGGTTTTGTCTCCTCTGATGTCTTTCGGAAGCCTACTTCTACAAATAGTCTCTTACACTTCTCTTCATCACATCAACAGAGTCTCATACGTGGCATACCAGTAGGACAATTCCTTCGTGTGCGACGTATCTGTTCTAAAGAAGAATTGTTTGAGAAACAGAGTATGGACTTGAGTCGCAGATTTAGGGAAAGAGGATATCCCACTGCTTGTATCAAAAGGGGATATTGGCGTGCGAAGAACACAGCACGTCTTGAGACACTTCATAAACAAGGGAATGATAAACAATCCTCAGATAGGGTACGTTATATTCAAACTTTTAATTGTAAATGGCGTGAGATTAGTAATATATTGACCAGGCATTGGCAAGTCCTTCAATTAGATCCAATTCTTACTAAATATCTATCACCTAGGCCATCTATTACATATAGGAGGTCTAAGAATTTTCGTGATATTTTGACACATAGCCATTACAAGAAGAAGGTGGCTAATCCTTTTGGTACACGTGGTCCTCAATGGGGTTGTCCTTGTGGATCATGTGTAGCATGCCCCAATATTGAAAGGTGTACGGATTTCTCCAATTCTGATGATAATAAGACTTTCAAGATCTTGCATCAGATTACTTGCACCACTACTGCAGTGATCTACTGTGCGAGCTGCCCATGTAATCTTAAGTATGTGGGTTTGACATCAAGAGAACTCAGACGTAGAGTGAGGGAACATGTCCTTGATATCAGAGCAGCACAAGATGTCTCTGATGTGGACTCTCTGAAAACACTGCCTAGGCATTTTAAATTGTTTCATCAATGTGATGAATCTCTGTTGAAAGTTAGAGGAATTGATCATGTTATTTTGAATGCCAGGGGTGGTGATATTAAGAAACGTCTCGCACAGGTAGAATCTAAATGGATTTTCAGACTGGATACTGTAGCCCCTAGGGGTCTGAATGAACAGCTTTCTTTTAATGCTTTCTTATGATGATTTTAATTTTCTTTTTTCTTTTCTTTGTTTTTAGTTTAGGTCCTGGCTTTGGAAACTCTGTTATCCATGGTATACTCATGCCGCACTGCATTTTGTATTGAATATTAATTAGTGTTGAGCATTCCGATACCGCAAGTATCGGGTATCGGCCGATACTTGCTGTATCGGAATTCCGATACCGACTTCCGATATTTTTTCAATATCGGAATTCGGCATCGGAATCGGAAGTTCAGTTGATTGACGGCCTGACGTCATCATGATGCGCGGTGTGTGCGCATCATGATGCGCCGTCATTTCGGGCCTTCCGGGGGTCTCTGCCGGCCTGCCGGGGGGCTGTGCCGGCCTGCCGGGGGGCTGTGCCGGCCTGCCGGGGGGCTGTGTGGACTGCCCGGGGTCTGTACCGGCCTGCCGGGGGGCTGTGCCGGCCTGCCGGTGGTCTGTGCACCCTGTGGGGGTCTGTGCCGGCCTGCCGGGGGGCTGTGCCGGCCTGCCGGGGGGCTGTGCCGGCCTGCCGGGGGGCTGTGCTGATGTCCGGGGGTCTGTGCAAGCATCGTCCGATGGGACTACAAGTCCCATCGGGCGATGCCTGCTACCATGACAGTGATTGACACATTAGCCAATGATGGGACAGTAGTAGTCCCATCATCCGGCTAATGTGTTAAATGTTAAAAAAAAAAAAAAAAAAAATACTACATACATACTACATGCATGCTACATACATACTACATGCTACATACATACTACATACATACTACATACATGCTACATGCATGCTACATACATACTACATGCTACATACATACTACATACATGCTACATACATACTGCATGCTACATACATACTACATACATACTACATACATACTACATACATACTACATGCATGCTACATACATACTACATATATACTACATGCATGCTACATACATACTACATGCTACATACATACTACATATATACTACATGCATGCTACATACATACTACATGCTACATACATACTACATATATACTACATGCATGCTACATACATACTACATGCTACATACATACTACATATATACTACATGCATGCTACATACTACATGCTACATACATACTACATACATACTACATGCTACATACATACCACATATATACTACATACATACAATACATTCATACAATACATACATAGACATACAGTACATATAACATAGATTAACATACTTACCAATACTTGTCACATTGTTCCCCGAAGCCATTGTCTTTTCCGGGATAAATATTAACATAACAAACCACAAAAATACTCACCCACAATCCGAAGCAGTCCACGAGTGTGTCCCACGACGATCTTGGGTAGAGAACTGCAGCATCAGATGATGCTGCCGTTCTCTACGGGCTGCAGGAATCCAATGACGGAAGGTAGGTATCCTTCCGCACTGTATTCCTCCGCCACTTAAAAAAAAAAAAGTCCCTAGTCTCACTTTATGCCATTGCTGCGTGGGAATTTCCCACACAGCAATGGCATAAAGTGAGACTAGGGACTTTTTTTTTGTGTGTTTGTTTTTTACTTTTATTTTCTATTTTTTATTTTATTTTATTTTCACTTTCACTCGATCGCATGTGTGCTGCACTTCACTTTCTTTTTTGCACTTTATTTACATTCTTATATATATGTGTGTATATTTTGCGATTTAGCATAATTGCTTTCATTGTGCATTCACTTTTTATATACCTTTGGATATTTATGTTTATTGGTATTTAAGTGCTTTTGTGCTTATATTCACCATTACGAGTTTTTATTTTTTATCTTATATTGATTATGCAATATTTTTGTATGGTATGTCTTTTGTATTATTATTCGAGAGGAGATTTTGTTTTTATATATATTTATATATCTTTTGTCTATCGCCATGTCATCAGAATGCTGCTGTCTATTTCACTATTGAGCGCTCAATAACGATATGTTATATCTATATATAAGGGAGGAGAATGTCTTTTAAATATTTATATACGTATATACCTTCTGTTAATTGTTGCGCTATTAGAATATTACACTGATGACGTTAGGTTTACATCTTATTAGTGAGTACTTGGCATCTACATGCTATGTTTATTTACAGGAGGAGAATTGTATGACGTGTCTTTATGTGTTAAGTACCCACCCCTGGTTGCGTCATTTTCGGTTATGCAGGCATCGACATGATTAGCGTCTTATGTTTTCCTCCCTACTGTCATTTTGACAATGTTATGCTCATATTTTATGCGCACAATGGTGACCTGCTTTCCATACAGGGGTGGAGATTTGTATGACGTGTCTCCATCTGTTAAGTACCCGCCCCTGGTCGCGTCATTTCCGGTTATAGGGACATTGGTAGTGACCAGTGTTTCAGGTTATATGCTTCCCTTCCTTCTTCCGGTTTTTGAGATGGCGGCGGTAGCGTGCGTTCCAAGTTGGAACGCGTACAGGGGAGGAGATTTGTATGACGTGTCTCCATCTGTTAAATACCCGCCCCTGGTCGCGTCACTTCCGGTTATGGGGGCATTGGTAGTGACCAGTGTTTCAGGTTATATGCCTCCCTTCCTTCTTCCGGTTTTTGTGATGGCGGCGGTAGCGTGCGTTCCAAGTTGGAACGCATATGATTATACCGATATCCCTCTCTGATTTGTTGATTTTCACCATGTGCTTCCGGTTTCGGGATGACAGTGGTGACGCACTATATACCTTTTGTAAGATTAATAATCATCTTTTTATCACCTACATATTAATATGTCACTTTTTGGACGCTATTTTATCATTTGTGCTAATTGCTATGTATTTTGCACATGGGCTTTGTTTATTGATATTAAATCTAGGAACTATGGTTTTCATTGGTTGGGGTTACATATATATACTTCCCTTATCTCATTTGTATTACACTCCTTGAAAAAGCCACGGTGGGCGAAACGTACGTTGGAGGGAGCCTGGACACATTGAGCCACACATTACGGGTATATATGATTTGGATTTATATATAATTTTTGTGTATTTTTTATGCACTTTATTAGGAGCTGTTTTTTCAGCCCATATATATTATGCACTTTATTATTATTATTATCCTCATCATTTTTGCATGATTATTTATTTATAGTGCTCACTTTGTCCTTTTTATATGCATTTTTTATATGTATTTTGCTGTAATTATGGTATGTTACTATGTCTGGTTCTGTATACTCATTGGTAATTATGTAATAAATTTATTTGAGTCTTAATGTTTTGGACTCCGTTTGGTGTATTCATTTTTTGAGTAGGTCATTGTATTTATAATGAATATCCATTTATGACTTATTATTTGGTGAATTTTTTCATTTAGTTGTTGGCTTATTTGTTATCCCAGTTTTCTGGGCTATACTAACTCCAAAGTTGGTTTCTTTCTGTTCTTTTTAAGATGGATCTTCGTTCTCTTGAGGCCAATTGGCTTTTACAAGCAGAAAATGTCTTTAAAGGGGAACAGACTAAGGACAATTCTAACCATAATAGTATACGTGAGCTTAAAAGCAAACTTAAGAATTCTTTTCACCGTAGAATAAAAATTTGGTGGAATAAAGTGTTTTTAGAAAACTATTTAAGCAAAAATCTTATCCCTAGGGGCTTAAGGGTGCAAATTTTTCCCTCATATGGTAGGGATGATGCTAAATTCTCATCAGCATGGGAGAATATCTGTGACACCTGCTCTCGTTCTTTTCTGTCATTAATTATTGACTATAATTCCCAGTCTTTGCCAATATTAGAGAAGGAAATTGAGGATTTCAATAAAGACTTGAGTAAATTGATGACAACTGTTGAACTTGAAAGATTTAAAAAGGAATTAGAAGATGTACACTCCGTATGGGAGAAGCAAATCAAAGAGGTTAAAACCAAAAAATATGCTAGGGACCTCTCTGATTCAGAGAATAATAGGGTATATAGATGGAAATTTCCTTCGAGACAGAATAGGATGAGGAGTGCTTCCATGACCTCCTCTACATCCATTGAATCAACTAACTCAGGCTTCAGAAGAACCCACAATACAAGAGACCGGAAATGGAAGAACCATCCAGCACGGGTGTCTCCTGCTAAAAAGAAGGATGTTCCGGTTTCTAGTGGTATATCTTCCAATAAGGTAATTAATTTGTCCAATATTGAGTTGACAGCATCACAGATGGAGGTTCTTGAGCTGGGACTTAATTTCTCACCGACTGCCAAATTTGATCCATTTTTGGCTATTAAAGACCTACATCTCTTTGCCCGTAGATTGCTCCTTAAAAAACTTCACCACAAGACTGATGCTGAAGTGAATGATGATTTTAATATGGAGGAGGAAATTGAGGCATTGGATACATTGATTGAATTGCATTTGGAACAGGTCCCTAATAAAAGTAAGTTCCCTGATGCTTTGGTTCCTAGGTCAAAGAAATTTCCTCCTTTGACCCTTAATGCAAATATTGATCTGTTTGTAAAGTTGGTCAGTTCTGACCTGAAAAAGGTTCCAACAGGGATCTCTGAATATAATTGCACTTTGGCACAGGCAAAAGCAATTAAAGAACTATCTATCAGAACAGATGTGGTTATTAAACCATCTGACAAAGGTGGTAATACTGTTATCTGGCCATGTGCTATGTATGAAAAAGAGGTGTATAAACTGTTGAGGGATACTAAATGCTACAGGAAACTTACTTTTAATCCTCTTAATTCCTTTTGTTCACAGTTGAAGACAATCTTGTTATGTGCGGTTGAGTCCTCAGTTATCACTCAAAAACAGATGGAGTATCTCACCTTGGAATATCCAACTATTGCGACTTTTTATATTCTTCCTAAGGTACACAAAAATTTAACCTGTCCACCTGGCCGCCCCATTTTTGTATGATTATTTATTTATAGTGCTCACTTTGTCCTTTTTATATGCATTTTTTATATGTATTTTGCTGTAATTATGGTATGTTACTATGTCTGGTTCTGTATGCTCATTGGTAATTATGTAATAAATTTATTTGAGTCTTAATGTTTTGGACTCCGTTTGGTGTATTCATTTTTTGAGTAGGTCATTATCTTTGATAACAAGCCAAAAGTTTTCTGTCGATGTTGGCTTGTGGAAATTGTTTTCTTTGTCCATGTATTCTCAGACAGACTTGATGATCTTGAAATCTCAGGTCAGTGGGGGACAAATCATCACTTCTATGACTCCTTGATCTTCTTATACTGAAGATAGTTCTTAATGACATTGGCTGTATGTTTAAATAAATTTGCAGCCAATCAGATGCCTCTATTATGGTATTACATGATAAGTAATTATCTGCCTGTCTTTCTGAGTATTGAAGACAACATTAATCTTGTCCAAATCCCCAACCATATTTGCTAAAATGCAACCCCAAACTTGCAAGGAACCTCCACCATGCTTCACTGTTGCTTGCAGACACACATTATTGTAATGCTCTTTAGTCCTTCAGTGAACAAGCTGCCTTCTGTCACAGCCAGATATTTCAAATTTTGACTTGTCAGTTCACCTGCTGCTATTTTTCTGTACCCCAGTCCCTATGTTTTAGTGCATAGTTGATTCACTTGGCCTAGTTTCCATGGTGAAGTTATGACTTTTTGGCAACAATTTTCTCATAAAGTCCACTTTTGGCTGGACTTCTCCGAACACTAGATGGGTTTTGCTGGATCATATTGGTTGCTGCCAGTTCTGGACAACTTACGAATCGGAAGGGAAGTAAGCATGATATGTCTTTCGTCTGCTGCACTATGTTTCTTTAGCTAACCACTCCATCTACAATCCTCAACAATGACTTTTCTTGGTGTACTCAATGTTCAGAAATACAGGCAGCTACTTATCTATCTTATCCATCATTAAATATCATCAGGGAGGCATCTGACTGACTCAAAATTTATTCCCCACCAGTAAAATTACACAAAAAATACAACCAATGACAATAAGAACCTTCTTCAGTGCAGGGAAGGGCAAAGAGTTCTGGAAATTATTATATGGCCCCCAAAGAACCTTGATCTCAACATGATGGACTCTGTCGGGGGTTACAGGTGGATTTGCACAACCCTAGATCCACGGAAGATCTGTGGTTAGTTTTAAAAGATGTTTGTAGTAACCTCCCTACTGAGTTCCTTCAAAAACTGTGTGCTATTTTACCAAGAAGAATTGATGATGATGTTTTGGAGATAAAAGGTGGTAACCCCAAATATTGATTTCTCTTTTGTTCATTCACTTGGTACTTTGTTACTTGACAAAAATAAACTATTAACATTTCTATTTTGAAAATAATCTTACTTTGTAGCATTTTTTCCACTCCTACCTAAAACCTTTTCACAGTACTGTATATAGTTAATAGAATCATAGAATGGTAGAATTGTAAGTAACCTCTAGGATCATTTTGTCCAAACCCCAGCTCAATGCAGGAATCACTAAGCCATCTCATACAGCCTCTGTTTGAAGACTTCCATTAAAGGAGAACTCACCACCTCTTGTGGCAGTCTGTTCCACTCATTGATCACCCTCACTGTCAAAAATTCAGGCCAGGCGTCCAGTTTAGAGGCCCAATAGTCAAAGGGGAATGACCTGTGAGAGAGAACATCGATATGGGAGGAGAAGTAGTTTGTAACCATAGTTGACAACTGCTGTCTCCTGTCACTTTGAATCGATGCAGTATTACCAGTCGTGTGAGTGGGACGTGAAAAATCAGTCCACAACATGGTCATGAAACCCCTGTCTCCAACGCCACTTCTGATGTGTGCACCACGAACACCTCTTCCATGTTTCCCCCTACGGCGGCTCGTTGGAGAACCATCAATGCTGCTGTGTGCTGGGAATGCCTCAAACAAACGGTTTACCAGAGTTGCTTGTTTGTTAGCCAATATTAGATCAAGGTTCTCCTGTGGCATGATGTTTTGGAATTTGCCTTTATAGCGTGGATCCAGGATGCTGGCCAACCAGTAGTCGTCATCGTTCATCATTTTGGCAATGCAGGGGTCCCTTTTTAGGATCTGCAAGGCATAATCTGACATGTGGGCCAATGATCCAGGTGTCAATGATGCACTGCGAGTGCTGGGTGGAGGAGCACTTTCTGGCAAATCCACATCCCTCCAGTAATGCACAAACCCAGTACCAGACCTTGCCATGCCAACATTTTCTCTTGCCCCACAAGAAGCATTCTCCTCCCCTAAATAATCATCCCCATCATCCTCCTCCTCCTCCTCCTCTTCCTCTTCTTCCTCCACCTCGTCCAGGAGAGATCCTGGAGCAGACAATGGCTGACTGTCATCAAGGCTTCCCCCCTCCTCTTCCTCATCCTCCTCAGCTGCAGACGCCTGCTCCTTAATGTGCGTCAAAGTTTGCATGAGCAGACACATAATTGGGATGCTCATGCTTATGATGGCGTCGTCTACGCTTACAAGTCGTGTGCATTCCTCTAAACACTGAAGGACTTTACAGAGGTCTTTCAGCTTCGACCACTGCACACCTGACAACTCCATGTCTGCCCTCAAAGTGCCTGGCCATGTATCCTCCCACAAATGCATTACAGCCTGCCTCTGTTCACACAGCCTCTCAACCATGTGCAGGGTGGAGTTCCACCTTGTTGCAACGTCGATAATTAGGCGGTGCTTGGGAAGTTGGAGCAATCGCTGCAGCTTCTGCATACGACTGGAGTGTATGGGCGACCGGCGGATGTGCGAGCACAGTCTTCGCACCTTCTGGAGCAGGGCTGTTAACTCCGGATAATTATTGAGGAAGCACTGCACCACCAGGTTCAAGGTGTGAGCCAGGCAAGGTATGTGTCGGAGTTTTGAAAGGGCTATGGCTGCCACAAAATTCCGGCCGTTATCACAAACTACCTTGCCTGCCTCAAGATGTAGACTGCCCAGCCATGGCTCAGTTTGTCGCTGCAAGTAGTTGGCCAGTACCTCCGCGGTGTGTCTGTTGTCGCCTAAACATATCATCTTCAACACAGCCTGCTGATGCTTAGCACTAGCTGTTCGATAGTGGGACACCGAGTGTGCAACACTGGCAGCTGCGGATGGAGTACTCGTGCGACTGCGCTCTGTGGACGAGCTTTCGCTTCTGGAGGAGGAGGAGGAGGCGGGTCGAACACCTACACCCAACTGTTTCCGATACCGTGGGCTAGGCAGCACTGTGCCACCGCTGCTGTCTCCTGTGGACCTTGCATCCACCACATTAACCCAGTGCGCAGTGATGCACACGTAACGGCCCTGGCCATGCCTACTGGACCATGCATCTGTTGTGAGGTGCACCTTTCCACTCACTGATTGCTTGAGTACATGGACAATGCGGTCTTTCACATGAAGGTGGAGGGCTGGGATGGCTTTGCGAGAAAAGAAGTGTCGACTGGGTAGGTCATAGCGTGGTACTGCGTAGGCCATGAGTTCACGGAAAGCTTCACTTTCAACCAACCGGTAGGGCATCATCTCTATCGAGATTAGCTTGGCAATGTGGGTGTTCAAACCCAGTGTACGCAGATGAGAGGATGAGTACTTTCTTGTCCTACTCATAGTCTCTGGTAGGGTGAGCTGGACTTGAGAGCTGCATATGGTGGAAGTAGCGGTGGATATGGCGGACTGAGAGAGGGTTGATGATGGTGATGGAGTTGGTGTTCTTTCTGATGGCCTAGATTCAGTCTTTCGTAGCAATAACATTGTGATTCCCTGACTGCTTTGGCCTTGCAACGACACCTCAACATTTGCTGCTGGTGGAGTGCTAACCGGTGGGCTTACAGTGGGGGAAACAATGTAGCATTGCTGACTACCATCATTGGGAGCAGTTGCACATGTGGTACGTGAGGTTTGGTAGTCCGTCCACACTTGCAAGTGCATGGTGGCTAAATGTCTAAGCATGCAACTGGTATTCAAATTTCTCAGATTTTTCCCTTGGCTAAAGGTCTTTGCGCACTTCTTACAGATAACCTTTGCCTGATCATTAGGATTTTTAGGCCTAGCTGTCCTGCAACTCTTTTACTATTGATATAGTTGAAAAACAGTTTGGGATTAGTCTTAGGGTACCGTTTGACCTAGCAATGCACCATGGATCCCGACTAGCGATATGACGCGGTCAGGATCGCTGGTGCATCGCTAGGTGGTCGCTAGTGAGCTGCCACACAGGCAGGTCTCACCAGCGACATCATTGGGGACGGGGATCACTACTTACCTGTCAGACGCGGCGATCCTGCGTCCTCCCACCCACGTCCACGTGTCGCTCGTCGGCGTCACAGGAAGCGCCGCAGGAAGTGACCGACGAGGAATGGTCCAGGAGCTTCTCGCGCGATCAGCGATAACCAGCGGGGGAGCCGGTCGAAGGTAAGTATCACATGCAGAGATATCGCTAGCAATATTGCTGCAACGTCACAAAATCGGTGACTTTACAGCGATATTGCTAGCGATATCGCAGTGTGTAATGGGGGCTTTACTCTCCTTAGCAATGTGCTTCTCTGTTTCCTTTTTGGCAGCTTTAGTTAGTTTTTTAGATAAAGTATTTTTCTCCCTATAGTTTTTTAGAGCTTCAACGGTGCCATCCTGCTTTAGTAGTTTAAATGCTTTCTTTTTACTATTAATTGCCCCTCTTACTTCTTTGTTTAGCCACATTGGGTTTTTCCTATTTCTTGCCCTTTTATTCCCACAAGGTATAAACCGCTTACAGTGCCTATTTAGGTCACCAGAGAGACGGACTGGTGGAGAGGTTTAATAAGACCTTAAAGGCTATGTTGAGGAAAGCAGTGGAGAAGGAAGACCAAGACTGGGAATGTCTGCTTCCCTATCTGTTATTCTCCATTAGAGAAGTTCCCCAAGCTTCCACTAGCTTCTCCCTGTTTGAACTACTCTATGACTGACACCCTCGAGGACTCCTAGATGTGGCAAAAGAGTCATGGGAATCTAAGACCACATCCTCTAGAAGCATGGTGGATCATATTGCCCAGAAGCAAGAGAGGATGTCCAACGTGATGCCCATCATGAAGGAGCACCACCTCAAGGCACAGGAGGCACAGTCCAGGGTGTATAATAGGTCAGCCAGGGTGAGACAGTTCAACTCAAGGGATCAAGTACTTGTGCAGGTGCCCACAGTGGAGAGCAAGTTCCTGGTCCAGTGACAGGGTCCTTATGAGATGGTTGAAAAAGTCAAATATAAAATCCACCAACCAGGTAAGAGGAAGCCCTGCCAGGTTTACTACCATATTAACTTGATTAAACCGTGGCAGGACAGAGAACCTGTGGAAGCTCCTTGTCTGGTGGCCAAGTCCAATGTCAGCGTGGATGATGTTAAGTTGGTGGACATCTTATCCCGCTCACAGAAACAGCAATCACAGGAGCTGTTGCAGCAGAATAAAGACCTGTTTTATGAGTTGCCAGGCCTCACTCAGGTTATAGAACATGATGTACTCACAGAGCCTCATGTTCTCATCAATCTGAAGCCATATTGGATTCCAGAGGCCCGCAGAGAGGTGATTTAGAAAGAAGTGAAGTGGATGCTGAATCTAGGGATTATTGAAAAATCCAAGAGTGGCTGGTCCAGTCCCATAGTGTTGGTGCCAAAACCAGATGGGGAGTGGCGGTTCTGTAATGACTATAGGAAGCTCAATGAGGTCTCGAAGTTCGACACCTACCTAATGCCTAGGGTAGATGAACTTATTAAGAGGCTAGGACCAGCTCGGTACATCACCACCCTTGACCTCACTAAAGAATACTGGCAAATTCCCTGTCCAAAGAGGCCAAGGAGAAGACGGCCTTCTCAACACCAGGTGGATTTTATCAGTACATCAGGATGCCATTTGGGTTGTAGGGAGCTCCGGCCACTTTCCAGAGAGCCATGGATCAGATCTTAGCACCTCACAAAAAGTATGCAGCAGCCTATCTAGATGACATTAAAAGCGGATAGGATCAGGGTCAACCACTATTAGATGCTGAGGGGTAAAACGGTAAGACAATACAAAAGAGCTAACCCTGGCACACTCCAAAAACATGAAGACAGAACAATTGCTTTTAAAGTTTTTTTAATTTACCTTGTGCAAAAGAAAGTGGTTTCCAAACAACGTTTCCGCTCAGGCACGAGCCTTCGTCAGGAAGACAATGTTGATTGGCTATCAGAATGGAGTTAAATGAAGCTGTTCACACCCATAGGGGACTATCCTTTGTTATCAATTGCTAGGAATCAAGATTGTCGTCCTGACGAAGACTCGTGCCTGAGCCGAAACGTTATTTGGAAACCACTCTCTTTTGCACAAGATAAATTTAAAAAACTTTAAAAGCAACAGTTCTGTCTTCTTTTTGGAGTGTGCCGGGGTTAGATCTTTTGTATTACCTAGATGATATTGTCATATTCAGCCAGAACTGGGAAAGTTATCTTGTAAAAGTTCAGGCCTTACTTGATGCCCTAAGGAAAGCAGGCTTTACTATTGACCCTATTGTGCTATGGTGATGGAGGAAGCCAAGTATCTGGGGTATGTGGTAGATATATGTGAAATAAAACCTCAAATAAATAAGGTGGAAGCAATCATGAGATGGCCACAGCCCCTCTCTAAGAAGCAGGTCAGGGCATTTCTAGGTATCGTGGGCTACTATAGAAGATTTTTCCCTAACTTTGCCATAATAGCAGCCCCTCTGATGGATCTTCTGAAATTTACAAAGTCGGCTATGGCTAAGTGGTCCCGGAAGCTGAGGTGGCCTTCCAGGAACTGAAACTGGCCCTCTGTAAACAACCAGGTTTGGTGGCGCCCAACTTCTCCAAAGAGTTTGTGGTCTAGACGTGCGCATCGCATGTCGAGTTGAGAGGAGTTTTATCCCAGGAGTTTAACGGAGAGGAACACCCTGTAATGTACCTCAGTTGGAGGCTGTCCACATGTGAGAAGAACTACTCCATAGTGGAAAAAGAATGTTTAACCATCAAGTGGGCTTTAGACACTCTGAGGTATTACTTGTTAGGTAGAAGGTTCAGGTTAGTGTCGGACCATGCCCCACTAAGGTGTGAGGTGGTTCCTAGCCCTATAAGATTTTAGTTTTCAGTAGAAGCATAGGCCTGGGAAACAATATGGCAATGAAGATGCCCTATGAAGGGTCTATTGTATGTTGGCAGAAGGTGGAAGGTGCCAAGCCCCCTGTCTTTGGGCAGAGGGTGGGACAGGTCGAGGATGGAAGGTATGTGTCCCCAAGGTACCAAGCTTCAGCGATGTAGGACCCAGAAAAGCAGGCTCCTGCACATTTAGTGCTGAGAGGTGTTTTATTGGGCCTGGATTATCTTTCTGGGTTTTACGAGCAGATGAAAGAGCTGGGAGGAATCGACTGCTCACTTAGATTGTCTGATTTAAGGCAGTTGGGGCTACCACAGTTGGCTTGTGTGTTTTGTAAGGTTAGGAGGCTTTGTATGTGCTTCTCTGACCCTGCTAGAGTCTGCAAGGAAAAGACACGTTTAAATGGGTGAGAACGTGCTGTGTTATGAATGGGTCACCGAGGAGAAAAAAACAAAACAAGCTAAGTCACAGAAAACCAGAGAGGTTGGTAACTATGCAGATTGCAGATCCCTGATCCTAACCACACAACTAGCAGCAGCCGTGGAGCGTACCTACGATGATCCTAGACGCTTTGTCACAGCTGGAGAACTACATAAGCCTGAAGCAAGGGACAAAAAGCAAATTGGCAAATACAGGTAAATAAGAGTGGAAATTCAGCACAGCCCCAGCCGGGGCTGGCTGACCACACAAAAAAACTGAATAGACCAACAAAATTAAGTGTGAACATTAGCAGAAAAACTTAGCTTTAGATCTTTAGATGACTGGAACAGAGCTGAAAACCAAGACCTGACAAGCCAGAAGGAATCACCAGCACCAGAATAGGGAGTCGGCTGTCTTAAATCCAGTCTGAGATTCCTGAGGTCCAATCGTCATCCTCATTATCAGGTGGCAGATCTCTACTGATTAAATCAGCCTCACTACCTCCTGTTACCACCAGAGGGAGCCTGGCAGGAGAACTCACAACTGGTGGACCAGAAAATGAACTCACAACAGTGCTGTATATGGACTGGTTATTTTGTCATATTATACCTTTTTGTTTAACTGGAAAATGCTGTCTTATTTTTGTTAATCCTGACAGTTTATGAACTTTTAATAAACCGCCTGTTTGTTTTGAATCGACAAACTAAGTCCCGTGTGTGAACCAGCGTCTATCACAGAGTCAATCCTTCACAATTGGTGCTAGAAGCACAGGCACGAATCCCAAGGGGCAGTGTCACTGCCGCAGAAATACCGCATGTCCAGAGTGAAAGTGACTGCAGGAACACAGGTATCGACGAGAGACAGCATGGAGGAGCTTATCAAGCACTTAGTTCAGGTCCAAAAGCAGCAGAAGCATCAACAGCAGCAGCCGGTACAACAGCATCAGAAGCTGGCGCAAGAGGACTGGTTATTTTCTGTTTTGTTCTATTATACCTTTTGTTTACCTGGAAGAGGCTTCCTTATTTTTGTTAATCCTGACAGTTTATGAACATTTAATAAACCACCTGGTTTTTTTTTTTAAATCAACAAACTAAGTCCCTTGTGTGAACCAGCATCTACCACACTGTCGATCCCTCACAGCTCAAAGAGACAATGGAAAAGATGAAGAAATTAAGTTCTCTGTCTTCTCCGCAATTGTGCTGTGCTTCTCTCATGCAAGAAAATCAGATCACACTCAGATGATACTCGACTCAAACTCTGACAGAGTATGAGCAGAGTGTCATTATCATAATCTGAGGGCAGCACGAGGTAGGGGCTGAGATACTGATTTCAGCAATGTATCACTTATTAGGTCATGCGTTGTTGTTTCAACACAATGAGTGTTTTATTAGCAGGAGATTATCACTGCCGGAATGGTGTCTGCATAAATTTTGGTCCAACTCCACCCCCAGCACTGATTAGCAGCTTACTGTCAGTTTACAATGTACACAGAAGGCTGTGGTGTGGTGTCAGTTTTCTGAGCTCTGCTACATGCTACATTTAAAACCTCTGATTTTGTCACAACTGCTGCACCCAGAAAACTAAATGATACATTGCTGGACTCAGGGTCTCTTTCCATTATGCTGATTTCAGATAAGGTAGCAAAACCCTAGTGACAGATTACCTTTAAGTAAGTAAAAGTAAAAAAAGAGAAAAAAACTCAACTAAAAGTGGTAATTGTACTGACCTGAGAAATAAGTGTTGTTTCATAACCTATACTGTAGTTTAATGGCATGACAAAAATAATACAAGCAATCCTTGAACTGCTGTAGACATATTAATTATGCCACCCAAAAATTGCAATAAAGCTCAGTTCACATTTATCCCATGTTCTACGCTTAGCTCTTCCATCGGAGTTTCCGTCTAAATCTCTGAAGAACAGAATACAGATAAAATCCTTGATGGAACCATTCACTATAATGATGCAAGTGCACTTTGGACTCCATCAGATCTCTGTTATAATGGTGTTCCATGTTTTTAGCATGCATAAAAGTGCAGTTGAATACTCTTTTCTGCACTTCTAAGTCCAAATTGAGCTCCTCTGCCTTATTAAAGTGATTAGAGAACCAACTGAGAATGGTAAGGGAAAAACCTGATAGGAACCATGAATACGAATAAATAAAGGTGAAAAGAATAAAATTGCTTGATAAAATAGCCTTTATTATAAAAATTGGCTCAACAACATAGAATATAATATTAGTGTATAAAAAGGCAATTAAACCGCTGAAATATATTGAGTATATTTGTAAATATATAGGACAATAAATACAATACAAATAATGAGTCCGACCAATATATACTCATGTATCATGAATACCCATACCTATCAGGTCTATTGCAGATTGGGTGTATAAACCCATGAAAATAACCAATGGCTTAGCAGAAAAAGTGCATGAAGTGCAA
This sequence comes from Dendrobates tinctorius, assembly GCF_039654945.1. Taxonomy (NCBI): domain Eukaryota; kingdom Metazoa; phylum Chordata; class Amphibia; order Anura; family Dendrobatidae; genus Dendrobates; species Dendrobates tinctorius. The sequence goes on from NW_027361679.1 coordinate 97,678,084, forward strand.
AATAGTGCAAAAATAATGAATACTTCCACAGAAAAGATGCAATTGTGCAAACATATGCAGCGGTGCAAAAAATACAAGAGAAATTGCAAAAATGCAATAGTGCAATAAGTATGCAAAAGTGCAAATAATAGTGCAAAAATGAATCAAATTGCAACATAAATTGTCACTGTGCACTGAGATGAGCTAGAGCATAGGCCAAACAAAAAAGCCACCTAAGAATAATTGGGCTGGAAATACCTGCAGAACCAGGGTGAGTGGGTGAAGCGGTGTGCCTGTATAACGTGCCCTGACGCGCGTTTCTGAAGTCTCCTTCGTCAGGGGGACTATTAAAGTGAATGGTTATGTCAGGGTTCTGCATGAATCACGTATTTTGAAGATCAGCATGACCTTGGTAGTGACATCTCATCGTCATTGTGGAGAGAAGGAGAAAAAGCTGCTCTGTAGGTGTGATATTGGTGGCTGTACCAGTAAATGACCTCTCTGAGCCAGCAGAAATCATCGCTTAACAGAAAAGGTAGGTAGTAAGCTACTACCTGCTGTTAAGTTCTTAGCACTATAGAGAAAAACAAGTATAGTCCTGGTGTTGGAATAATTCTTATTATTGTATATATTGCATCAACTATTTACTACTGTCTAATAGTGCATGAGTTTCTATAAATATATATATATATATATATATATATACATATATACTGTTGACAGTGCAGAGATTGATCTCACTAGCGACATCGCTGGGGTCGGGGGTTGCTACTTACCTGTCACACCAGGCGATCCTGCGTCCCCCCGCCCGGCTTCACGCGTCGCTCGTCGTCACAGCAGGAAGCGCCGCAGGAAGCTGACGACGAGAAACAGTCCAGCCTGTTCTCGCGCGATCAGCGATAACCAGCGGGGGAGCGGGTCGCTGGTAAGTATCAGACACAGCGATATCGCTAGCAGTATCGCTATAACGTCACTAGTTATAACGATATTGCTAGCGATATCTCTTAGTGTGACAGTACCTTAAACCTGACCCACTACCAGAAGGCTGGGTAGAGAAGGTTCAAAAAGCACAAAGCACTATTTCCCTCAGTGTACATGATGATGATCAGATTGTGCATGTATGTAAAGGTGAAATTGCAAATGAAATGTGGGAACAGCTGCAGAAAGTGCATGAAAGCATAAATTTAAGCAATAAGCTCTATTTAATGAGAAAGCTGTATCAGTCTAAGCTAAATAAGGTTCAAGATATCCAAGATTACATAAGAAATACTGCAGAAATTGTGGAGCGCCTGTGGGGCATTGGGGAAGATCTAAAGGATTTCCATATTGTTGCATTATTACTAAAATTAAAATAATTTGATGGAAACACGTGAGTATTTTGTTTGCCTGAAATCAAGGCACCTAAAGGTTGACTGCAGAGTATGGAAAACTAGAATGAATCGCCATAAAAAGCAAAATAATCAAAGGGTTAAAGTGCCATTACTGAAGAATATGACACTTCAAGTACTGAAGATGTGTTTACTGTTAATGCAAGTACATCAAAGCATGCGTGGGGTATATACTCTGGGGCAACTAGTCATATGACTAATGACAGAAGCTTCTTATATAACCTTGACCAAAGTAAGTCAGAGAAAGTGATCTTGGTGAATGGTCAGTATATGAATTCAGAAGGAATAGGAGATGGTTACATCAATTGTCAAGTCTCCCCAACAGAAAAATGAAAGATCCCATTAAAGGACATGCTCTGTGTCCCTAGTCTTGAAAGCAATCTGTTACCTATGAAGTACTTTTCAAGACATGGAAATGAAGTTACATTTAAAATCAAGTTCATTTTTATTAAACAAACTTTTTGTCATTTATAATAATAATAATAATAATACATTTTATTTCTATAGCACCGACATATTCCGCAGCACTTTACATTTCAGAGGGGACTTGTACAGACAATAGACATTACAGCATAATAATAATCACATAGAACATAACAGATACCAAGAGGAATGAGGGCCCTGCTCGCAAGCTTACAATCTATGAGGAAAAAAGGGGAGACCCGAAAGGTGGGTGGTAACAATTGCCCTGATTGTTTGGACCAGCCATAATGTTAAGTGTGTAACAGTATGGACACAGAGGGCTAATAGATGCATAAAGCATGTGGGAACATGATGCGGGGAACCTGGTTATGGTAAAACTTTTGACTGTGCCACACAGGGATAGTTACTTTAATGTGTTGAGGCGGTAGGCCAGTCTGAATAAATGAGTTTTCAGGGCACGCTTAAAATTGTAGGGATTGGGGACTACTCGCATTGACCTGGGAAGTGCATTCCAAAGAATTGGCGCAGCACGTATATAGTCTTGGAGATGGGAGTAGGAGGTTCTGATTATCGAGGATGCTATCCTCAGGTCATCAGCAGAACGGAGGGCACGGGTAGGGTGGTAGACTGAAACAAGGGAGGAGATGAAGGGTGGTGCTGAGCCATGGATAGCTTTGTGGGTGAGGGTAATAAGTTTGTACTGGATTCTGGAGTGGATGGGTAGCCAGTGTAATGACTGGCACAAGGTAGAGGCATCGGTGTAACGATTGGCGAGGAATATGATCCTGGCTGTCATTTACAACAGTACAATTACAAGTACAACCTAATGTCTCCTTCCCCATCCTGTAGAATGTAAACCCGAAAGGTCAGGGTCCTCTCTCCCCTCTATATCAGTCTGTGATTGTTAGTTTGTTTACTGTAAGTGATATCTGTAATTTATATGTAACCCCTTCTCATGTACAGCACCATGGGAAGAAGAAGAAGAAGAAGATCACAATGCAAAATTTTTGTCTGCTTTTACACGTCAGCATATCTTATCAATAAGGGGTTACACCATTATGACATGACAACCATTTTCCATTGCATTTTATATCCCAGGTTAGCACCACTAATTATTAACAATTTTGTAAGAAAGAATCAATCTGACTGGGGACATCCTACGGACATGAACTGGGAGACCCTCGCTGAGATCTAAGAGAACCCAGAATAAGTTAAATTTATACTATGAGTAGTAAGAGCCGGTCCAACGCACATTGGAGTATCACTGGTGAAGGGAAATTCGAGACATCCATCCATTGTTTCCAGATTTTATTGAATTTGCATAATGCGTTTCTTTTTAGGTACACTCCCCTCTCTTGGCATATTGTGTTGTTCATTTTATTCCTAAACTTTCAAATAGACGGGGAAGGAGGGCAGCAACCAGCCAGTGATAGGCTAACAACTTCCTAGCCTCATATAAAATACGTAAACTACCCTAGCTCATTGGATAATCTGGATCAGTCCCCTTCTCCTTCAGACACAGGACACATGATAGTGGATTCAGTAGTATTTGGATGTTATAATCCTGTGTAAGGAGGTGGCAGGGACCTTCATGTGCCTCCTTTCTCCTAGTGGCTGCTCACAGGATTGCATGCGGAACCTCATTGTTATTGATGTGATATGTAATGTTTATACATTGTGTTGCCATGTACTATTATAGGATTAAGACTAGAATAGGACCTTAGGTAGTATAGGACCATAGTGGGGTAGAATAGAGGGGGCATATTAGAGTTAAAGAACAGCATAGAATAGAGTAGGGGATAGACAGCACAGGGATTAACTAAATGGGAGGAACCGCACAGAGCAGGGAAGTAGTCAGGATAACACCTGATTAGAGTCAGAAGCCAAGGCAGCCTGCCCAAGGGCAGGGTGTGTGCAGTGCAGGAGACAGTTACAGACCATGGGTATAAAGCTGTGGACGGCAGTAAGGGACCCCAGGTTGGAAAGTAGTGCAGACGCAGATGGCACCAGCTCAGCAGGACCATCCTCAGGAAGGATCCGGGGTCTATGACTGGGGCGGGGGTCGCTAGGATGGCACTCCTGGCACCTTTCTCGATTGGAACTGGACATGGAAGGGATTGCCGGGAGAACAGAAAGAGTGGATACAGAAAGAATGGAGTCTGCCTGGACAGCAGGGAAAGTGCAGGATATGCAGCTCTGTGTGAACTGTGCTGCCAAAGTGATGAGTGCACATGTTATCAGTAAAGCTGAACTGTTTGAAAAGGACTGTGACTCTACAGTGTTTTATGGAACCTGGAAACACGAAGCTTGAGTGACAAAGACCGAGTGGACTCCAGCAACTGAAGTGAGAACTCTGCTACTCACATCACACACATCACAGAGAGGACTTTGTATTTCATCTGTAGGGCGCCAGGGTGGGAGAACACTACAGCTCATTGCCACGACTACCACCCTGGCCGCCTTAAACCTGTCTCACAAATTCCAGAATGTCCCTCCAGAATTTTTCAATGTTTTCACACTCTCACATCATGTGCATAAGATGTTCATCACCTTGCCCACATCTAGGGCACAACGCATCCTGTCTGACCCCAATTTTAGACAACAAATTAGGAGTTATGTAAACTATTTGTAAAAGAAAGAGCTGAGACAACCTCTGGTCCTCAAATACAACCATCCTAGGGGTTTGCTCCAACACATCTACTCATTGCTCTTCTGTCAAGGGGCTCAAATCTCTTTCCCACTTGGATCTAACCTGCATAGTACATTTGTCCAGATATGATGGGTTTCTTATGTAACATAGATATGGTACTTCTGGAGGATTCAGACTTAAGAAGTCTAGTGGGACAATAACATTGTTCAATTTTAATGTTGGTTAGACTTTTTAATATTTACAATTGCATGTCTCAATTATAAATATTAAAAAAGGCTTTTGTGGGATTCTAAGTTCTGTTTGAATATGATCAAAACTTTTCAATATGTTATTTTGAAATAAATGAGTCAGTAGAGTTATTCCCTTTTCCTCCCATAGTTTGAAACCCATAATTTTCTGAATCTCCACCCAACCTGTGTATGCCAAACAGAATAATATTCTGTATATCCTGATATTTCCAATAATTTTTTACCCCTATCCCAGTGGTGGCGAACCTAAGGCACGCGTGCCAGAGGGGGCCCCAGAGCCCTCCCAGTGGACACACACACACCATGTTCTCAACACTAGTGCTACCACCACTCTCCTCAGCACGCTTGTAATCAACCTCATCATTAGTGCCAGCCCCATGGCCAGCCTCCTCTGCTCCTAACTCTCCCATCAGGCTGCACGCCGTTCCATCAGTCTGCGCATGTGCTGAGGATGGGGATCTTGCGCGGGCTGAGGACGAGGATGACGCGCAAGCTGAGGAGAGTGGCGGCGGCGCTATTGCCGAGATGGCGCGCATGCCCACAGGTAAGCCTGATATATGTTGGAAAGTGTTGGAACGGGCAGAGGTGAGCAGTTTTTTTTTATATCAGGCCATTATACAATATGGAGCATCATGTGGGGCCATTATACTGTATGCAGCATTATGTGGGGCCATTATACTGTATGCAGCATTACATGGGGCCAATATACAGTATGGAGCATCATGTGTGGCTATTATACACTACAGTATGGGATCATCATGTGGGGCCATTGTACAGTATGCAGCATCATGTGGGGCCATTATACTGTATGCAGCATCATGTGGGGCCATTATACAGTGTGGAGCATTATGTGGGGCCATTATACAGTATGGAGCATCATGTGTGGCCATTATACAGTATGGAGCATCATGTGTGGCCATTATACTGTATGCAGCATCATGTCGGGCCAATGTACAGTATGGAGCATCATGTGTGGTCATTATACAGTATGGAGCATCATGTGGCCATTATACAGTATGGAGCATTACGTGGGACCATTATGCTGTATGCAGCATCATGTGGGACCATCATACTGTATGCAGCATCATGTGTGGCCATTATACTGTATGGAGCATCATGTTGGGCCATTATACTGTATGGAACATCATGTGGGGCTATTATACAGTATGGAGCATCATGTGGGGCCAATATCCAGTATGGACATCATGTGAGGCCATTTTAAAGTATGGAGCATTATGTGGGGCCATTATACTGTATGCAGCATCATGTGTGGCCATTATGCAGCATGGAGCATCATGTTGGGCCATTATACTGTATGGAGCATCATGTGGGGCCAATATCCAGTATGGACATCATGTGAGGCCATTATACAGTATGGAGCATTATGTGGGGCCATTATACTGTATGCAGCATCATGTGTGGCCATTATACAGCATGGAGCATTATGTGTGGCCATTATACAGTATGGAGCATTATGTGGGGCCATTATACTGTATGTAGCATCATGTGTGGCCATTATACTGTATGGAGCATCATGTGTGGCCATTATACAGTAAGGAGCATTATGTGGGGCCATTATACAGCATGGAGCATCATGTGGGGCCATTTTACAATATGGAGCATCATATTTGGCCATTATACAGTATAGAACATCATGTGGGGCCATTATACTATATGCAGCATCATGTGGGGCCATTATACTGTATGGAGCATGATGTGTGGCCATTAGGCTGAGTTCACACGTGGCTTTTTTTCGCGTTTCCGCGGCGGTTTTAACCGCGCGATTTTGCCGCGAAAACGCGAAAAATAAGCATCCCATGCATTCCTATGGGATTCCGCAATGCTGTGCTAATGCTGCGGCTTTTGCCGTGGCGGAATCGCTTCGCGGTAAAAACCGCAGCATGCTCATTAATTTGCGGAATCGCGGCGATCCCACACCCATAGGAATGCATTGTTCCGCTTACTTCCCGCATGTGGCTGTGCACACCATGCGGAAAGTAAGCAGAACAATTGCGAATGGTACCCACGGTCCGGAGGAGAGGAGACTGTCCTCCGGGCTTTGGGTACCATATCCCTGTAAAAAATAGAATTTAAAAATAAAAAATATTGTTATTCTCACCCTCCGACGTCCCGCGCAGTCTTCCCGCTTCTCTTCACGCTTTCGTTCCCAGTAGTCCTTTGCAAAAATGCCCACGATGGCGTCCATTCTCGCGGGATCGCGAAGTCTCGCGGTCATTCGCGCGACGTCATCGCGAATGACCGCGAGACATCGCGATCCCGCGAGAACGGACGTCATCGCGGGCATTTTCGCAAAGGATTACTGGGAACGGATGCGCGGGACGTCGGAGGGTAAGAATAACACCATTTTTTATTTTTTTTTACATTCTATCTTTTACTACTGATGCTGCATAGGCGGCCTCAGTAGTAAAAAGTTGGTCACACTCGTCAAACACTATGTTTGATGAGTGTGACAACCTGTCAATCAGTTCTCCAAGCGATGCTACAGATCGCTTGGAAAACACTAGCATTTTGCAAGCTAATTACGCTTGCAAAATGCTAGTTTTTCCGCGGGAAAATCGCGGGAATTTAAAATGCGATTTTCCCGCGGACTGGAATTCCGGAATTCTCGCGGTAATTTCCGCGAGAGTTCCGGTACGTGTGCACTTAGCCTTACACTGTATGGAGCATCATCTGGGGCCATTATACAGTATGGGAGCATTATGAGGGGCCATTATACAGTATGGAGCATCATGTCGGGCCATTATACAGTATGGGAGCATTATGTGTGGCCATTATACAGTATGGAGCATCATGTGTGGCCATTGTACTGTATGCAGCATCATGTGGGGCCATTATACAGTATGGAGCATCATGTGGGGACATTATACAGTATGGGAGCATTATAAGGGGCCATTATAGAGTATGGAGCATCATGTGGGGCCATTATACAGTATGGGAGCATTATTTGGGGCCATTATACTGTATGCAGCATCATGTGTGGCCATTATACTGTATGGAGCATCATGTGAGGCTATTATACAGTATGGAGTATCATGGGTGGCCATTATACTGTATGCAGCGTCATGTGGGGCCAATGTACAGTGTGGAGCATCATGTGTGGCCATTATGCAGTATTGAGCATTATGTGGCCATTATACAGTAAGGAGCATTATTTGGGGCCATTATACTGTATGCAGCATCATGTGGGACCATTATACTGTATGCAGCATCATGTTTAGCCACTATACTGTATGGAGCATCATGTTGGGCCATTATACTGTATGGAGCATCATGTGGGGCCATTATACTGTACGGAGCATCATGTGAGGCTATTATACAGTATGGAGTATCATGTGTGGCCATTATACTGTATGCAGCATCATGTGGGGCCATTATACTGTATGGAGCATCATGTGGGGCCAATATCCAGTATGGACATCATGTGAGGCCATTATACAGTATGGAGCATTATGTGGGGCCATTATACTGTATGCAGCATCATGTATGGCCATTATACAGCATGGAGCATTATGTGTGGCCATTATACAGTATGGAGCATTATGTGGGGCCATTATACTGTATGCAGCATCATGTATGGCCATTATACAGCATGGAGCATTATGTGTGGCCATTATACAGTATGGAGCATTATGTGGGGCCATTATACTGTATGCAGCATCATGTGTGGCTATTATACAGTATGGAGCATCATGTGTGGCCATTATACAGTATGGAACATTATGTGGGGCCATTATACAGCATGGAGCATCATGTGGGGCCATTTTACAATATGGAGCATCATATTTGGCCATTATACAGTATGGAACATCATGTGGGGCCATTATACTGTATGCAGCATCATATGAGGCCATTATACTATATGGAGCATCATGTGTGGCCATTATACTGTATGGAGCATCATGTGGGGTCATTATACAGTATGGGAGCATTATGAAGGGCCATTATACAGTATGGAGCATCATGTGGGGCCATTATACAGTATATGAGCATTATGTGTGGCCATTATACTGTATGGAGCATCATGTGGGTCTATTATAGAGTATGGAGCATCATGTGTGGCCATTATACTGTATGCAGCATCATGTGGGGCCATTATACAGTATGGAGCATCATGTGGGGCCATTATACAGTATGGGGTCATTATGTGGGGCAATTATACTGTATGCAGCATCATGTGTGGCCATTATACTGTATGGAGTATCATGTGTGGCCATTATACTGTATGCAGCGTCATGTGGGGCCAATGTACAGTATGGAGCATCATGTGTGGCCATTGTGCAGTATTGAGCATTATGTGGCCATTATACAGTATGGAGCATTATTTGGGGCCATTTTACTGTATGCAGCATCATGATCTCCAAGACGAAAACCACTGCTGAGCTATAAGAACATAAATGTTCATCTCAGTTTTGCCAGAAAACAGCTTGATGATCCCCAAGACTGTTGGGAGAGTTCTCTGAACTGACAAGACAAAAGTTGAAATTTTTGGAAGGTGTACGGCCCATTACATCTGGTGTAGTACTAATCTAGTATTTCAGAAAATAAACATCATACAAACAGTAAAATGTGGTGGTAGTGTGATGATCTGGGGCTGTTTTGCTGCTTCAGGACCTGGAAGACTTGCTGTGGTAAATGGAACCATGAATTCTGCTGCCTACCAAAATAACCTGAATAAGAAGGTCAAGTAATTTGTTCATGACCCCAAGCTGAAGTGCACTTGGGTTATGCAGCAGAACAATGATCCAAAACACGCAAGCAAGTCCAACTCTGAATGGCTTAAAACAAAATTAAGACTTTAGAGTGGCCTAGTCAAAGTCCTGACCTTAATTCGATTAAGATGCTGTGGTATGACCTTAAAAAGGCAGTTCATGCTCGGCAACCCACCAATGTGGCTGAATTACAACAATTCTGCAAAGATGAATGGGCCAAAATTCCTCGAGAGTGTTGTAAAAGACCCATTGCCAGTTATTGCAAATGCTTGATTGCAGTTGTTACTGCTAAAGGTGGCCCAACCAGTTATTAGGTTTAGGGGGCATTCACTTTTTCAAATAGGGCCCTGCAGGTTTGGGGGTTTTTTCCCTTAAAAATGAATAATAAAGATCTTCATTTAAAAATTGCATTTTGTGTTTACTTGTGTTATCTTTATCTGTCATGTCCCACGACTTGGGAAATCATTTAATATTTGCATTGCTTGTGTTGTATCCTTGTTGCTAGGCAGAAGTTTGCCTTTCCCTGTATTTTGTCCCAACTCTCTCCCTGTAGTCCTGTGATGTATGTTTGTTCCCTCCCTTATTCTCCATTTTGTGATCGTCCCTCCATCTGTATGCATCTTCTTACATGTCCTCTGAAGAATATTCCTTTTTACCTGCTGCTTTCATCATAATACAAGAATTTCAGCTAAAGCATCCCTCTTTTCCTGGAGTCTTCTTACATGAGATCGTGGCTGAGTTAAGCTGTCTGATTAATCGGTATGAACGTGAGTACAGGTCGATACAGAAGGGGCCCAGAAAGAGAGGTCTATCCAGGCACCATACGTTCTACATATCCATGAGTCAGAATATTGTCTAATATTTAAATATGTTTGGTGATCTGAAATATTTAAGTGTGTCAAACATGCAAAAGATTAGGAAATCAGGAAGGGGGCAAACAATTTTTCACACAACTATATCTTGATAATATATATAACAAATTTGGGAGAATGCCAAAAAATCTGCGTACAAATAATGGAACTGAATATACAAGTAAAGCAATTTAAGGAACAATGGAATTGTGTTTCATACCACTGTACCATACAACCCTCAACAAAATGATGTACTGGAAAGAAGGAACCAGACACTTTGTGAAAGTGGAAGAAGTATGCTATTTGACGCAGATTTGCCAACAACATATTGGAGTGAAGCAATCATGACAGCTTGCTATCTTCAAAATAGACTATGAAGTAAAACTACTGAGAACTCCATTTGAGCAATCAAACAGCAAGAAGCTTGAAATACAACACATAAGAATACTTAGAAATAAAGTGTTGGCATGTATTTCTTTGGGAATATGTACAAAGTGGGAATCTCATGCAAAAGAGGGTGTCCTGTGGGCTACAGTGAAACCCAGAAAGGATATAGAATCCTGTAACTAAAAACTAACAAGGTCCTAATAAGCAGAGATGTAATGATTGATGAGAGCTTTGTGTCGCTCAAGTTTCACAACATCATACCAGTCCACCAAAAATCTCAGTCACAATTTTAAAATAACAATAAAATGAATATAGAAGTTTGGCTAGGCTCTTCAACCACTGAAGATTAGAAGCAACCGAAAAATCAGGTGAACCTGAAGTCAGAAGATTGTCAAGATCAAACAAGAGTATACTAGCTAAGCGACTATCCTAATTTGTCAAAACATTCCTGAGTCAGAGCCGCAGTAATGGGATAAGATTCCAAAACTGAAGTGGATTAAGCCTTTTACTCCCAAGGGTGGTTTGCATGTTAATTCCCGGGTTAATTTTTACAATTCTGACCACTGTCCCTTTATGAGGTAATAACTCTGGAACACTTACATGGATCCTGGTGATTCTGACAGTGTTTTCTCATGACATATTGTACTTCATGTTAGTGGTCAAATTTCATTCATATAACTTGCGTTTATTTGTGAAAAAAAACAGAAATTGGGCGAAAATTTTGAAAATTTCACAATTTTCCAACTTTGAATTTTTATGCCCTTAAATCACAGAGACATGGCACTCAAAAAACTTAATAAATAACACTTCCCACATGTTTACTTTACATCAACACAATTTGGGAACCAAAATTTTTTTTTGTTAGGAAGTTATAAGGGTTAAAAGTTGACCAGCGATTTCTCATTTTTACACAATTTTACTATTAGGGACCACATCACATTTGAAGTCACTTTGAGGGGTCTATATGATAGAAAATACCCATAAGTGACACCATTCTAAAAACTGCACCCCTCAAGGTGCTCAAAAACCATATTCAAGAAGTTTATTAACCCTTCAGGTGCTTCACAGGAATTTTTTGAATGTTTAAAAAAAAATTAACATTTAACTTTTTTTCACCAAAAAAATTAGGTTCAATTTTTTTTATTTTACCAAGGGTAACAGGAGAAATTGGACTGGAAAAGTTATTGTGCAAATTGTCCTGAGTACGCCGATACCTGATATGTGGGGGGGAACCACTGTTTGGGCACATGGCAGAGCTCGGAAGGGAAGGAGCGCCGTTTGACTTTTTCACTGCAAAATTGCTGGAATTCAAATCGGATGCCATGTCAAGTTTGGAGAGCTTCTGATGTGCCTAATCAGTGGAAACCCCCACAAGTGACCCCATTTTGGAAACTAGACCCCCCAAGGAACTTATTTAGATATGTGGTGAGCAGTTTGAACCCCCAAGAGCTTCACAGAAGTTTATAACGTACAGCCGTACAATTAAAAAATCATATTTTTTCCACAAAAATGATCCTTTCACCCCCAATTTTTATTTTCCCAAGAGTAACAGGACCCCAAAAGCTATTGTGCAATTTGTCCTGAGTACGCTGATACCCCATATATGGGGGTAAACCACTATTTGGGCGCATGGCAGAGCTCGGAAGGGAAGCAGCACCATTTGACTTTTTTGGCTGGAATTGAGATCGGACGCCATGTCGCATTTGGAAAGCTCCTGATGTGCCAAAACAGTGGAAACCCCCCAATTCTAACTTCAACCCAAACCCTAGCCCTAACCCTAACCCTAATAGGAAAATGGAAATAAATACATTTTTTTAATTTTATTATTTTTCCCTAACTAAGGGGGTGATATCGGGGGGTTTGATTTACTATTTATGGCGGCTTTTATGTTTGGCAGCTGTCATACACTAAAAGACACTTTTTATTGTAAAAATAGTTTGTGCATCACCATATTTTGAGAGCTATAATTTTTCCATATTTTGACCCACCGAGTCATCTGAGGTCTTATTTTTTGTGGGACGAGTTGACATTTTTATTGGTACCATTTTCGGGCACGTGACTTTTTTGATCACTTTTTATTCTGTTTTTTGGGACGCAGAATGAACAAAAACCAGCATTTCAAGAATTTCTTTTGGGGGGGTGCGTTTACACCGTTCCGCGTGCGGTAAAATTGATAAAGCAGGTTTATTCTTCGGGTCAGTACGGTTACAGTGATACCTCAATTATGTCATTTTTTATGTTTTGGCGCTTTTATGCAATGAAAACAATTTTATATAAAAAATAATTATTTTTGCATCGCTTTATTCTGCGAGCTATAACTATTTATTTTTTTGCTGATGACGCTGAGTAGCAGCTCGATTTTTGCGGGACAAGATGACGTTTTCATTGGTACCATGGTTATTTAAATCCGTATTTTTGATCGTGCGTTATTGCACTTTTTGTACGGCGGTATGATAATAAAGCATTATTTTTTTGCTTCATTTTTTATTTTTATTTTTTACGGGGTTCACTAAAGGGGTTAACTAATGGGACAGTTTTATAGGGTGGGTCGTTACGGATGCGGCGATACCAAATATGTGTACTTTTGTTTTTTTTGTTTTATTTTCATAAAATGAATTTATTGGGAAATATTTTTTTTTTTTTTTTTACAATTTATTTAGCGATTTTTAAAAAAATTATTTTTACACTTTTTTTTTTTTTTACTTTATTACAATGTCCCAGGGGGGACATCTGTCATGTGACAGATCGCTGATCTGGCACATCACAGATCGCTGTGACAGATCACAGATCGCTGTGACAGATCAGCGATCTGTCACAGGCACTGCTGCAGGCTTCCTCATGCCTGCGCTCTGCGGGCAGTGAGGAAGCCAGCTCCCTGCAGGCCCCCGGAGGTCCCCGCCGCCATATTGGATCCAGGGACCTGCAGGGAAGGAGACCCCCGCAGTGGTGCTGCACATTGCACTGCTGTGGGGGTTGCAGGGAAGCACCGAGAGAGCCCCCTCCCTGCCGATGCTTCCCTTGACCCTCGGTACACTGCGATCGTGTTTGATCGCAGTGTGCCAGGGGTTAACATGTTGGGGGCAGTCCGTGACCGCCCCTGACACATAGTGCCGGGTGTCAGCTGTGATAATCAGCTGACACCCGGCCGCGATCAGCTGCGCTCTCCCCGTGAGACGTACTATTCCGTCCTTGGGACTTAGGTCCCAGGTCACATGGACGGAATAATACGTCCAATGTAGGAAAGAGGTTAATGCTGCTAATGAGAAAATGAAGTCCCTTCATCAACTTCAAACTTGGAAGCTCAAAAACTACCACAAGGCAAGAAAGCAATCAAATGTAAATGGGTTTTTAAGACCAAGTATGACTCTGAAGGCAAGGCTCACAGATTTAAAGCAAGATTAGTAGCAAAAGGATATTCTCTGAAATATGGTGAAGATTATTATGCCACATTTTCTCCAGTTGCTAAACAGACCACATTCAGGACTCTAATGGCTATAGTTGCTTGTACAAAAGATGTTTGTCAGACATTCGAACATCAAAACTGCCTATTGACATGGTAACTTTGAAGAGGACTTGTACATAACTTAACATGAGGATTATATCAAAGAGGATGAAGAGAATCTCGTTTGCAAAGTAAAAAATCTCTCTATGGTCTTAACCCCCTCACAATCTATGATGTATAGGTACTATTTTATTTATTATGCTTTGCTTATATAGTGCTATTCTACAGCGCTTTACATACATTACCATTGCTGTCCCCATTCGGGCTCTCAATCTAAATTCCTTATCAGTATGTCTTTAGAGTGTGGGAGGAAACCTGGGTACCTGGAGGAAACCCACGCAAATATGGGGAGAGCATATGTCACAGGTCATGTATCCTTCTTTGATGCGGGCTCTGGCACTTGTCAGCTAATTTGATCAGCATCATGTGACCCTAACAGGCGCAAGTGGAAATGCGATCCACTCTTGGCTCTTAACATGTTAAATGACGCTGTCAATCTCTGAAGTGAGTCACAAACTCTGCCCATCAGCGCCCCTGTCACATGATCGCAGGGGCGCCAATTGGTGAAGCAAGTAAAGAGTAGAAAAAAAAGTTTTAAAAAATATTTCAAAAATTAAAAAGATATAAAAGTTTAAATCACACCGACTTTTGCCCTATTCAAAGTAAAACAATAAAAAGACACATATTTGGTATCGCTGCATTCCGAAATACCCAATATATCAAAATATAAACAGAATTAATCAGATCAGTAAACATGAAAAAAAATAAAACCGCTAGAATTACATTGTTTTTGGTCACCGCAACATTACAATAAAATGCAATAACAGATGATCAAAACATCATATGTACCCCAAAATGGTATCAGTAGAAACGTTAGCTTGGCGCACGAAAAACTACTCCACACTTTTTCACTATACGAACAAAAAAGAACCTAGACATGTTTTGTATCTGCAAACTTGTAATGACATGGAGAATCATAATGGCAGGTCAGTTTTAGCATTTAGTGAACATGGTGAAAAAAAAACCAATCCAAAACATTTGTGGAATTGCACTTTTTGCTATTTCACCGCACTTGGAATTTTTCTCACCTTTTCCAGTACACTATATCATAAAATTTATAGTGTCGTTCAAAAGTACAACTCATCCTGAAAAAAACACGCCCTCACATGGCCATATTGATGGAAAAATAGAAAAGTTATGGTTCTGGGAAGAAGGGGAGCAAAAAGCCAAAACGCAAAAACAGAAATTCCCAAGGTCATGAAGTGGGTTAACCCCTTCACCCCCAAGGGTGGTTTGCACGTTCATGACCGGGCCAATTTTTACAATTCTGACCACTGTACCTTTATGTGGTCATAACTCTCGAACGCTTCCATGGATCCCGGTGATTCTGACCTTGTTTTCTCGTGACTAGAGTTGAGCGATACCGTCCGATACTTCAAAGTATCGGATCGGAATGGATCGGCCGATCTTAAAAAAAAGTATCGGTATCGCCGATTCCGATACCGGAAGTCCCATTCAAGTCTATGGGACTTCCGGTATCGGAATAAGAAAAACCCTGTTTTTGCCTTGTACAGCCTCTCTGGGGTCTGTACGGGCCTTTCGGGGGGCTGTGCTGGCCTGCCAGGGGGTCTGTGCAGGCTCCGGTGGTCTGTGCCGGCCTGCCGGGGGGCTGTGCCGGCCTGCCGGTGGTCTGTGCAGGCTCCGGTGGGCTGTGCCGGCCTGAAGGGGGGCTGTGCCGGCCTGCCGGTGGTCTGTGCAGGCTCCGGTGGGCTGTGCCGGCCTGCCGGGGGGCTGTGCCGGCCTGCCGGGGGGGCTGTGCAGGCTCCGGGGGGCTGTGCCGGCCTGCCGGGGGGCTGTGCCGGCCTGCCGGGGGGCTGTGCCGGCTCCGGGGGGGCTGTGCAGGCATCGTCCGATGGGACTACAAGTCCCATCGGGCGATGCCTGCTACCATGACAGTGATTGACACATTAGCCAATGATGGGACAGTAGTAGTCCCATCATCCGGCTAATGTGTTGAATGTAAAAAAAAAAAAAAAAATTACATGCTACATACATGCTACATACATACAACATGCATACTACATGTAACATACATACTACATATATACTACATGCAACATGCATACTACATACATGCTACATTCATACTACATACATGCTACATTCATACTACATATATACTACATGCAACATACATGCTACATATATACTACATGCATGCAACATACATACAACATATATACTACATGCATGCAACATGCATACTACATATATACTACATGCATACTACATGCATGCTACATACAGTACATACTACATGCATGCTACATGCATGCTACATACATACTACATGCATGCTACATACATACTACATGCATGCTACATACATACTACATGCATGCTACATACATACTACATGCATGCTACATACATACTACATGCTACATACATACTACATATATACTACATGCATGCTACATACATACTACATGCTACATATATACTACATACATACTACATGCATGCTACATACATACTACATGCATGCTACATACATACTACATGCTACATACATACTACATACATACTACATACATACTACATGCATGCTACATACAATACATTCATACAATACATACATAGACATACAGTACATATAACATAGAGTAACATACTTACCAATACTTGTCACATTGTTCCCCGAAGCCATTGTCTTTTACGGAATAAATATTAACATAACAAACCACAAAAATACTCACCCATGATCCGAAGCAGTCCACGAGTGTGTCCCACGACGATCTTGGGTAGAGAACTGCAGCATCAGCTGATGCTGCCGTTCTCTACGGGCTGCAGGAATCCAATGACGGAAGGTAGGTATCCTTCCGCACTGTATTCCTCCGCCACTTAAAAAAAAAAAGTCCCTAGTCTCACTTTATGGTAAAAGCTGTGTGGGAATTTCCCACGCAGCAATGGCATAAAGTGAGACTAGGGACTTTTTTTTTTTAAGTGGCGGAGGAATACAGTGCGGAAGGATACCTACCTTCCGTCATTGGATTCCTGCAGCCCGTAGAGAACGGCAGCATCAGCTGATGCTGCAGTTCTCTACCCAAGATCGTCGTGGGACACACTCGTGGACTGCTTCGGTTCATGGGTGAGTATTTTTGTGGTTTGTTATGTTAATATTTATTCCGTAAAAGACAATGGCTTTGGGGAACAATGTGACAAGTATTGGTAAGTATGTTACTCTATGTTATATGTACTGTATGTCTATGTATGTATTGTATGTAGCATGCATGTAGTATGTATGTAGTATATATGTGGTATGTATGTAGCATGCATGTAGTATGTATGTAGTATATATGTGGTATGTATGTAGCATGCAGTATGTATGTAGCATGCATGTAGTATATATGTAGTATGTATGTAGCATGTAGTATGTATGTAGCATGCATGTAGTATGTATGTAGTATGTATGTAGTATGTATGTAGCATGCAGTATGTATGTAGCATGCATGTAGTATATATGTAGTATGTATGTAGCATGCATGTAGTATGTATGTAGCATGCATGTAGTATGTATGTAGTATGTATGTAGTATGTATGTAGCATGCAGTATGTATGTAGCATGCATGTAGTATATATGTAGTATGTATGTAGCATGTAGTATGTATGTAGCATGCATGTAGTATGTATGTAGTATGTATGTGGTATGTATGTAGCATGTAGTATGTATGTAGCATGCATGTAGTATATATGTGTTATGTATGTAGCATGCATGTGGTATGTATGTAGCATGTATGTAGTATGTATGTAGTATGTATGTAGCATGTAGCATGCATGTAGTATGTATGTAGTATATATGTGGTATGTATGTAGCATGTAGTATGTATGTAGCATGCATGTAGTATATATGTGTTATGTATGTAGCATGTAGTATGTATGTAGCATGCATGTAGTATGTATGTAGTATGTATGTAGTATGTATGTGGTATGTATGTAGCATGTAGCATGCATGTAGTATGTATGTAGTATATTTGTGGTATGTATGTAGCATGTAGTATATATGTAGTATGTATGTAGCATGTAGTATGTATGTAGTATATATATATTTATTTATTTTTTAACATTTAACACATTAGCCGGATGATGGGACTACTACTGTCCCATCATTGGCTAATGTGTCAATCACTGTCATGGTAGCAGGCATCGCCAGATGGGACTTGTAGTCCCATCGGACGATCCTTGCACAGACCCCCGGACATCAGCACAGCCCCCCGGCAGGCCGGCACAGCCCCCCGGCAGGCCGGTACAGACCCCCACAGGGTGCACAGACCACCGGCAGGCCGGCACAGCCCCCCGGCAGGCCGGTACAGACCCCGGGCAGTCCACACAGCCCCCTGGCAGGCCGGCACAGCCCCCCGGCAGGCCGGCAGAGACCCCCGGAAGGCCCGAAATGACGGCGCATCATGATGCGCACACACCGCGCATCATGATGACGTCATTTCGGCTGTCAATCAACTTTCAACTTCCGATTCCGATGCCGACTTCCGATATTGAAAAAATATCGGAAGTCGGTATCGGAATTCCGATACAGCAAGTATCGGCCGATACCCGATACTTGCGGTATCGGAATGCTCAACACTACTCGTGACATATTGTACTTCATGTTAGTGGTAAAATTTCATTCAAATAACTTGCGTTTATTTGTGAGAAAAACGGAAATTTGGCGAAAATGTTGAAAATTTCGCAATTTTACAACTTTGAATTTTTATGCCCTTAAATCACAGAGATACGGCACACAAAAAACTTGATAACTAACATTTCCCACATGTTTACTTTACATCAGCACAATTTTGGAACCAAAATTTTTTTTTGTTAGGAAGTTATAAGGGTTAAAAGTTGACCAGCGATTTCTCATTTTTACAACACCATTTTATTTTTAGGACCACATCACATTTGAAGCCACTTTGAGGGGTCTATATGATAGAAAATACCCAAAAGTGACACCATTCTAAAAACTGCACCCCTTAAGGTGCTCAAAACCACATTCAAGAAGTTTATTAACCCTTTAGGTGCGTCACAGGAATTTTTTTGAATATTTAAAAAAAATGAACATCTAACTTTTTTTCATAAAAAAAATACTTCAGGTTCAATTTTTTTTATTTTACCAAGGGTAACAGGAGAAATTGAACTGCAAAAGTTATTGTGCAATTTGTCCTGAGTACGCAGATACCTGATATGTGGGGGGGAACGACTGTTTCGGCGCATGGCAGAGCTCAGAATGGAAGGAGCGCCGTTTGACTTTTTCAATGCAAAATTGGCTGGAATTCAGATTGGACGCCATGTCACGTTTGGAGAGTCCCTGATGTACCTAAACAGAGGAAACCCCCTACAAGTGACCCCATTTTGGAAACTAGACCCCCCAAGGAACTTATCTAGATATGTGGTGAGAACTTTGAACCCACAAGGGCTTTACAGAAGTTTATAACGTACAGTGGTACAATTAAAAAATCATATTTTTTCCACAAAAATGATCTTTTCACTCCAATTTTTATTTTCCCAAGGGTAACAGGACCCTAAAAGTTATTGTGCAATTTGTCCTGACTACACTGATACCCCACATGTGGGGGTAAACCACTATTTGGGCGCATGGCAGAGCTCGGAAGGGAAGCAGCGCCATTTGACGTTTTTGGCTGGAATTGAGATCGGACACCATGTCGCGTTTGGAAAACCCCTGATGTACCAAAACAGTGGAAACCCCCCACAAATGACACCATTTTGGAAAATAGACCCCCTAAGGAACTTATCTAGATGTGTGGTGAGAACTTTGAACCCCCATGGGCTTCACAGAAGTTTATAACATAAAGCCATACAATTAAAAAATCATATTTTTTCAACAAAAATGATCTTTTCACCCTCAATTCTTATTTTTCCAAGGGTAACA
This sequence comes from Dendrobates tinctorius, assembly GCF_039654945.1. Lineage (NCBI taxonomy): Eukaryota > Metazoa > Chordata > Amphibia > Anura > Dendrobatidae > Dendrobates > Dendrobates tinctorius. Next base: position 97,698,186 of record NW_027361679.1, read on the forward strand.
GGACCCTAAAAGTTATTGTGCAATTTGTCTTGAGTACGCTGATACCCCACATGTGGGGGTAAACCACTATTTGGGCGCATGGCAGAGCTCGGAAGGGAAGCAGCGCCATTTGACGTTTTTGGCTGGAATTGAGATCGGACACCATGTCGCGTTTGGAAAACCCCTGATGTACCAAAACAGTGGAAACCCCCCACAAATGACACCATTTTGGAAACTAGACCTCCTAAGGAACTTATCTAGATGTGTGGTGAGAACTTTGAACCCCCATGGGCTTCACAGAAGTTTATAACATAAAGCCATACAATTAAAAAATCTTATTTTTTCCACAAAAATGATCTTTTCACCCTCAATTCTTATTTTTCCAAGGGTAACAGGACCCTAAAAGTTATTGTGCAATTTGTCCTGAGTACGCTGATACCCCACATGTGGGGGTAAACCACTATTTGGGCGCATGGCAGAGCTCGGAAGGGAAGCAGCGCCATTTGACGTTTTTGGCTGGAATTGAGATTGGACACCATGTCGCGTTTGGAAAACTCCTGATGTACCAAAACAGTGGAACCCCCCACAAATGACACCATTTTGGAAACTAGACCCCCTAAAGAACTTATCTAGATGTGTGGTGAGCACTTTGACCCCCCCAGTGCTTCACAGAAGTTTACAACGCCCGGGCGTGAAAATAAAAAATTCGTATTTTTTCCACAAACATGATCTTTTAGTCACCATTTTTTTATTTTCCCAAGGGTACCAGGAGAAATTGGACCCCAAAAGTTGTTGTCCAATTTGTCCTGAGTATGCTGATACCCCATATGTGGGAGAAAACTACTGTATGGGCACACGTCGGGGCTCGGAAGGGAAGTAGTGACGTTTTGGAATGCAGACTTTGATGGAATGGTCTGCGGGTGTCATGTTGCCTTTGGAGAGCCCCTAATGTACCTAAACAGTGGAAACCCCCCACAAATGACACCATTTTGTAAACTAGACCCCCCAAGGAACTTATCTAGATGTGTGGTGAGCACTTTGACCCCCCCAGTGCTTCACAGAAGTTTACAACGCCCGGGGGTGAAAATAAAAAATTCGTATTTTTTCCACAAACATGATCTTTTAGTCACCATTTTTTATTTTCCCAAGGGTACCAGGAGAAATTGGACCCCAAAAGTTGTTGTCCAATTTGTCCTGAGTACGCTGACACCCCATATGTGGGAGAAAACTACTGCATGGACACACGTCGGGGCTCGGAAGGGAAGCAGTGACGTTTTGGAATGCAGACTTTGATGGAATGGTCTGCGGGTGTCATGTGCGTTTGGAGAGCCCCTGATGTACCTAAACTATTGAAACTCCCCACAAGTGACCCCATTTTGGACACTAGACCCCCCACGGAACTTATCTAGATGTGTGGTGAGCACTTTGAACCCCCAAGTGCTTCACAGAAGTTTATAACACTCGGACGTGAAAATAAAAAAATCATTTTTTTCCACAAAAATGATATTTTTGCCCCCAATTTTTTATTTTCCTAAGGGTAACAGGAGAAATTGGACCCCAAAAATTGTTTTGCAATTTGTCCTGAGTAGGTTGATACCCTACATGTGGGGGTAAAACACTGTTTGGGCGCATAGCAGAGCTTGGAAGGGAAGGAGCACCATTTGACTTTTTCAACTCAGAATTGGCTGGAATTGAGATCAGACGCCATGTTGCATTTGGAGAGCCCCTGATGTGCCCAAACAGTGGAAACCCCCAATTCTATCTCCAACCCGAACCCCAACACGCCCCTAACCCTAGCCCTAACCCTAGCCCTAACCCTAGCCCTAGCCCTAACCCTAGCCCTAACCCTAGCCCTAACCCTAGCCCTAGCCCTAACCCTAACCCTACCCTAACCCTTCCCCAACACACCCCTAGCCCTAACCCTAGCCCTAACCCTAATGGAAAAATGGAAATAAATACATTTTTTTAATTTTATTATTTTTCCCTAACTAAGGGGGTGATAACGGGGGGTTTGATTTACTATTTATGGCGGTTTTTATGTTTGGCGGCTGTCGCACGCTAAAAGACGCTTTTTATTGTAAGAATAGTTTTTGCATCACCACATATTGAGAGCTATAATTTTTCCGTATTTTGACCCACCGAGTCATGTGAGGTCTTATTTTTTGCGGGACGAGTTGACGTTTTTATTGGTACCATTTTCGGACACGTGAAATTTTTTGATCGCTTTTTATTCTGATTTTTGGGACGCAGAATGAACAAAAACCAGCGTTTCATGAATTTCTTTTGGGGGGGTGCGTTTACACCGTTCCGCGTGCGGTAAAATTGATAAAGCGGTTTTATTCTTCGGGTCAGTACGGTTACAGCGATACCTCATTTAGGTCGTTTTTTTATGTTTTTGTCGGTTTTATGCAATGAAAACTATTTTATATAAAAAATAATTATTTTTGCATCGCTTTATTCTGTGAGTTATAACTTTTTTATTTTTTCGCTGATGATGCTGTGTTGCAGCTTGTTTTTTGCGGGACAAGATGACATTTTCAGCGGTACCATGGATATTTATATGCGTCTTTTTGATCGCGCGCTATTGCACTTTTTGTTTGGCGGTATGATAATAAATCATTATTTTTTGCTTCGTTTTTTATTTTTATTTTTTAAGGGGTTCGCTAAAGGGGTTAACTAATGGGACAGTTTTATAGGGCAGGTCGTTACGGACGCGGCGATACCTAATATGTGTACTTTTATTGTTTTTTTTTTTATTATTTTCAAAAAATGAATTTATTGGGGAATATTTTTTTTTTTTTTTGCTAATTTATTTGGCGATTTTTTTAAATTTATTTTTACACTTTTTTTAATTTTTTTTTTACTTTATTACATAGTCCCAGGTGGGACATCACTGTCCTGTGACAGATCGCTGATCTGTCACATCACAGATCACTGTGACAGATCAGCAATCTGTCACAGGCAGTGCACAAGGCTTCCTCATGCCTGCGCTTTGCAGGCACTGAGGAAGCCAGCTTCCCCAGGCCCCCGAAGGCCCCCGTCGCCATCTTGGATTCGGGGGCCTGGAGGAAAGGAGCCCCCCACAGCAGCGCTGCACATTGCGCTGCCGTGGGGGGCTCAGGGAAGCACGGAGGGAGCCCCCTCCCTGCCGATGCTTCCCTTTAACTCCCGGTCCACCGCGATCGCGTTTGATCGCGTGTGCAAGGGGTTAACGTGTCGGGGGCGGTCCGTGACCGCCCCTGACACATTGTGCCGGGTGTCAGCTGTGATAATCAGCTGACACCCGGCCGCGATCAGCGGCGCTCACCACGTGGGCGCCGCTGATCGCGGTAGACGTACTATACCGTCCCCGGTCATACGGGCCCGGGTACCGTGGACAGGATAGTACGTCTCATGTCAGGAAGGGGTTAAGCAATCGGCAAGAGAGTGGAATAAGAAAATAAACTAAGTCTTATTGGAAGAAGGAGTTTAAGCAGATCCATGTTTATACACAAAATGTACAGTTGGAAAGCGGATGTATATTCTCTTATATGTGGACGATGTGTTTATGGATCATCAAGAGGAAACAGAAATTGCAAAGATGACACAGCAACTATGACTCAACTGGATATCGCAGCAACAACTGGAATTCTTTGCAGATATCTGGAAAAAACACACCAAAAAGGCTGGAATGCTGTTAAGAGAGTACTTTGATATTAGAAAAAGACTCAAGACATAAATTTAAGGATATCTGCAACAGGAGATTTAAAACTCACAGGTTATGTGGATGTAGACTAGGCTTGTGACTTAAGTGATCGTAAATCAGCAAGTGGTTATTTGCTCCAGCTTGCAAAAAGATCAATTTCTTGGTCTAGCAGAAAACAGGTGTCTATAGCCTTGTCATCTACAGAAGCAGAGTATGTGACTACTGTCCGCGCAAGTCAAGAGGTGTTTGGTTAAACCAATTATTAGGTGATCTTGGTAAACCATCAACTCAACTGATGGTGATTTATGAAGACAAACAAGGATGCATTAAACTTGCTTGCAGTGAAAAGATCAATGTGAGAACAAATCACATTGACGTTAAACATAGAACGTGGCATAATTGAGTTTGTTTATTGTGAGACTAACCAGATGATATCTGATGTAATGATAAAGCCACTTCCAAGATCCAAATTTGAAGAATTCAGAACCACTATGGTACTAACAGGATAAGTAGTTGTTGAGTGAGGGTGGAATAATGCTTATTGTTGTGCACCCCTGGTCAAAATTACTGTTATTGGCAACAAGTTGATAACGAAATGATCTCTAAAAGGCCTAAACTTAAAGATGACACATTTTCTTTGTATTTTAGGCAAAAAAATATTCAAAACATGAGAAATCCAGCTCAATGAACTTGACCTCATGATGGCATCATGACATCATGATTAAGGGTGCGTAGCCACCTGAAACGCGTCGATGTCGCATATCATGTAGCTGTCAACAATAATGTTGTTTTACCCTCTGCTGAGCACTTTTTGTTGAATAAAGGAAAAGTTTTTTCACAAGTTCGTTGAGCTGGATTTCTCATGTTTTGATTGCTCCACGCCTTGACACAGTGTTCCCCATGCTCCGAACACCTAAGGATGTCTACTACGGTGAGCTGGACTTTTTTCTACTAAAAAAAAATGTTGTCATCTTTTACATTTTAAAAAACCTACAAAGAATGAAGTATTAAGCCCAAAGAATAAAATTCAATAATGTTTATTAGTATGAAAAAGACATACAGATTAAAAATTGGAGATAGATACAGGAAAACTACAGTACTAAGGTGACCCAGACAACTGTAATGTAGTAGTGTACAACTGTAATGTAAGTGTAGTTTCTGTCTCCAGCAATAGTGCTATATTGCCAGCAAAGCATCATGCAGGGACGCTGGCTTACTCACCGCCTTGGCCGCAGCAGCGTCCTCGGAAGGCGCTACCTTCTCCTCTGTATGTGCTGCACTGTGGTCCAGTGGCGTGCATAGTAAGAGCGTGTGTGGGCTCTCCTGCTCTTAAAGGTCTGCGCACACATGGTATAATGCCCCCAGCTAACAGTTGGGAGGCATTTACTTAATGTGAGCCCCTGTAAAATGTCTTCTAGCTACTGGCAGGGAGGCTTCTTTTATAAAAGGCACCTTCCCCAATAGAGTGGTGCCTGAGCAACCCCTATAGTTAGTGGTGTTATGTGCACTGGCTGGGAGGCATCTGTATAAAAGGCACCCTCCCCAATAGGAAGGTGCCTGAGCAACCCCTATAATTAGTGGTGTGCAACTGAATGTTGCCAGGTCCCATGTCTGTTAAAACCTTCCCATTTCTTGTGTCCCGTTGGTCCAGTATAGGTTGCCCTTGTTCCTGTGTACACTTCGGCGGGGTCCATATCCTGAAACCATGTCCATGGTATCTGTACCCCATGGCTGCATCAGTTGTACCAGAACTGTTACCTGAGACCTGTGTCTGCACAGTCTGAACCCATCTCAAGTGGCCATCTTGTCTGCACAGCCTGAACCTGTCCCAAGTTGCCGTCCTGTCTGCACAGTCTGAACCCATCCCAAGTGGCCTTCCAGGCCTGTCTAGGAATCTGAATAATGGCTTAGATTCTTGGGGTCAGCTGCCACTGTCGGACGCTGCCCTGAAGGGTATAATTTCCAAAATAGGGTGTCAATATGTTCACTACACTGCTACATGAATTCAATGAAGGATGTAGTTGGTAAAATGGGGTCACTTTTAGGGGAATTGTTTGTTGCTCTGACACCTCAAAGGCTGTTTCATTCCAATCTCCTTCCCTTCTGAGCTTTGCAGTGTGCCTGAACACTAGCTTCTGACTACATATTGGGTATTGGAGTAATTGAATGAAATTTTTTTTATAAATTGTGAGGTCTATTTTCTCTTATTTGGGGCTAAATCAACATTTTTGTGAACATATCTTTTTTATTGCGTCACATACCAATCTTATAGAATACTGTTTATTGCTCTCTACACTCCTAGATTAATTCCTTACAGAGTATAGTTACCAAAATGTGATCACTTATGTGAGATTTCTGCTATTTTGGCACGTCGGGGACTCTTTAAAAGCAACACAGAATCTGCAATCTGTTCTATCCAAAAGTACGCTTCAGAAGTCAAATAGCGCTCCTTCCCTTCTGAGAGCTGCCGTGTGCCCAAAGGGTAGTTTCCAACTATATCCCTTCTATTATACACTTTCAGAAGAAGTTGGATAACAAGTTTTTGGGTCCATTTTATATTGCTACTCTTTGTGAAAATCAAAAATATGGGATAAAAGCAACATTTTAGTGGAAAAAATTTATTTTTTTACATTTTGCAGCGCAATTTTATAAAAATCTATGAAGTACTTGTGGGTACTTAAAGGTAAAGGTCAACAAACCCCTAGATGAAGACCTTGAGGGGTATAGTCTCCAACATGTAAATACTTGGGGTGGTTTTTACTGTTCTGAGACTTCATGGGCTCTGCAAATCGCAATCTATTCCATCCAAAATTGCACTTCAAAAAGTCAGATAGCACTGTGTTCCCTTCCGAGACCTGCCACATGTCCATATAGTAGTTTCTGACCACATATGGCCTATCTGCATACTCAGGAGAAATTGCACAATGATTTGTTTGGTCAATATTTTCCTGTTACACCTTCTGAAAATGAAAAAAAAATCAACATTTTTTCGGGAAAATTTCATTTTTTTTCCTTTCACCTTGCGTCAAATCTTGTGAAGCACCTAAAGAATTAAAAAGTGTTTTGAATACCTTGAAGGGTGCAGTTTTTAAAAAAAATGGTTTTGTTAGGTTAGGTTTTCTGTCCTCAAAGTTATGGGGAAAAAAACGAATCAGGTTTTAGGGACCAGTGAAGTAGTCATTAAAAAAGCAGATTTTGTAAATTTAATTGAAAATTTGCTGCTAAAGATTTAACACATTCACAAAAAAAGTACCAAAAATGACGATGACAGAAAAATGATGACATATGGTAAATGTCATTTATTACCATTTTTGTGCAGAATGACTATTTTAAGATAATAAAAGTTCAATAATTGCAATTGATTTTCCAATTTTTCATCAAATTTTAGGTATTTTTTTCAATAAATGCAAATGATGTTGAACTAAAGTTACTACTAAAAAAGTTCAGTATATCACAAAGCAAATCACTGTAAAATCTTAAAGCATTCCAGAGTCATTATCAAATAATGTAAAACATGCCAGATTTTAAAAATTTGGCCATAGCAAAATGATGAATATGGGCTTTTGTGGAGAGGAGTTAAATTAGAAGTGTGTGCCAAAATTCCTGCATACTGATTGCAAAAGACCGATCACTAGTTATCACAAATGATTGATTACAGTTGTTAATAATTTCAAATGTGACACAACCAATTATTAGTGGAATGGTGGAAATGACTTTTACTGATTTCAAAAGACCGATCACTAGTTATCACAAATGTGTGATTACAGTTGTTAATTTCAAATGTGACACAACCAATTATTAGTGGAATGGTGGAAATGACTTTTTTACATTGATTTTGAATCAATTAAAAGCTACATTTTATATTTACTCCTGTACATTAACTGAATGATGTAAAATAGTAAAAGCAATATTTAAAGTGTAATTGTTGGTTTATTTATTTCTTAAATCTATAATACAACATTGTAATATACACTACTAGGACAACCCCTTCTTGATCAAAATGTTTGGCCTCCATAAAACAATAAAGCTTATTCTGACCTCCCATGCCGGCGCCGTTCCCTCGGTGTCGGCACTCGCTCACCCGGAGCTCTTGTGCCGTTGGGTTTACACGTGGCGCTGGCGCCCAATTAGCGCTGGTGTTGTTGTCCCCGCCTCCCGACGAGTGTAGCATGAAGAGGCAATCCAGGCTGCAGCTGATCCCTGGACTTCCTTTTACTGCTCAATTCGACACGAGGCAGGAACAGTGTCACAGGAACAGCATGTGAGCCCTGGGGAGAGCAAGCGTCGACACCGTGGGAATGGCATCAGCATGGGAGGTGAGTATAAGCTTTATTATTTTATGAGAACTAAGCGAGGGGTATGAGAAGAATTTGTCCAAGTGGTGGACAACTTCTTTAACATTGTATTGAAAATTGAAATCACAAAGTGAACAGCACAAAATTTAAAAATAAGAATGGCAGAATTGCTAATTTTTATCAATTCCTACAAAAGTAGGCCTAATAATATTAAAAGTTAATAAATATACAGACTAGAGAGAAAAAACAGAATGTAAACAATAGATAATTCTCTGTTAACACAATTCTTTTAAGGCTCAAATATTGACTTTTTATATTACTCTCTCTCAGTAATCTTGCTTTTTGTTTTTTTAGACTCAGACTTCTTGATTCAGAAAAAGAGCACACATGCACATTAACCACAATGTCTGGTCTGGAAGCCTCTAATAAGCTTGTGAAAAGTCATTGTAAATGGAGAGAGAGCAGTGTCAGCTATGACATTGCCTATTGTGAATGCATCCTGTGTTATTAGCTGTGTATAGAAGTGTTATCAGTCATTTGAATCATGCCTCTGCTGAAAAGAAGCTTTGCTGAAAACTCTTCCTGAAAGGACAGGAAGTATGTTCCTAAAAAGGCCCCAGTGGCCATTGTGAAAATTGCAAGATTACTATTTTTTTTTTAGTAAAGACAGTGATCTTAAAATCTTAAAAAAAACATGTAACACAAAAACAATAGGTCACTTCCTTTAATAGCAACTGTCATTTCAGCAGGGCTTAATCCCATAATGTTTACTAACACATACTAGGTAGTTCATAGAGAACTTGTATCAAGTGTACACGTTGTCATCTATTCATATCTTAGGTGTTAGCTTTCTTATTGATGTGAATCTGAGCACTGAGACTAAGGTCGGGATCACACTACCGTGTGTGATGTGAGAAACTTGCACAAGTCTCTCAAATCAACACCCGGTGCTATCGTCGGCACTCAGGACCGGAGCTGTGGCTGCATGTATTTCTATTTATTTCTATGCAGCCACAGCTCCGGTCCTGAGTGCCGATGGGTGTTGATGAGAGAGACTCGTGCGAGTTTCTCGCATCACACACGGTAGTGTGATCCTGGTCTAAAGGCCCCGTCTCACTAAGCGATCTCGGTAGCGAGATTGCTGCTGAGTCACAACTTTTGTGACGTAACAGCGATCTCACCAGCGAGATCGCTGTGTGTGACAGCAATCAGCGAGCGGCCCCCCTGCCGGTATCGCTGATCGCTGGAAGAAACCTCTGGACATTTCTTTGGTCGCTGGTCTCCCGTTGGCCAGCACGCATGGCTGTGTGTGACAGGCGGGAGCCCAGCGATCAGGTGTAAAAAATAATAAAAAAAATAAAAAATATAGTTATTCTCACCTTCTGACGTCGCGTTCAGCCATCCTGCCTCTCTCCACGCTCCGGTCCCAGTGATCCTTTGCACGAATGACTGCGAGACTTCGCGCTCCCGCGAGACCGTGACATCTCGCGGTCATTCGTGCAAAGGATCACTGGGACCGGAGCGTGGAGAGAGGCAGGATGGCTGAATGGGACGTCGGAAGGTGAGAATAACTATATTTTTTATTTTGATTCTATTTTTTACACTGATGGCCAGCGATGCTGGGCGCTCGGCATCGCTGTGCTGATCGCTGGTGAAGCTGTCTGTGTGACAGCTCACCAGCGATCACATAGCGACTTACCAGCGATCCTGACACCTTGATATCGGTGTCGGGATCGCTGGTAAGTCGCTTAGTGTGACGGGGCCTTAACACTTTTCTTAGCAACAGGAATCAAAAGAAGTAGCGATTCAACATATGCACTGCTTCTCCTTGCAAGTCTACTGTATAGGACTAATGAGACAGCTGATTACAACTGTTTAAAGTTTAGCTAAACAGGATTTTAATCTTCAAGCAATTGCTGCTGTTCACTCCAGAAAAGTCCCTCTTAAAAGAAAATGCTCAGCTGTTTCTCACAGCCTTCAATGTGCTTCAAATGGCAACTACATATTTATCTGCAGTAGATATAATGTATCTCGACTTCAGCAAAGCATTTGATTTCATTTTTAGAGTCAGACAGGGTTTGCCTACGTTGAGCGGGGGCGCCATTACGTTTCCCCCCCTAGGGTGCCAACCTCCGCTGCCAGGTAGGGAAACTGAGTATTAGCTATCTGTTCCCTTAGATTCTTTCCATAAATCATTAATTATTTTGCCCTGGTTATTGAATATTTAGCACCTGTGAATGATCCACTCACCAATAGGTGTTTTTTTTATACTGTATATTGACCTTTTTTTAGAGGTACATAATGAAAGCTAATTTTTACATCTGTTTTTTGTTTTGGTTTATATATTGGATACCAGACCTCAATTCATCTATTTGTTTTTTTGTTTTTTTTTTTGGGGGGGGGGTCATCATTATTCTCATTTGCACATGGAAACAAGAGAAGCAATGGAATGAAACTGAAAGAGAGATGGTACAGATTAGATATTAGAAAAAACTTTTGACAGTGAGGGTGATCAATGAGTGGAACAGGCGGCCACGAGAGGTGGTATGTTTTCCTTCAATGGAAGTTTTTAAACAGAGGCTGGACAGACTCCTGTCCAAGATGGTTTAGAGAATCCTGCATTAAGCAAGGAGATGGACCAGATGACTCCTGAGGAACCAACCAACGCTAACATTCTATGATTCTATGACCCTGGCTTGCAAATGTTTCACTCCTTTAATTTTCTCACCAAATCCCAGTGCACTAAGTTGGAATCCACCATGTAGCAACTTCATATGTTCATTTTGGATACAGAGGTACTGCACCTTCTCCTGAGGTGTGGTACCCCACCATCCAGGTAAGTTGGAGGCTCCCGACCACGCTCCAACACCTGCATCCCACACAACAGAGCAAAGCCACATTGCGGTTCTCTGCTTGGAGTGTAGCAGAGCACCTTTGGTGGCTCCCTGCTTGGAACACGAAACGTGCTGGGAGGCAGGTGGAGTTAGAATACATAAAAGAGTGGGAAGGTTTAGAATTGGGGGAGTTCGCGGTCAGTCAGTCAGAGAGTCACTCAGAGAGGAGTGAGGAAAGGAGATCCATGGAAGAGGGATGGAGGAAGGAGGTGCTGCAGCAGATCTCAGTGACCTGGGTCTGCTGGCACGGGAAAGGAAAGAAGGAGAAAGACATTGAACCGAAACCTGATCTTCCATAAGAAGGAAAGACTAGTACGGAACGTAGGACTAAAAGGGAACAGAGGACGTGGGTAAGAGGAAGAACCCTGCCTAGAAGTTCTAAGCGCAAGGCCGGGGCCCAGTCCCCGAGGTTGTATGGACACTAATGGTTCTACAGCAGACACCGGTGGAGTGTGGGCTGTAAATGCACTACTCCCATCTAAGACTTGGGGGCACAACAGCAACATTGATAGTGAGCGGGGACACAGGAGTAAGGAGTCCCTGAAGCAGGCTACAACTGTCTGCCGTACAAGTAGAGTTCTTGGGAACATCTGTCAGGAGGCACTCAGTACTAGGAGTACTACCAAAGGCGCTATAAGAGGAGACGTTCAGAAAGGCACATGTTGGAGGAGTGTTGGAAGGGAGCATTCCATCTGGCCTGGAGGTTGATTGAGTCCCTGACCCGGAGGACACAGCACGGAGGCAGGCACCTGTGTGTACTACAGACTGTGAGTAAAGCATTGGAACTACAAGCCCTGGTGTCCTCCATTCATTCTTGCGCCAACGCACCCAGCACCGCTACATCTGGATACCAGCTCCTACAACGCTTGCGCCTCTCCTCTACCGCGACATCTACACTGCCCTGGGGCTACAGCTCCACCTGTGGGGAGCTTCACCATCTTGGCTGCAACACAGCCCCAGAGGATCTGCATGCAGCGTCGGCTCAACATCTCACTTGCCGAACACCACAGGTGGCGTCACAAACTATTCCATTAACTACATTCCACCATTCAACTCCCCCTTTTTTCATTGGGCGCCCAGGGCTACGGACCGGGTCACCACTGCTGTGACATTCCCATCTGAGAGACCGGCCTGGTACCGAGTACCACGGGAGGGCGACCCATTAGCTTTACTGCACAGGTCAGGTGTGAACAGGACCAAAAACAGTTGTGAGAAGTTGATAACTTGCACGGTGAAATATATTTCTGGAAAACACAAAGCATGCTGGACTGAGATTGGAAATAATGCTGGTTGTAGCATGGAAGTCAGGAGTAGCAGAGGTGGATGATTAAATATCTGTCTGGAGTGGAGTCAAGTGAATAAAAAGAAAAACTTCTGTTAATCTTGAAGCATCTATGAGCAATGCTACTTAATACTCAAACACTGGACGCTGCCTTAGCTGACCTTAAAATGCAAAAAGTGATGATCTCAGAAGACTTTGCCAGGTTACCTGAGAAATACAGTATGGACGTCTGCAAAGGGAAGCAGCCATAGGAGAAGGGAGCAAGACCTGGCGCTGGATTCAGGACAAGTGAGTAATAAACTCCAACAGGGTCTACCAATAGGTTCCACTGTTTTTGAACTCGGCACCATAATCACTTCTCTCTGGCAGATATAGTATTTACAGACACTCCATATACTCATGCTGGAAAAAACATACTCAGGCCAGTGACACCCTCACCACTTACACCATTTCAGCAGCTGCTTATAAAATATTCCTGCACACCTCTTTGATTCATGGTCATCTAAGCTATTCTTCCGTCTGATAAATGTGCTTATGACCGGAGGTCCGACTAAGATCCAGTGGGTCACAAACCGAGACTGAGGCAGAAATCCCAAAAGAGTCTTTACTCAAACAGCAGATAAAGTAGAACTCAGTATATGGAAGAAACAAATTGAATACCCTTATCCAGTACACTCACTCAGCTGGAGCTGAAATCACTATGCCAATCCGAGGTTCCCTGAAGAGTGTATTACACAGGGATTTGAAATAAATTTACCTATCAGAAAGGTTAATTCAGGTACTCAGAGAGCAGGTGTAAATTGAAGGTAGCGATATCAAGGGACCCCCTGGAATGGCACACTGAGTATAACCTATACAAACCTACAATAACAATATATATAAATATAATACAAAGGTCCTTAAGCGCTTCAACTAGGGATACCCTGGTGTCTATGACTATGGTACCTTTAACCTGAGGTGAGTCTCCTCTCAGGCATATAGATTGCATCGGCTGCAGCCAGTCCCAAATCTTCAGCGCCAATCAGTTGCAGCAACGCAAGGTTCCTTGTCTTGTCGGTCGGTGCCGAGCCCAAACACCGGGGACTTATAGTTCTGTAGAATCAAGATGCTGTCTCTCTTCCTGTATAATAAAGAAAACTTGGCACTCAACTTCTAGAATATTTTTTTGGATTTTTTAATGCAGCCAGAAAATAATAGACGTTTCGGCATCACTGGCCTTCATCAGTAACAGACTGCAGTATAGTAGTTAATCGCAATCAGTGTGGTAGTAGAAATGACACCATAGTCACTTTAAATGTGCCTGGTCATGCAGCAGGCGCTGGGCATGGAGCCTGAATCAAATAGTACCTGGGTGGGTGGCGGTGCCGTGCAGACATCAGCGACCCAGAATCCACTGTTGGTCTCTCTTCCTGTAGTCCTCTCTCCTAGAAGCAATACGCCTGTTTCTGTATAAAATGTTTGTCCATATTGCTGCTCAGCTCATCACAACAAGGACTTCACAGAGATCTACAGTCACACAGCTCTCAGTCTCTGTTCCACAGCAAGGTCTTAGGCTCCCAAGATGAAGAGTTGCAGTACACAGTCTCTTACAGCGTTCAATCACTTTGCTTCTCACAAGCTGCTCCATACACATAGTGTCTCACAGGGCAGTCTCCCTTCTCTTCAGGAAGCTTCCCTTACAGCTCTAGACAGCCAACACTAGGCCCCACCCCAAGCACACACAGACTCTCGGGCACTTGCAGCACCTGCACTTAGCTGCAGCAGGCCAACACCACAGGGTCCTAGTGCTCTCCTGGTGTAATCACAGTTCACCCTCTTACATGCCACCCCACTAGAGGTTGGCGTCCCCGACATACCTCCCCACTCAAAGTTGTCCTGTGCATATCGCTGGGGCAGTATTCCTGCTGTATATCGGGTCGGGTAGTTCTCCAGAGGCCTACTCCAACAGGAGCCTCTTCTGTGGAGTTGACAGAGGGTGTGAGTGAGGTTGTCTCCTCTTGCGGCACGGCGTCCTGTGACACAGCATCAGGACCAAGCAGCTGACCTGATGCTCTCTCCTCAGCAGGATCCACCACATCCTCAACACTCTCGTCACACGGGGACAGATTGGTCAAAGGGGGCAAGTAAGCAGGCGCAGGAGAAGGCACACCATCAAATCATCATTGAATTTGATGGTGTGCCTTCTCCTGTGTCCCTAGGGATGGGTACTCTTAATTATCAATAAGAGTACCCATCCCTTGGGACGCGGCCTCTGGTTCTATGGGAATGGGAGCCGAATCTTCAAACCAGCACTGCTGTAGCATGTTACGGTGCAAATTACGGGCTGGCCCCCCTGTCCCCACAAGCTCGACCTCATACACTGGAATTTCGGTATTCGCCTGTTATTTTTTATCAGATACGGAGTCGTCTCCCATCGGTCACTCAGCTTTCCTGACTGCCGTTTTGCCCTCACCAACACTCTATCTCCTGGAGAAGGCCACCTGCCGAAGATGATCATCCACCACCTGGTGCACCACCCTCAACCTCCGCCGGTGTTATCGTACCAATTCGGATACAGTCCGAGGGGGATTGGAGGATGGATCCGGCATGTTCAAATCCTCAATGTCTCGGGCTGGGTCTCCCAAACATCAACATGCATGGTGAATAGCCAGTCGTGCTGTGTACTCTATTATTATAGGCCCACATCAATTCGGGGAGATACTCAGCCCAGCGTGCCTGCTGTTGACCCTTTAATGTCCTCAACATTTGCAACAGGGTCCAATTAAAATGCTCACATGCCCCGTAACCCTGGGAGTGATAAGGCGTTGTTCACGATTGTTTGATACCATATAGCTGGTGCAGCTCCTTCATCAGCATCCCCTGGAAGCATGCCCCTTGATCCGAGTGTATTCTCTGCGGACACCAGAATACTTTGAAGAAATGTCAACACACGGCCTCTTGTCGGCACAGCTACAGCATACTTGGCAAAGTGATCTGTCATTACCAGGCAATATGAGCACCCTGACGCAGAGTACCCTATCAAAACGTAGTCAATCATGAGTAGCTCTAGCGGAGCGCAAAGCGGAAGTCTTAATAGACTGCCTGGGAGCCCACTGCTCAGGGCTTTTGCTGAGCCCACAGACCCGACACTGCCGTCACGTGTCTGCCACCATCCCTCCCAACTCAGGGCAATAGAGCAGTCACTGCAACCACTGAAGTATCTTTTCACTTCCAAAGTGAACCCCCTTCTTATGCGCCTCGTGAGCAACCACCAGACCCATCCACACAGGGATTATCAGTTAGTACCGGTGCTGCAGCTCAGATGGTAGGTACACCTTATGATACAAAAGGCCCCATTCTACACACAACGTGTCCCATTGTCGCAGTAGTTTCTTTCCTTCCGTGGACAGTTGAGACTGGGCCAGACCTCGTTTTGTACCCAACGGCGCACAAAGGCAATGTCCGGGCACTCATCCTGGACCTTTGCCCAGTCTGAGGGCATTTTACCCAGGACACAGGCACCCCACTTGAGTGTACCACACTTCGGAAGATAGGTATCTGCCCCAAGGCCAGAGTTTCAGTGTCATCAAGTTGGTCATCTACATCTTCCCCCGAGGACCCAAGGGGTACCCTTGACAATGCATCTGCATTTCTGTTTCCTCGGCCAGAGCAGAATTTAATGCGATAATTGAACTTGGCAAGGCAGGCGACCCGCCGCTGCTCCAATGCTCCCAGTTTTGCATTCTCTAAGTGAGCCAGCGGGTTGTTATCTGTCATGACTAGCACCTCAGCTCCTGTTAGATACTCAGCAAAGCGTTCTGTTATGGCCCACACCAGAGCCAGCAATTCCAGCCGAAATGAGCTGTAGTTAGCCGGATTTCGCTCGGAGTCTCTTAAAAACCTGCTGCCATAGGCAGTCTCTCACTCTCGGCCATCCTGCACCTGTGCTAGTACTGCCCCCAATCCATGAAGACTACCGTCTGTGTACAACAGAAAAGGGGTGTCAAACCGGGTATACGCCAACAACAGGGAGGCTTTCACTTCATCAAATGCCTTTTCCTGCTGGGGCCCCCACTGAATAGGGCGGTTTCGAGGACCCAGCGCTGTTCCTCTTAAAAGTTCGTTTAGGGGATCCACCACTTGTGAGAATTTAGGCACAAAATGCCGATAGTGTCCTGCTAGGCCCAGGAAGGCACGCACTTCTCACAGGTCGTGAGGAGGCGGCCACTCTTGTACCGTCTTAACCTTACTGGCCACAGGTAGCACCCCATCCGGGGTCACCAGGTGCCCCAAATACTCAATCTTGCTCTGGAACAGTTGACTTAGAATCATAGAATCGTAGAGTTGGAAGGGACCTCCTGGGCCATCTGGTCCAACCCCCTGCTCAAAGCAGGATTCGCTAAATCATCCCAGTTAGATGTCTGTCCAGCCTCTGTTTGAAGACTTCCATTGAAGGAGAACTCACCACTTCTCGTGGCAGCCTGTTCCACTCATTGATCACTCTAACTGTCAAAATGTTTTTTCTAATATCTAATCTGTGTCTCCTCCCATTCAGCTTCATCCCATTGCTTCTAGTCTTTCCTTGTGCAAATGAGAATAAAGTTGATCCTTCTACAATGTGACAGCCCTTTAGATATTTGTAGACAGCTATTAAGTCTCCTCTCAGTCTTCTCTTTTGCAAACTAAACATTCCCAAATCCTGCAACCTTTCCTCATAAGACAGGGTTTGCAGACCGGTCACCATTCTGGTCGCTCTTTTCTGAACTTGCTCCAGTTTGTTGAAGTCTTTTTTAAAATGTGGTGCCCAAAATTGGACACAATATTCCAGATGAGGTCTGACCAAAGAGGAGTAGAGGGAAATAATTACTTCACGTGATCTAGACTGTATGCTTCTGTTAATACATCCTAGAATTGCATTTGCCTTTTTTGCTGCTGCATCACACTGTTGACTCATATTCAGTCTGTGATCTATTAGTATACCCAAGTCTTTTTCACATGTGCTGTCACTTAGCCCTATTCCTCCCATTCTATATATGCTTTTTTCATTTTTATTGCCCAGATGTAGTACTTTGCATTTCTCCCTGTTAAAAACCATTCTGTTAGTTGCTGCCCACTTCTCCAGTTTATTTAAATCTTTTTGAATCCTCTCTCTCTCTTCTCTAGTATTAGCTATCCCTCCTAGCTTTGTGTCATCAGCAAATTTAATCAGTTTACCCTCAATTCCTTCATCTAAATCATTGATAAAGATGTTGAACAATACAGGGCCCAGGACAGAGCCCTGTGGTACCCCACTTGAGACATTCTTCCAACTGGATGTGCAGCCATTTACGACCACTCTTTGGGTCCGATCACTAAGCCAGTTATGAATCCACCTAACAGTTGCCTTGTCCATTCCATACTTAGTCATTTTTTCAATAAGGATTGTATGAGAGACTTTGTCAAATGCTTTGCTGAAGTCAAGATATACTATATCTACAGCATTTCCTTGATCCACCCAATCAGTAATACCATCATAGAAGGAAATTAAATTAGTCTGACATGACTTATTAGTTACAAACCCATGCTGACTCTGTTTAATCACTTCATTCTTATCCAGGTATTGACATACATGTTGTTTAATAATTTGTTCAAAGATCTTTCCTGGTATAGAAGTCAGACTCACCGGCCTATAGTTGCCTGGGTCCACCTTCTTCCCCTTTTTGAAGATAGGAACAACATTTGCTCTTCTCCAGTCTTCTGGCACTTCTCCTGTTCTCCAAGAATTTTCAAAGATTATGGAGAGGGGTTCAAAAATTTCTTCTGCTATCTCCTTCAGTACTCTGGGGTGTAATTCATCTGGACCTGGAGACTTGAATACATTTAGGTTAGCTAAGTGTTTCCTCACTATCTTTCTGTTTATAGATATCCTGGATTCTTCTATTCCCTTAATAGGACAGTGAATAACAGTTGATGTTACATTTCCTTTCTGAGAGAAAACAGATGCAAAATAGGAATTTAAAAGTTCAGCCTTCTCAACATCCTGTCTTACCATTTCATCATTTTCATCCTGTAAAAATCCTATAGCATCTTTGACTTTTCTTTTACTTTTGACATATCCCCAAAATCCTTTATTATTGCTTTTGACATCTCTTGCAAGCCTCAATTCATTTTCAGCTTTAGATAATCTGATTTGTGCCTTGCAGGTTCTGCAGACAGCATTATATTCTTCTTTAGATATGCCTCCTTCTTTCCATTTTATAAACATTTTTTGCTTCCTTTTTAGCATGTGCTTAAGTTCTGTGTTCATCCATCCTGGTTTCCTTAAATGCTTCCTATTCTTCCCTCTTTTCGGAATTGTTAACAACTGTGCTTTGAGAATTTCATTTTTCAAGATTTCCCATCCTTCCTGGACATTTTTGTCTTTAAGGATATCCAGCCATTGGATCCCTCCAATTCTCTTTCTGAATCCCTTAAAATCTGCCTTTCTGAAATCTAACCTTGACGTCTGAGTCTTCACAGGTCTTCCGCCTCTAGTTATCCAAAATTCTAAAATAGCATGGTCGCTACCTCCTAGGGTCCCAGCCACTTTTACCTCCTCAACCATTTCCTCCCTGTTTATAAGGATTAGATCCAAGGTAGCAGTTCCCCTTGTTTTCTCCTTTACCTTTTGGTATTATATTCAGGCCGTAGCTACTGAGTCACCGGAGAACTTGACGCAGCTTTTCAAGATGATCTTCAAATGAGGTCCCGAACACTACGATGTTGTCTAGATATATCAGGACTGATTCAAAATTCAGATAACCTAAGCAATGTTCCATCAGACGTTGGAAGGTTCCCTGCGTGGTAGCGAGGCCGAAGGGCATCCGGTCGAACTCATAGAGCCCCATTGGCAATGGGGTGTGGTACCCCACCATCCAGGTAAGGTGGAGACACCTGACCACGCTCCAACACCTGCATCCCACACAACATAGTAGTGTAGCAAAGCACCCTTTGGTGGCTCCCTGCTTGGAACACGAAGCGTGCTGGGAGGCGGGTGGAGTTTAGTTGGCACCAAAAGAGTGGGAAGAGTATAGGATTTAGTCAGTCTGACAGAGTCAGAGGAAGAGTGAAGATCCCCTGAGTTGGATGGATGAAGGAAGTGCTGCAGCCGACCTCAGTGACCTGGTTCCGCTTGCACAGAAAAGGAACATTGATGGAAAGCCTGACTCTCTCCATAAGAAGGAAGGATTAGTACAGAACGTAAGGAGAGGAGGACTAAGGATTAGGGTTAGAGCAGAACCCTTCCCAAGTTCACAGCGCAAGGCCAGGGTCCGGTCCCCGAGGTTGTATGGATACTAACGGTCCTGCAGCAGACACCGGAGGAATAGAAGTTGTCACCACTTTATTCCCACACAAGACTTGGGGGCACAACAGCAACGTGAGTGAGCCGGGACTAGGTAGTACGGAGTCCCCGAAGCAGGCTACAGCTGTCTGCAGTACAAGTAGAGTTCATAGGAACATCTGATAGGAGGAACTTCAGTGTAACTCGGTACTGTGAGTACTTCACTATAGGCGCAAAAGGGAGACGTTCAGAAAAGGCACATATGTTGGCAGAGCGTTGGAAAGAAGTATTTCATTTTGCCTGGAGGTTGGCTGAGCTCCTGACCCGGAGGACACGGCACGGATGTGGGCACCTGTACCTGCAACAGACTGTGAGTAAAGCTTTGGAACTACATGCCCTGGTGTCCTCCGCTTATTCCTGCATCAACACACCCAGCACTGCTACATCCTTGTGCCTAGCAGTGCATCATCCACGCCTCTCCCCTATCTCTTCATCTACACTGCCCTGGGACTACAGCCCTGCCTGTGGAGGGCTACACCATCATTGCTGCACCATACCATCTGTCCCAGAGGATCTGTCTGTAGCGTCGGCTTAACATCTTCATTGCCGAATACCACAGGTGGCGTCACGAATCATTCATTAATAAACTTTATTCCATCACTCAACATTCCCCTTTTACAATGGACGCCCAGGGCCATGGACCGGGTCACAGCTACCGTGACAACTCCCATTGAAACCAACGGGCCCTGGGTGCGAGGGCAATCCAAATATGCTCTTGTAATGCTTTTTTTAATAGTACAGAAAAGCTTTGATTTTGCACTTGAAAATACAACAGCGTTTTTTAGGCTCCACATAGAAACCTATAAAGAAAAAAAAGAACCAAAACCACAAGTACAGCAGCATCTTTAGATGCATCGAGGGCGGAGATTTCATGAAATCATATTCACTTTGCTTAGACATTTAGACCATGTTCACATGTAGAATAACTGCTGCTTTTCGTTTTTGCTGCTTTTTTGCACATAAATTCTGAAGTGTTTAACTGTCCAAGCAAAGCAGATGTGATTTCATGAAAACTGCACCATCTGTGGTCTACAGATGCTGATGAACTTGCGGTTTTGGTGAGTTTTTTTTCCTCTGGCGGCTTCCATGTGGAGCCAAAAAAACCCTTTTCTGTATTATAAAAAGCACTTAAAAACGCGTCTTCATATCTGCACTAAAAACACATCAAGGGGGAAAAGGCATAAAAATGCAATAATAGGAGAAGATTGTTATTACGTAGTTTGGTGCTGACATTTGTAGAAAACAAAAACACAGTATTTATGGTACTTGTGAACACGACCTTACAGACACAGAGAGCTGGATGTCATATAATGAAGCTACATAAAGATGAAAAAGTTCTGGCAGCTACGACTGTGAATGAATCCAACAAGAGATAAACAGGATGTACAGATGATGTTGCTCTGACCTGGCTAATCAAAAGCCGCACTGGGGACGCCGGAAGGTTAGAGATTCACGGTCTCCCGTCCAGCTGCCTGGTACCACTTACCTGAACGCTGGACCAGAGACCCATGAATTGATCCTCTCATCTCTAGTCCCAACTGTCCCAGAATAAGCAGAAAGTCTCGAATTTGGGTCTACACCCTGCTGTCTCAGGCATCTGAATTTCTCTCACTACCACTGCCCCTCTCACATCTCCTCCTGCCAGGGTAGAAAGAAATGGTAAAATTGCGTAGATGGGGTGTGGTCAACATTTGCCATGCCACGTTACACGCGC
This sequence comes from Dendrobates tinctorius, assembly GCF_039654945.1. Classification (NCBI taxonomy): domain Eukaryota; kingdom Metazoa; phylum Chordata; class Amphibia; order Anura; family Dendrobatidae; genus Dendrobates; species Dendrobates tinctorius. Next base: position 97,719,374 of record NW_027361679.1, read on the forward strand.
CACGTAATTTCTCCTTCTTTCTGTTCTTCAAAATTTGGGAGGTAAGCATTACATGCACATACAGTATTTAAAGGTGTTTTCCCACAAAGTACATTTTAATCAACAGATCTTGGAATAATAATAATCTCCACAATTGGATGTCTTTAAAAAAATGTTCCGATGCTGAGATTATCTTATAAATGTGCCCCTGCTGTGTACTGTGTAATGGCTGTGTCTGACTGTGCAGGGACATGGTCTGATCATACCACAGCTCCTGGACAGGGGAGGAAGCAAGAGGGAGTAAACACATATCACTCACTGCTCTGGCACCATTGTGCAGACTTCACACTCCACTGAGCCACCAATAATACAGTGGCATATTTACCAGTCCACCACCTCTTCAAGGAACAGGATTTAGCGGCAACTTTGAATATGCTATCAACTCATTTATGCCTAGCAGTGACACTATCGATTTGGTGAAAACAGACCCTACATTCAATTGAAAAGGCGACTTTGTGATAAAGGCCGATGTGGCCGAAACGTCGTTTGATGTCGCTTCCTCACTGTCAAGCAATAAATTTACTTCACATTAAGTACAATCAGCGTGTGCAGTGACTATACATTGTTTATGCGATTCTGGGACTATCCGTTCCTTCTCACTGGCACCGCGAACTCGAACCCTCTGGCCGAGTGCTAACCATCTGTATTACCTAAACACATATTACAGCAGGGGATCACAGCTGATTCTTTCTGTGAGGCAAAACATTTAATTGTCTGTTTTTAAGCAAATGTTTAATACCTCACAGGAAAAAAACAGCTGCAATCCAATGGTGTCATGTATGTATGTTGTCCATTGCATCCTCCCCTGGTCAGAAAATGTAGTATGATTGGTCCATGCTTCTGCAGTCAGACAAAGCCATTGCACAGTACATATCGGGTACATTTAGAAGATTATTTCAGAACAGGAACATTTTTTAAACACATACAATTGTGGAACTTATTATTATTCAAAGATGTTTTGATTAAAATGTTGAGCAAATTTAACTTTGCTTGTGGGAAAACCCCTTTAATAAAAAAGCAAACAAACATGGGACTGCTATCGGTGTGCGCAGACATGATCTCCCTGCACTACTGCTCTCTGTTTAATAGTCCACAGGAGGCTTTAAGCCTGCAGTCTACAGAACAGCAGTGTGATGTACTGGACAAAGCGGGTTGGCACTGCACTGGGACAACGAAGACATCACCGAACTGGGACTATGACATCCTGTGCTTGCGATAACATCAACACGTTGATCCACCTGCATTTTGTCGGTAGATTTATCATGATCCTGGATTAGGTAAGTATATATTTTTTTTATTTTAATTAGTACTTTTGGTGTGACTGGGTGGGCTTCATAAAGTATGTGGGACCTTCATACTGTGCTGGGGTTATTGTGGGGGCCGTCATACAGTGTGAGGCCCTCAAAAAGTGTGTTGACCATTATATAGTGTTGGAGCTAATGTGAGGGCCATTATACAGTTTGGGTGCCAATGTAGGGACTACTGTGGGAGGTCATTATACGGAGTGGAAGCCATTATATAGTGTTGTGACCAATGTGGGAGCCATGATACACTGAGCTATTAGGGGGGCCATTATACAGTGTGGGTGCAACTGTGGGGTCCATTATACGTTGTGTGGGCCATCATATAGTAGTACGAGTACTGTGTGGGGTCATTATACAATTACAAGCAAAAGGCTATTAATGTTTTGAACTTTTCTATAGAAATTATCGTAGCCATCTCATGAATAAATAATTTGACTTGCAACTATTTAGCATATGATTAGCTATGCATTGTTACTGTTTTGCTCCTAAAAATCAAAATTTTAATTATTTTGTAAATCCACCTTTGTATTTCAACACTGCTTTCCTCCTTCTGGGCATGTTCTCAGATTCAAGCATGTCTCAACTGAAATCTTATCTCCAGTCTCTTCTACATGTTCACAAAGTTGGTGTATACTGCTCAACTTACTTTGGTATGCAGGGGCATAACTACCATGGTCACAGCTGAGTCAGGGCCTGGAGTGCTTAGGGGCCCGATCGCGGAGCTGCAGACGCTCATTGGCTGTGCAGCTCCGTGCTTTGATTGACTGCCAGGCTGCAATTGGCCTGACGCGATGGATGCTCTGTGCGCACAGGACCTGTGATGAGGTCATAGGAGGGGAGGAGTCAGGAGTCACATGATCAGGGGCCTCAGTGTATGCAGGACTCTGCTGTGCTGGTTGTCATGGTGCTGGATGAGGGTAAGTTTATGTGTGGAGTCAGGAGGGGTTTACAGGATGGATGTAGCAGAGCTGTGTGTGTACAAGGTGTACAGAGCGGAGCTGTGTGTGTACAAGGTGTACGGAGCAGAGCCGTGTGTGTACGAGGTGTATGGAGCAGAGCCATGTGTGTACAGCCGTGTGTGTACGAGGTGAGCAGAGCCGTGTGTGTTTGAGGTGTATGGAGCGGAGCCGCATGTGTATGAGGTGGACAGAGATGAGCCGTGTGTGTATGAAGTGTACAGAACGGAGCCGTATGTCTATGAGGTGGACGGAGTGGAGCCGTGTGTGTATGAGGCGGACAGAGCGGAACTGCGTGTGTATGAAGTGTACAGAGCGGAGCCGCAGGTGTATGAGGTGGACGGATAGGAGCCATGTGTGTACGGAGCAGAGCCGTGCATATACGAGGTGAACAGAGCGGAGCCATGCGTGTACAAGGCTTACGGAGCGGAGCCAAGCATGTACGAGGTGTATGGAGCTGAGATGTGCGTGTATTTTGACATGGGGGCCCCATTTGAAAGTTCGCACCGGGGCCCATAACTTTGTAGTTTCTTCACTGCTGGTATGTATACAGTTTTTTCTTCACAAGTGTTCAATGTTCAATTTGGTTGAGGTCTGGGGACTGTGGGGGCCAATCCAGCACTTAACCTGGACATTCACCTCTTGGCTTTTGAATGGATGGACGGATTTCATTCTTACAATTGTCAAGGCACTCACATAATGCAGTTTGGCAATTTTCTTGGCCAAGAGACCGCTATTGGTGAGCTGGATTATGCGATTTCTCTTTTCTTGGAAAATCTTCTTCATGGCTACTCCTCAATCCAAACCAGTGACCTTTCGCTTGGGAATCAACCTAATAATACACTGAGCTATTAGGAATGTGATGACTGGTTGTTGTATTTTGCAGTGTAATGGAAGAAAAAGATTTTTCCACCACCAAGAGCAAAACAGTGACATTATAAGAATCTGCATAACTAATCAAAATAGTTGCATATCAATTTATGTATGATATATCAAAGATAATTGTCTATAAAATTATGATAGTTTCATTTTCGAAGCAGTAGTGAATGGTTAGATATGGAGCCTGAAAATTAAAAAGTTCAAAACATTGTTACCTTGTTATCTTTTTGCTCATCAGTGTAATGTGTTTTGGGGGAGCAGTCAGGACATCATGCTATCTATAGGGGAGCTGTGGGCCCATCATATTGCTTATCAGGGAGCTGTAGGGGACATGATACTGTGTATGGGGAGCAGTGGGCCCATCATTCTGTGTATAGGGGAGCTGTGGGTCCATCATACTGTGCATGGGGAACTGTACATGGGGTAACTCAGGGGACATTATTAAATGTTGTGGTCACTTAAGCATTATTGTTATGGGACACTCATAATTGTGACCATCAAAGACGCACATGGGGCAATATTACTTTCTAGAGGCAAAATGCAGGCACTGTTTTCTAGGGCACTTGCACAGGACATTCACATTTTCTAGAGAGCAATTTTACCATCTAGAGGGCACAAAGGAGTCATTTTACTTTGTAAGGGCTTGCTCACACTTGCATATAAAAAAAATAAATAAAAAAAATATCGGACCCATTCTCATCCAGAAGAGTGGGACGATTTTTTTTCTCACTTGACATCTGTGTGCAATTTGTTATTTTTACTCAGCAGCTATTAATCTTTTATATGACCATTTACAGTTTTCTATGCTACTGAATTGTAATGCATCCCTAAAAATCGGATGCCATACTGATGGCCTGTCTGGCATTTGATTTTTCTCCTCGCATTGTACCGATGATGGAGTAAAATCACACCATGCTGCAATTTTTTTCTCATGCCAAATACAGCTGAGAAAAAAAATATGCGGATCTGCATTGCCTCATTGAATAACAATGGTCTGAGAGCAATCGCATTTTTTTATTATGTGTATTTATATGCAAGTGGGAGAGATGTCTAAGGCCGGGGTCACTCTCTCCTCACTACCCAGCACTGCCACAGGCACTTGGACCGGAGCATTCAGCTGCATAGAAATACATGCAGCCGCACACTCCAGTCCCGCGAGTTTCTCACATTGCACTCGCAAGTGTGACCCGGCCTAAGTGACATAGTGGTGGGCATTACTCTCCTCCCAAGTTGAATGCACATCTACTAAGAAAGATATTTGTACCTCTACTACTATTTAATTTAATAGTGAAAGTTCGCCAAGGCAAAATGTGATATAAAGGACAAAATCATAATGGGCAACCAAAGATTAACAGGAAACCTTCTCTTTTGGACCAGGCCACTGGACTACCGAGTACTAAGTCACTGCAAGCTCCACTGAACACTAAATACAACAGACTATCCCAAACCTATTTGTTAAGTTTTATTCACACATCAGTATTTTTGATCAGTATTTTATCAATATTTGTATTCCAAAACCAGGAGAGTTTCCAAAACACAGAACAGATGTCAATTTTAAATTATAGTTTCTCTATGAAAATTCCACTCCTGTTTTTGGCATACAAACACGGATGCAAAATACTGACCAAATATTCAACGTGTTAATAGCCCTAAGCAAGTGAATTTTTAGTGTGTGACCCTTGAATCAAAATTCGGTAGAATCTTCACACTAGATTGAGATGCAGTAACGAACACAGACAGAAGTTAAAAGACTTAAATACATTTTCCTCAATTTCAGCTAAGTCAGCGTAACACTTACTGGATCTGAAGGAGTATACATATTTGAGGGTTACACACTGGAGAGAGACACTTGACTCAATGATTACACAAACATATACAGCGCTTCATGGTTGCAAATCAATGCTGATGCACAGGGCTTGGCAGTTACACATCAATGCTGAGGCACAGAGCCTGATAGTTATAATAAACAACATGATCAGTCTCCTAAGATCATATTCACCATGCAGTTACATATCAATGCTGAGGTACAAAACTTGGCAATTAGACATCAATGTTGAGGTACAGAGCTTGAAAATTACACATCAATGCTGATTTACAGAGCTTGGCAATTACACATCAATGCTGATTTACAGAGCTTGGCAGTTACATATGAATGCTAAGGTATGGAGCTTGGCAGTTACACATCAATGTTGAGGTACAGAGCTTGGCAGTTACATATGAATGCTAAGGTATGGAGCTTGGCAGTTACACATCAATGTTGAGGTACAGAGCTTGGCAGTTACATATGAATTCTATGGTATGGAGCTTGGCAGTTACACATCAATGTTGAGGTACAGAGCTTAGCAGTTACACATCAATGCTGAGGCACAGAGCCTGATAGTTATAATAAACAACATGATCAGTCTCCTAAGATCATATTCACCATGCAGTTACATATCAATACTGAGGTACAAAACTTGGCAATTAGACATCAATGTTGAGGTACAGAGCTTGAAAATTACACATCAATGCTGATTTACAGAGCTTGGCAATTACACATCAATGCTGATTTACAGAGCTTGGCAGTTACATATGAATGCTAAGGTATGGAGCTTGGCAGTTACACATCAATGTTGAGGTACAGAGCTTGGCAGTTACATATGAATGCTAAGGTATGGAGCTTGGCAGTTACACATCAATGTTGAGGTACAGAGCTTGGCAGTTACATATGAATGCTATGGTATGGAGCTTGGCAGTTACACATCAATGTTGAGGTACAGAGCTTGGCAGTTACATATGAATGCTAAGGTATGGAGCTTGGCAGTTACACATCAATGTTGAGGTACAGAGCTTGGCAGTTACATATGAATGCTAAGGTATGGAGCTTGGCAGTTACACATCAATGTTGAGGTACAGAGCTTGGCAGTTACATATGAATGCTATGGTATGGAGCTTGACAGTTACACATCAATGTTGAGGTACAGAGCTTGGCAGTTACATATGAATGCTATGGTATGGAGCTTGGCAGTTACACATCAATGTTGAGGTACAGAGCTTGGCAGTTACATATGAATGCTAAGGTAAGGAGCTTGGCAGTTACACATCAATGTTGAGGTACAGAGCTTGGCAGTTACATATCAAAGCTGAAGTACGAGGTACGTAGCTTGGCAGTTACACATCGATGCTGAGGTACAGACACTGATAGTTATGGCAACTTACTTGGTACACCTTCAGTTTATCCCAAAAGGAGCAGTACAAAATTTCACTCTGGATAGCAGGACTGGGTGACAGTGGTCATATTAGAGAAACTGGTCGTGACCACAGTCTTCCTTGCAATCTCAGGCCACTACCAAGCTGCCTGTATAGGACACAGTTAACTTCACTGTTTACCTTCATGACAAAGCTCACTGATTCAGAACACAGCTGCTTTCACTGTCCCAGGTTAAAGCACCATTTTATGTTGCAGGCCACATTCACTAATACAATATCAGACCACGCTATCCAGCACATGCAGAGCAGGCTGACTGGTGCGGCTATTTTCAGCAGGTCACTTAAGATAGTAATATTCAGTACTATTCAGTACTTCTCCAGGCTCACAATTTAGGTCTACCAATTTCTCAGTGTACTAATCAATCATTTTTTCCAGAGCCAATGATCTCTCAAAATTGTTTCTACAGCAATTTATGCGGGAGTCCAGAGCAAGTTTTAAGGCCCACATACACATAAGACCAGGAGTGAGGAATCTTTTTTCTGCCAAGGGCTATTTTGATATTTATACCATCTTTAGGGTATGTTTCCACGAGCCGGATTACATCCGGATTAGCTGCGGATTGAACGCTGCTTACAGCCGCAGCGTTTAATCCGCAGCATCCAGATGTTACAGCATAGTGGAGGGGATTTTATGAAATCCCGTCTCCACTATGCGTGTGAACACGCATCCGGCGGCCCTGCATTTCTGGGCATGCGACGCGTCTTTTTAGACCGCAGCATGTCTGTTTACCTTATGGCAACGCTCCGTCTCCGCAAGGTAAATAACACAGTCCTATGTATAGCGTGCAGCGACTCCGGATGTGTTCAATGAACACATCTGGAATCATCGCGCGTACAGAAGGGGGCGGCGCTTTGGGTGGAGCAGGGTTTCCGCTCCATCCAAAGCGCCGACAATATGGCCTGTGGAGACGTACCCTTAGGGGGCTGTATAAATTGTGTGCTAACTTCACCCACAAAATAGATCCTGACGCTATCACTGGTGTCAGAACGTAACCTTTCATTGCACGCACCTCAGCATACAGTAGTGAACACTGCGTGCACCTGATCATGGAGCAAGAAGAAATAATGGGCTGGCAGCCTTCAAAACACAGCTGCCTGCTCAAGCAATACGGTCTTCAGAAATCTGCCCGGGGGCCGAATAAAAGGACATCGAGGGCAGTTCGGCCCATGGGCCTGAGGTTACCCACTCCTGAATTAGACTAAAGCCAACGGAACAAGGCGATATCGATTAGTTAACCCGACTGTCTAATGTGTGATGTGAAGGAGGCTAAAGGCCCTTTTACATTTAGCGATGCACCAGTGATCCCGACCACGATACGACCCGGTCAGGATCGCTGGTGCATCGCTAAATGGTCTCTAGTGAGCTGCCACACAGGCAGATCTCAAAGCGATGCAGCAGCGATACAGCAGACGATACTTACCTTTCAGACGCGGCGATCCTGACGTCCTCCCGCCCGCCTCCACACGTCGCTGGAGCCGGCCGATCCCGCGCGATCAGCGACAGACAGCGGGGGAGCCGGTCAGAGGTAAGTATCACACATAGCGATATCTCTAGCAATATCGCTATAACGTCACAAAATCGGTGACGTTATAGTGATATTGCTAGCGATATCGCTATGTGTAAAACCCCCTTAAGACCAACTGATAGATGGGAGAGTTGTTGATGGCACATTTCCAATTTCGGTCTGGCTATTGCATTGTTCTCATTAAGCCGCTGGCCAACGTTTCATAGAGAACACAGAAGTGCTCCTGAGAGAAGCATCATTTGGCCGACAGCCATCTAATAGCTACCTAGCTCATTTCAATATATAAGCCAGCCCCCACTTATGTCTACATAAAACTTTGGCAAAGGGCACGGGACAAGAGTAGTCCAGCTAAGAGAATAGACTGAAGTAGACATCTTTTATGCTCTATAGATCAAAATTGTGTCAACTAAGTAACATATGTTATTTACATGCACTATTAATATTTGTTTATTTACTTATTACAGGGTATTTTCTCATTTGTTTTTGTCTTATGTTTTGTCTCTTTAATTGACACAGTATAAATTTGCATCTACACATTGCACTTATACCAACATGTTTGCCACTGCATCTTTTTGTTTCCTCAGAAAACTATGACAAAGAGCACAGGCCAAAAGAAGTCGGGCTAGGACCAAGGGCTGAAGTAGAACTCATCATGATAAAGAAATGTAGAAACATATATTGAACAATAGGCTGAGTTCTGAAAAACAGAAGCCATAGTGGGATAATTACCAATATCCACAAAGTTGTTTATTGGAGCATCTGAAGCCCACATAGTCCTGACACATAGTCCCAGAAAGTCTGAGATATTCCTCCTGAACAAAAGCATCAAGAGTTTTTTTTCCTAATGTAAGGAGGTGACGGAGAACCTCATTGCCTCCCCTCTCTCCCGTGTGCTGAGCCTGTGCACTTTATGCTGCACCTGTATGTAGTTCAGTAATGTGTAATGTTATGTACCACTTATGCATTGATATGTATTAATGTGCTGTGTTTGCAATGTTAAATGTATGTGTTAATGCAATGTGTGATGTCCCTTTTATTCCATACTGTCTTAACTTGTATTGTATTACTGTTGTGCTGTGCTTGTTATGCACATGCTAGAGGCAGGGACAGAAGGGGTTAATTTAGGGGGCTGAGACAGCAGCCTCTAGGGAAGAGGAAGCTCCTGCTTCCTCCTTAGTGCCCAGGCAGGACTACCTGAGGCAGGACATGTGTCCCCATCTGGGACAGAAGGGACCCCCATCTGGGGAATATGTGGGTCCCTGTCTGGGACGGAACCGACCCCTGGCTGGGGAGAACATAGGCTGCCAAGATTGTCATGTACAGGGACTGGATGTGTGCCGCACCCGAGACTTTTAACTCTGGAGAGCTTACTGGGAGTTATGGACTCTGCTGCTACAGCCATGGCTGTGATTAAGGACAGAACAGGAATATGTCTCTTGTTTTTTTCTACTTCCTTATTATTAAAATACAAGTTGCCACTGTTGGGCCCTATACAGTGTGAAGTGTGGTTCATTCGGAGGACACCGTCCCATCATGGAGAACAGCCAAAGACAGGTAAACCACTGTGACTCGGGGCTGGAATTAGAACTGTCATTTTATGTGCAAGGGGCAGGGTTGTGGACTAACTCTGCTGTAGTAGACTCACCTGCAAATACCACCCCATGCCACCTTGTTACACTAATATATTGCAATCATCATATTATATAGCACTGTGTATTTGCAATTGCTCATTTTGCCTTTCTACCCAGCTAATTCTTCTCTTTTCCAGTAGGTCTATGACGTCTTGTGACTAAAAACTGACTACCTGAATGCTTCTAAGCTCTATATAGAAACAGGTGGTCAATTTTCCCTGTATGAGTCATAAGTCACTGTAAAAATTCCTGGCAGGGGGATAAGTAGCTAGGTCAGGGGTTGAAGAGGGCAATGACAAATGCAGAGACAAGAGACTTCCTGTTTCTACATAGAGCAGAGAAAAACTAGCTGGGTAGAAGGGCAAAATGAGCAATTGTAAGTGTACAGTGGTATATAATATGATGAGTAGAGTTGAGCGATACCGTCCGATACTTCAAAGTATCGGATCGGAATGGATCGGCCGATCTTTAAAAAAAGTATCGGTATCGCCGATTCTGATACCGGAAGTCCCATTCAAGTCTATGGGACTTCCGGTATCGGAATAAGAAAAACCCTGTTTTTGCCTTGTACAGCCTCTCTGGGGTCTGTACGGGCCTTTCGGGGGGCTGTGCCGGCCTGCCAGGGGGTCTGTGCAGGCTCCGGTGGTCTGTGCTGGCCTGCCGGGGGGCTGTGCCGGCCTGCCGGTGGTCTGTGCAGGCTCCGGTGGGCTGTGCCGGCCTGCCGGTGGTCTGTGCAGGCTCCGGTGGGCTGTGCCGGCCTGCCGGGGGGCTGTGCCGGCCTGCCGGTGGTCTGTGCAGGCTCCGGGGGGCTGTGCCGGCCTGCCGGGGGGCTGTGCCGGCCTGCCGGTGGTCTGTGCAGGCTTCGGGGGTCTGTGCAGGCATCGTCCGATGGGACTACAAGTCCCATCGGGCGATGCCTGCTACCATGACTGTGATTGACACATTAGCCAATGATGGGACAGTAGTAGTCCCATCATCCGGCTAATGTGTTAAATGTTAAAAAAAAAAAAAAAAAAAAAAAAATACTACATACATACTACATGCATGCTACATACATACTACATGCTACATACATACTACATGCTACATACATACTACATGCTACATACATACTACATATATACTACATGCATGCTACATGCATACTACATGCTACATACATACTACATGCTACATACATACTACATATATACTACATACATGCTACATACATGCTACATACATACTGCATGCTACATACATACTACATACATACTGCATGCTACATACATACTACATACATACTACATACATACTACATGCATGCTACATGCATGCTACATACATACTGCATGCTACATACATACTACATACATACTACATGCATGCTACATGCATGCTACATGCATGCTACATGCATGCTACATACATACTACATGCTACATACATACCACATACATACTACATACATACATACTACATGCATACTACATGCATACTACATACATACTACATACATACTACATACATACTACATACATGCTACATACATACTACATGCATGCTACATGCATGCTACATACATACTACATGCTACATACATACCACATACATACTACATACATACTACATGCTACATACATACTACATATATACTACATGCATGCTACATACATACTACATGCTACATACATACCACATACATACTACATACATGCTACATACATACTACATATATACTACATGCATGCTACATACATACTACATACATACTACATGCTACATACATACTACATGCTACATACATACTACATATATACTACATACATGCTACATACATGCTACATACATACTGCATGCTACATACATACTACATACATACTGCATGCTACATACATACTACATACATACTACATACATACTACATGCATGCTACATGCATGCTACATACATACTACATACATACTACATGCATGCTACATGCATGCTACATACATGCTACATGCATGCTACATACATACTACATGCTACATACATACCACATACATACTACATACATACTACATACATACTACATGCATACTACATACATACTACATACATACTACATACATACTACATGCATGCTACATGCATGCTACATACATACTACATGCTACATACATACCACATACATACTACATACATACTACATGCTACATACATACTACATATATACTACATGCATGCTACATACATACTACATGCTACATACATACCACATACATACTACATACATGCTACATACATACTACATATATACTACATGCATGCTACATACATACTACATACATACTACATGCTACATACATACCACATATATACTACATACATACAATACATTCATACAATACATACATAGACATACAGTACATATAACATAGAGTAACATACTTACCAATACTTGTCACATTGTTCCCCGAAGCCATTGTCTTTTCCGGAATAAATATTACCATAACAAACCACAAAAATACTCACCCACGATCCGAAGCAGTCCACGAGTGTGTCCCACGACGATCTTGGGTAGAGAACTGCAGCATCAGATGATGCTGCCGTTCTCTACGGGCTGCAGGAATCCAATGACGGAAGGTAGGTATCCTTCCGCACTGTATTCCTCCGCCACTTAAAAAAAAAAAAGTCCCTAGTCTCACTTTATGCCATTGCTGCGTGGGAAATTCCCACACAGCAATGGCATAAAGTGAGACTAGGGACTTTTTTTTTTTTAAGTGGCGGAGGAATACAGTGCGGAAGGATACCTACCTTCCGTCATTGGATTCCTGCAGCCCGTAGAGAACGGCAGCATCATCTGATGCTGCAGTTCTCTACCCAAGATCGTCGTGGGACACACTCGTGGACTGCTTCGGATCGTGGGTGAGTATTTTTGTGGTTTGTTATGTTAATATTTATTCCGGAAAAGACAATGGCTTCGGGGAACAATGTGACAAGTATTGGTAAGTATGTTACTCTATGTTATATGTACTGTATGTCTATGTATGTATTGTATGAATGTATTGTATGTATGTAGTATATATGTGGTATGTATGTAGCATGTAGTATGTATGTAGTATGTATGTAGCATGCATGTAGCATGCAGTATGTATGTAGCATGCATGTAGTATATATGTAGTATGTATGTAGCATGCATGTAGTATATATGTAGTATGTATGTAGCATGTAGCATGTATGTAGTATGTATGTAGTATGTATGTGGTATGTATGTAGCATGTAGTATGTATGTAGCATGCATGTAGCATGCATGTAGTATGTATGTAGCATGTATGTAGTATGTATGTAGTATGTATGTAGCATGCATGTAGTATGTATGTAGTATGTATGTAGTATGTATGTAGCATGTAGCATGTATGTAGTATGTATGTGGTATGTATGTAGCATGTAGTATGTATGTAGCATGCATGTAGTATATATGTAGTATGTATGTAGCATGTAGTATGTATGTAGTATGTATGTAGTATGTATGTGGTATGTATGTAGCATGTAGTATGTATGTAGCATTCATGTAGCATGCATGTAGTATGTATGTAGCATGCATGTAGTATGTATGTAGCATGCATGTAGTATGTATGTAGTATGTATGTAGCATGCATGTAGTATGTATGTAGTATGTATGTAGTATGTATGTAGCATGTAGCATGTATGTAGTATGTATGTGGTATGTATGTAACATGTAGTATGTATGTAGCATGCATGTAGTATATATGTAGTATGTATGTAGCATGTAGTATGTATGTAGTATGTATGTAGTATGTATGTGGTATGTATGTAGCATGTAGTATGTATGTAGCATGCATGTAGCATGCATGTAGTATGTATGTAGCATGCATGTAGTATATATGTAGTATGTATGTAGCATGTAGTATGTATGTAGTATGTATGTGGTATGTATGTAGCATGTAGTATGTATGTAGCATGCATGTAGCATGCATGTAGTATGTATGTAGCATGCATGTAGTATGTATGTATGTAGTATGTATGTAGCATGCATGTAGTATGTATGTAGTATGTATGTATGTAGTATGTATGTAGTATGTATGTAGCATGCAGTATGTATGTAGCATGTATGTAGCATGTATGTAGTATGTATGTAGTATATATGTAGTATGTATGTAGCATGTAGTATGTATGTAGCATGCATGTAGTATGTATGTAGCATGTAGTATGTATGTAGCATGCATGTAGTATATATGTAGTATGTATGTAGCATGTAGTATGTATGTAGCATGCATGTAGTATATATGTAGTATGTATGTAGCATGTAGTATGTATGTAGCATGCATGTAGTATATATGTAGTATGTATGTAGCATGTAGTATGTATGTAGTATTTTTTTTTTTTTTTTTTTTTTTAGCATTTAACACATTAGCCGGATGATGGGACTACTACTGTCCCATCATTGGCTAATGTGTCAATCACTGTCATGGTAGCAGGCATCGCCAGATGGGACTTGTAGTCCCATCGGACGATGCTTGCACAGACCCCCGGACATCAGCACAGCCCCCCGGCAGGCCGGCACAGCCCCCCGGCAGGCCGGTACAGACCCCCACAGGGTGCACAGACCACCGGCAGGCCGGCACAGCCCCCCGGCAGGCCGGTACAGACCCCCACAGGGTGCACAGACCACCGGCAGGCCGGCACAGCCCCCCGGCAGGCCGGTACAGACCCCGGGCAGTCCACACAGCCCCCCGGCAGGCCGGCAGAGACCCCCGGAAGGCCCGAAATGACGGCGCATCATGATGCGCACACACCGCGCATCATGATGACGTCAGGCCGTCAATCAACTTTGAACTTCCGATTCCGATGCCGAATTCCGATATTGAAAAAATATCGGAAGTCGGTATCAGAATTCCGATACAGCAAGTATCGGCCGATACCCGATACTTGCGGTATCGGAATGCTCAACACTAATGATGAGTGTAATATATTAACCGCTTCCCTACCGCCCACTGTACATAAATGTCGGCAATTGCTAGGCTCTGTGCAGCGCCGATGTTTTTGAGCGGTCGGTGGTCTCACAGCACTCACGACCCCCAGGGTCCTGCAAGCGCTGCGATTCCTGTGCAAAGGAGTAGCTCTGACAGGTGACATCATCGGAACCTGATTGGATCAGGTCCCAATGATGTTAACCCTTTGCTATCTTCTAGATGATTGCCGCATTTAGAAGATAGCATAGGGAGACCACAGTTGTACTCACATCACTGACGATCCTCGTGATGAGATCTAATCACATCACGGGGATCCCGCATTGTCCCAGCAGCTGGAGGTCATGTGGTCTGCCAACTACGGTGGCTTGTTAGACCCAGCCTGCAGCTGAGTCTAAGGTAGGGGACACACTTGCAACTGCAATGTGAGAAACTCGCGTGAGTCTCTCGCATCAATGCCCGGCACTGCCGCCGGCACTTGGGATTAGAGTATGCGGCTGCATGTATTTCTGTACAACTGAGCGCTCCGGTCCCAAGTGCCGCCGGCAGTGTCAGGTATTGATGTGAGAGACTCATTGTAGATTGTAAGCTCCACGAGCAGGGTCGTCTTATTTCGCTTTAATTATTGTATTGTTAACATTGTTACTTATGACTGTTGTGTTTGAAACTGTTCAACTGTAAAGCGCTGCGGAATATGTTGGCGCTATATAAATAAAGATTATTATTATATTGCAGTTGCAAGTGTGACCCCGGCCTAACAAGCAATCTGCCTGTGTAACACTGTCAGCTCTTACACAATGCAATACATGTGTATTGCATTGTATGAGACCAGTGATCAGGGAAGCAAAAATTGAAGTCCCATACAGGGACTATGTAAAAAGAAAAAGTTTTAAAACTATTAAAAAATTCTCAAAATAAATAAAAAGAGAAGAAAAAATATTAAACCTATAAATACATATATTTATGCAAAAACAAAAGAGTACACATATTTGGTATCACTGGGTCCAGAACAGGTTGGCCTATAAACTGTCACATTTATTAACTCCTTCAGTGCACACCGTAAAAAAAAAAAGGAGAAAAAACGTCATCTTGTCCCACAAAAAAACAAGCTGCAATACAGCTTCAGCAGTGGAAAAATAAAAAAGTTATACAATAAAGCAATGTAAAAGCAATTATTGTTTCTATAAAATAGTTTTCATTGTAAGAAAGTGGCAAAACATAAAAAAAAAGAAAAATAAGGTGTCGCTGTAATTGTACTGCCTCATCAATTTTACCACCATCGGAACGGCAATAAAAAACAATTCCTGAATTGCTGATGTTTGGTCATTCAGTATTCCAAAAATCAGAATAGAAAGTGATCAAAAAATGTCATGTGCCTGAAAATGGTACCCATAAAAACGTCAAGTCACCCAGCAAAACACAGGCCCTCACATGACTCTGTGGGCTGAAATCTTTTAGTGTGTGGCAGCAGACAATCATAAAAACCAGATATAAATCTGGTATCTCTGCAATCGCATCGACCTGAAGAATAAAGTCACCTAATCACTTATACCGCACTAGAAACGGCATAAAAAATAAATAAAATCAATTCTTCACCTGCTGTTGATTTTTTCATTCTGCCTCCCAAAGATCACATTAAGGCTCGGCGCACATTTATCCTGCGCTCTGCGCTGAGCGCTTACGCTGGGGTTTCCGTGTAATTCTCTGAAAACAGGATTCAGACAGAACCACTGGAGGAAAATTCCCTATAATGAGGCAAAAGGAGGCACTGTGGACATCATAGGAACTGTAATCCATCAATGTCTGTCTTTTTAGGCATGCATAAAATAAAAATGAGTTCCTCCACTTATGTGCACCTCTGAAAAGAAGGACACCTCAGAACAGAGGCCAGACGGAGTCCATCATAACTCTGCTGCCTCATTATAGTGAATGGATCCCTTGGAGGTTTCACCTGAATCATGTCACTCTGAGATTTAGAAAGCCCCAAAGTAAGTGCTCAGCATAGAGCGCCGGATAAATGTGATCCTTAACGTTATGTAAAATGTTCCCAATAAAGCCTTCAACTCAGTCCACAAAAAAGCCCTCACTCAGGTCGGTATCAACTCCAGAAGAAGAAGTCCTTGAGACTTTGAAATACGTAGAGAGAGAAAATAAACCATCACTTTCATCTTTACTGTTTGATCGTGATTTGTACAGCAGCACGGGTTTTTCACCACGAATCTGTCCAGTTTGAATACTATTTTTTGGTCACTTGCCTGACCAGTGGTCCTGCTGCAGCTGTCAGCCTGATGAGCTATTACACACCCAAATACTTTGAAAAGAAGGTGAGTGCAATCTGATTTTATATCTTGTCTTCACTACCGGATAAGACCCTATTTGCGCTTTTATCTCTCTAGCATCTTATAATAAAATAGGATCCGGGGCTGGCATAGATGGAGACATAGATAAAGGAAAATAGTAGCGCTATATAATATACACAAAGGCCCTGTATTCATCTCCCCTGTCACGGTCTGCTCTTGCATGGGGAGGTAGCTCTCCTCTGTCATTTATTAGATACTGTAATTACATTTTATTTTCCAATACGTCCCATTCATTGCATCTGCCATAAAGCATAGCCAGGCTTTTTGACTATATGTCTAATACAGGAAGAAAGTGTGTCTCCAAGTTGCTGTTTCCAGTATAAAAAAAAGTCAAATAAAAAAAACAAATACCTACATTATTTATTCAAAGAACAGATACAATGTAACTTCTCTATAAATCATCTCATTAACATTCTTTTTAGTGAAGACCCGTTTGCTGAAAGTTTAACAGCTTGAACAATATCCTGATGAGTGCTATTTATCCAGTGCACTCAAACAAACCCCTTCTTAAGCTTGCCATATACATCAAACCCCTTCTTAAGGTTGCCATATGCATCAGATAGTCATCTATCTTGCCTGATCGCCCCCACACACATGCATGGAAAATAGCGCATGTGTCCTACATGGGAACTGGAGAGATAGCAGCTGTTAGACGCTTTTGGTGACAACTTGTGTACAGAAATTTAAAAAGGACCAGGTCAGGGGTCCCACAGTTAAGCCAAGGTCACACTTGGAGTACAATGCGAGAAACTCGCATGAGACTCTCGCCTCAATACCCGGCACTCGGGACCGGAGTGTGCGGCTGCATGTCTTTCTATGCAGCTGAATGCTCCGATCCCGAGTGCCGGATACTGAGGCGAGAAACTCGAGCGAGTTTCTCGCATTGCACTTGCAAGTGTGACCCCGGCCTTAAAGCCAAAATTGCCTATTTTCACCTTGGTAAACAGCTATAAGCTTTAAGACCTATAGTGCCTGAGTAGAAGCATATGTGTGATCCCTACTTGCATTTTTTTGGTGGTTTATTCTGCAGCATGTTGTGTGTGCAAAATGCAACCACTCTGTGCTCCTCCTTTACTTGGCATGGACCACGGAATAAGAAAGGTGGTTGAAAGCTAATTACCCCAGATTCTTCTCACTAAATGACATGGATGCCTCTCCACCAAGCTCTGTATACTTCCAGGTGTGCTGAGTCTGCTGACGCATGTCGGCCTCAACCTTATATTAATGAAACTAGTGAAGAATGACAGTTTTAGCCAATTGTAGAGCATTAATGGCAAAAAAAACATAAGCAGAAGAAAATGAAGCAAAAGTTGCACAATACCACAAAAAAACCTGAGTCTCTGAAACTAACATTCTGCAATACATTTTCAGAAAATATTTAGATGCTTGTTCTATTACCTAAGACAAGCGTTGTATTATGTTTACCTCTAATGTAGCAATGCTCAGATTAATCTATTAGCTGTACAGTGTAAAATATGCTAATTGTAAACCACCTTAGCCCACCAAAACCTGACAACTGAAAAATACAGTAAAAAAAAAAAAAAAAAAAAAGAGTCAATAACTCAATAGACAAGACCATGTTAGATTACGGAAGGAAAAAAAAGTCCTGGTAATTCATGTACGTTGTTGCAAGCGTTAAGTAGTCATCTTAACCAGCATCACCAGTGGCTGACCAGCGACAGGTAAAAGAAGTAAATGAAAAATATATACGCGTAATAAATTATAAAAATCTTACTTGGCGTGCTCACCTATATAGGTTAAATGTGTACTCCGTACAGAGGAGTCCGTCTGAATCCTAAAAGGACAGTTCTCAACACCACGGCGATGTCCCATAAAAGTCCCCTGCTGCATTTACTGTCTTCGTTACCTGAGTCAATCCTTTTTGTGCGAGCAGGGGAGGGGGTAGGAAGCTCTCCAGTCTATGAATATTCAGAACTCAGAGTTACATTGGATTGGCTTTGGAAAAGAGAACACATCCATCTGGATTGTGAAAGATTGAATGGACCTGTCCTGGGAACAAGGGCTTGTAAGGTACCTGTTTGTAAAAAGACAGACAAAGTAACCCAAGAAACCATAGACTAGGGGGTTTAAAAGGAAATAACTCCAACATTACTCTCTCCAACAGGAATACTAGAATCTTGCTTTTTTACAAACACAATTTCTATGATGACCTAAATTTACATACACGTACAAATGACTAGGTAAGTATGTAAGATTTGATCCAATGTAGTGTGAAATGAATGTAAACCTTCACTCTAAAAAAAAAATTCTACATACACGTAAATGTGAAAAAAACACATGAAAACCGATAATTAAGTCAGTAAAATGAGAAATGAATAACATCAAAATATAAATAAGCTTTATTGATCAAGTAAGATGGTGTGGTAGACATACAAACAATCAAAAAGTGTGCATACATCATAGCTACAGTGGGTACCGAAAGTATTCAGACCCCTTTAAATTTTTCACTCTTTGTTTCATAAATTTAAAAAAGTTCAATTTTTTCTCATTAATGCACCCCATATTGACTGAAAAAACCAGAAATGTAGAAAGTTTTGCAAATTTATTAAAAAAGAAAAACTGAAATATCACATGGTCATAAGTATTCAGACCCTTTGCTCAGTATTGAGTAGAAGCACCTTTTTGAGCTAGTACAGCCATGAGTCTTCTTGGGAATGATGCAACAAGTTTTTCACACCTGGATTTGGGGATCCTCTGCCATTCTCCCCTGCAGATCCTCTCCAGTTCCGTCAGGTTGGATGGTGAACATTGGTGGACACCCATTTTCAGGTCTCTCCAGAGATGCTCAATTGGGTTTAGGTCAGGGCTCTGTCTGGGCCAGTCAAGAATGGTCAAAGAGTTGTTCTGAAGCCACTCCATTGTTATTTTAGCTGCATGCTTAGGGTTTTTGTCTTGTTGGAAGCTGATTGGTGAACCTTTGATCAAGTTTGAGGTCCAGAGCACTCT
Organism: Dendrobates tinctorius; assembly: GCF_039654945.1. NCBI lineage: Eukaryota > Metazoa > Chordata > Amphibia > Anura > Dendrobatidae > Dendrobates > Dendrobates tinctorius. Next base: position 97,739,240 of record NW_027361679.1, read on the forward strand.
GGAAGAGGTTTTCATCCAGGATATCTATGTACCAGTCGCCTGTCCCTGCAGCTGAAAAACACCGATATAGCATGATGCTGTCATCACCATGTCCTTCATGTGTTTTTTTACCAAACTCTATGCGGGCTTTCATATGTCTGGCACTGAGGAGAGGCTTCTGTCAGGCCACTCTGCCATAAAGGCCCGACTGGTGGAGGGCTGCAGTGACAGTTGACTTTGTGGAACTCTCTCCCATCTCCCTACTGCATCTGTGGAGCTCAACCACAATCTGGGAGTCTGTAAAGAAAAACCCCAAGATCACTGTGGCTGAGCTCCAGAGAAGCAGTAGGGAGAAGGGAGAAAGTTCCACAAAGTCAACTATCACTGCAGCCCTCCACCAGTCGGGACTTTATGGCAGAGTGGCCCGACGGAAGCCTCTCCTCAGAGCCAGACATATGAAAGCCCGCATAGAGTTTGCTAAAAAAAAAAAAACACATGAAGGACTCCCAGATTATGAGAAAAAACGATTCTCTGGTCTGATGAGATGAAGATAGAACTTTTTGGTGTTAATTCTAAGCCGTGTATGTGGAGAAAACCAGGCACTGCTCATCACCTGCCCAATACCATCCCAACAGTGAATCATGGTGATGGAAGCATCATGCTATGAGGGGGTTTTTCAGCTACAAGGACACGTCAACTGGTTGCAATTGAAGGAAACATGAATGACGCCAAGTACGGAGATATCCTGGATGAAAACCTCTTCCAGAGTGCTCTAGACCTCAGACTTGGCCGAAGGTTCACCTTCCAACAAGACAATGACCCTAAGTGCACAGCTAAAATAACAAATGAGTGGCTTCAGAACAACTCTGTGGCCATTCTTGACTGGCCCAGCCAGAGGCCTGACCTAAACCCAATTGAGCATCTCTGGTGAGACCTGAAAATGGCTGTCCACCAACGTTCACCATCCGACCTGAAGGAACTGGAGAGGATCTGTAAGGAAGAATGGCAGAGGATCACCAAATCCAGGTGTGAAAAACTTGTTGCATCATTCCCAACTTAGGGTGCAGCGTGTACATTAATGAGAAAAAAAATGAACTTTTTTGAAATTATCAAATGGCTGCAATGAAACAGAAAGTGAAAAATATAAAGGGGTTTGAATACTTTCCGTACCCACTGTAGGTACCATAGCACAAGGCTATACAAGTTTTTGCATAAATGAAAATAACGATCAAACAAAATACACTCACTAAACAACAGAGTGGAACACAGGGGAGTAAAAGGAAGGAGAAATCAAATAGGATAGGATGAGGATGTGCACACAAACAAAACTCCACACAACAATTACTGAACAAATCTCCAAATGCCAACTCCAACCACAAGCTGCACCACCAACTCCAAACCAGGCAGTAAGAACTAACACTGGAAATTCGTAAGTGCCAGAGGCGAGCATATATAGCAAAGGGGAGGGGCCAACACTGAACAGCTGAGACATTCCAGGTAGGAAAACTTCAGGAGCTGCAACTGAACAGATTAATCATTGCACTGCTAGCAAGGAGAAAACCTGCACTGTTTAATAAGATGGTGAAGTACTTCTGACCAGTGCAGGAGTTTGTGAAATCAGACGCCACAATCTTCTGACCCCTCCCTGTTGTAGTATCCCCATGACAGTCATCCTGAGAGCTCCCTTTAAAATATGAAAAAGTAATTAGAGATGAGGGAATCAGGGGTGGACATATCATTGGTGATGTCTGTGCAGCTGCACAGGGACCCAAGAAGTAAGGGGGTCCATTTCAATGTCCAAAGCTAGTGTAATTGTGCATTATGATGTGCATAGCGCCCCTATATTGACCCTGCACAGGGACTCATTTCTGCCCATGTCCACCACTGGATCAAATTGATTCTAAACAAAATGATTTTAATATGAATTTACCCAAATATTCTGATTCTATTAAATCTGAATTTTCTGGGCTTTAGTTTGTGAGAATCCAGTGTAATAAAATTGAATGGTGTTTTCCATTCATCATTCTTCTTGATACAAATTAAATTGTAGGCTCTGCAAAAGTCTAACATTAAAGAAATATGGTCTCTCTTCATCCAGCCTACGAGTTCTGACCAGATCGCTATTAATTACCCCTCTATCCAATGGATAGTAATGCATATGAGGTGACAGCCAGTGGCGTAACGGGAGTTCGTAGGCCCCAGTGCAAGATTTGGGCCACTCACCCCCAATCCTGGTATATATATATGTCCTCCATTCTAGTATACTGTTATATCCCTCTCCCTGGCATATACCGTATATATATATATACAGTATATATATATATATATATATATATATATATACTATATATATATGTGTGTGCCCTGCATCCTGGTATAAATGTCTCTCACCCTGGACCCATCCTCGTGCATGTCCTCTATCCTGCTATATAAGTTCCCCTTCCTGCCCACATCCTGGTATTTATATGCTCCCCATCCTGGTATATATGTGTTAGGGATGGCAGAACGTACCAAGTATAAAATAATAATAAGTGCGTTCGCCGCCCGGGGTCCATCGTGCAGAAGGTGTTAAACTGCTGTTATATAATGGCAGACGCACAATATGGCGGTATATCGCACACGGGTTGAACGTCACCCGGTGTGTACTGGGCGTACACTGTTAGCTTCACAGAGACGCCTAAGGCATAAACATAAATGCTGAGCCTGTTGGACTCACAGGTCTCAGAGAAATGCACGCACGGTATATGGTCACAGGAGCTGGGCCCAAGGCAGAGGGTCAGAGTCCGTCTAGATCTACCGTGCGTGTGGCGTCGCTACCGCGGACGCCCACAAGTGCTGCTGGCTGCAGCGTGGCAACTGACACCACCGCTATACGACAGTGCCCAGGAGGGGCCCACTGTCGGACGCTAGTTTGGTGAAGATATGCACTGTGGCCTGTAGCGTGCCACTGACTGGCGCGGACTCTAAGACTAAGTCCCTATCCACACATGTAATATCAGAGGGAGGGGAATCTTAATGAGTCATTCGCAGGTTCATGCATCCGTCATCATTCACACAGGAAGCAACTAGAGTCTATACTAGCACATGGCCGAGAGGCCATGTAAACCTTTTATAGCCGGGACCTTCTGGAAGCTTCCAGATTCCTGAATAGACCAATCAGATCACGAGAAGGACCTGGGCATGTGACTCCCAATCTCCAATGGGAGATCATCTCGTGAGCATGCCCCGTAGAGCGACGGAGGGACTTAACCTCTGGAGCGATTTGCTGCTGAGCAGCCTGCATTTCTATTGCCGACCCAAAGGTGGCAGCAACAGCCAAACCCACAGAGGAGGTCTGGGCAGAGCATCTGGGACACCAGGTCTGCTGAGCAATCTCCTCTGCGGTCGATAGATGATGGGAGACTGCAGAATGTGAAGCTCTGGATTCCTGTTGAGCCGCTGCAGGAACCCGATGCCTAACATTATGTCCCTTGTCCTGGCACCATCCTGGTATATATCCTCCATCCTGTTATATATGTCCATCATCCTAGGCCCCATTCTGGTATGTACATTGCCTTGTGAAAGTATTCGACCCCCTGGAATTTTTCAACCTTTTCCCACATATCATGCTTCAAACATAAAGATACCAAATGAAAATTAATCAACAAGTGGGACACAATTGTGAAGTTTAACAAAATTTATTGGTTATTTTAGATTTTTGTGGAAATTCAAAAACTGAAAAGTGGGGCGTGCAATATTATTCAACCCCTTTAACGTAATACTTTGTTGCACCACCTTTTGCTGTGATTACAGCAGCAAGTCGCTTGGGGTATGTCTCTATCTGTTTTGTACATCGAGAGACTGAAATTCTTGCCCATTCTTCCTTGGCAAACAGCTCGAGCTCAGTGAGGTTTGATGGAGATCGTTTGTGAACAGTAGTTTTCAGCTCTTTCCACAGATACTCAATTCGATTCAGGTCTGGACTTTGACTTGGTCATTCTAACACCTGGATTTGTTTATTTGTGAACCATTCCATTGTAGATTTTGCTTTATGTTTGGGATCATTGTTTTGTTGGAAGACAAATCTCCGTCTCAGTCTTTTGCAGACTTCAACAGGTTTTCTTCAAGAATGGTCCTGTATTTGGCTCCATCCATCTTCCCATCAATTTTAACCATCTTCCCTGTCCCTGCTAAATAAAAGCAGTCCCAAACCATGATGCTGCCACCACCATGTTTGACAGTGGGGATGGTGTGCTCTGGGTGATGAGCTGTGTTGCCTTTACACCAAACATATCGTTTGGCATTGTTGCCAAAAAGTTCAATTTTGGTTTCATCTGACCAGAGCACCTTCTTCCACATGTTTGGTGTGTCTCCCAGGTGGCTTGTTGCAAAATTTAAAGATACTTTTTATGGATATCTTTGAGAAATGACTTTCTTCTTGCCACGCTTCCATAAAGGCCAGATTTGTGCAGTGTACAACTGATTGTTGTCCTATGGATGGACTGTCCCACCTCAGCTGTAGATCTCTGCAGTTCATCCAGAGTGATCATGGGCCTCTTGCCTGAATCTTTGATCAGTCTTCTCCTTGTTTGAGATGAAAGTTTAGAGGGACGGCCGGGTCTTGGTAGATTTGCAGTGGTATGATACTCCTTCCATTTCAATATGATCACTTGCACAGTGCTCCTTGGGATGTTTAAAGTTTTGGAAATCATTTTGTATCCAAATCCGGCTTTAAACTTTTCCACAACAGTATCACAGACCTGCCTGTAGTGTTCCTTGGTCTTCATGATACTCTCTGTGCTTCTAACAGAACCCTGAGACTATCACAGAACAGATGCATTTATATGGAGACTTAATTACACACAAGTGGATTATATTTATCATCATTAGTCATTTAGGACAACATTTGATCATTCAGAGATCCACAATGAACTTCTGGAGTGAGTTTGCTGCACTGAAAGTAAAGGGGCCGAATAATATTGCACGCCCCACTTTTCAGTTGTTGAATTTCCACAAAAATTTAAAATAACCAATAAATTCGTTCAAATTCACAATTGTGTCCAACTTGTTGTTGATTCTTCACCAAAAATTTACATTTGGTATCTTTATGTTTGAACCATGATATGTGGGAAAAGGTTGAAAAGTTCCAGGGGGACAATTGCTTTCCATTTCCATTTGTTTTCATTTATTTATTGATTTATTAGCTAAATCCATGTACAGTAATCTACACACGCACTGCACTAATTATATATCTCATTGACATTTTTCTATCTGTTCTATCTAAATATCTAATGTATTCTGATGGTCTGGGCTGTGAATTTACTGTACTTGGTTGAGTAAATGTCGGGTTTTCCTAGAGAAGGGTGCGGAAAAATTGCACCTTCTCGTACCTGTTGATTTGCATTTGTGAGTGTGATCTGATTCTCGCGGACAATTGAAGAATGCTGCAATTCTTTTCTCAGTCCGATCTGAGCTGAGAAAAAAACTGGCAAATGAGCACTGAATCATTGTATAATATTAGTCAGAATACAGTGCAATGTTTTCTCCCAATGCACTCTTCCAATTTATACGCTTGTGTGAGTGAGTCCTAAGACAGCTCGTCCAATTCATTGAATACACAGATTAACTGTAATACCATCAGCAAGTTGTTTTTTAACTAACTTTCTTATTGCTTCTCGGTTCCTGTGTGCAAGATGCATTTACTATACATAGATACAATTCTTGTGCTGTTCATGTTTAGCAGTGTATACACATTCCTTGCATTTTAGCTGGTACAACTCATCTTTGATTTTTCTTTCTGAATTCATATACTGACCATTAGTCAAGATCACTTTCTCTAAATTACTTTGGTCAAGATTAGAGAAGAAGCTTCTGTTATTAGTCTTATGACTAGTTGATCCAGAGTCTATACACCTGTAAGGGGTATGGGGGCCAGTTTAATGCCCTGCACTTCTTGCATATGTACAGGGAATGGAATGGTGATATTCTGTGAAGAATATTGTGCTGTTTCTGTGACTAAATTGGACGAGCTGAGTAAAATTGTTTTGCTGAAGATGAACCTGGACTCTGACTGTCATTGTGTGTTGTTAAAAGAAAAGGACTCCCGGCAGTGTGGAATGGACCCTGACTTACTAGTCAGTGGACTACAGTGTGTTAATATGACGGAGGGCCAGGGTGTGCCAGTACTGCCACCCTCAGCCAGGACTACCCCCCTGGCCTCAGTTTCACACCATGCATGCTTTGATGTAATTGCATTAACAGGAAATAAAGCTTCAGTACTTGAAGTGTCATGTTCTTCAGTAACAGCACTTTTAACCCTTTGATGATTATTTTGCTTTTAGGCTATGTGCACACGGAGTTTTTTGGGTCTGCGGATTTTGTAGTGAAAACTGCAGATAAATCTGCTGTTTTGCCTGCGGTTTTACACCTCATAATGGATGAGGTGTGGAACTGCAGCGTTTCTGCACTAAAGAATTGACATGCTGCGGATTGTAAACCGCGGAAAAATCCGCAGCATGTGCACTGCGTTTTCCAGTTTACCATTGAAAACAATGGTACTGTACAACGCACCTAAATCTGCTGCGGACCCGCAGCTGCAGAAACGCTGCGGATTCGCAGCAGAATCCGCACCGTGTGCACATACCCTTAGGTGCCCTGAATTCTTGCAGACAAAACACTCATGTGTTCCCTACAAATTATTTTTATTTTTGGGTATATCTTGGGTTTTTAATGCGGATTCTGCTTTGGATACTCCACTGCTGCTTACACTTTCTGTCTTTCACTTCTACTAATCTACAAGCTTTCCTCTGACATACTCCAGTGCACGCTTATAATCTGGTCATGCATCTAGTGCAGTTACAAGTGTGTCATTACTTTCTAGTAGACTGCTTAGTAGTAGTGCAGCAACATGGAAATCCTTTAGATCTTCCCCTTTGCCCTGCAGGTGCTCCACAATTTCTAGAGTATTTCTTGTGTAATCCTGCATATCTTGGCCCTTATTTAGCTTAGACCGATACAGCTTTCTCATTAAATAGAGCTTATTGCTGAGATTTATCATTTCATGCACTTTCTGCAGCTGATCCCATATTTCTTTTATAGTTTGACATTTAAATGCATGCACAATCTGATCATTATCTACACTGAAGGAGATAGAGCTTTTTGCTTTTTAACCCTTCCCTACCCTGTCTTCTGGTATTTGGTCAGGTCTAGACTCCAGTGTATATTTCCACGTATCTTCTCTTGTCAATAGCATGTTTACCATGAATTTCCAGGATTGGTAATTCTGGTTGGTCTGATTTGGCACTGTGAACTTTACCGTGAGTACAGCCCCCATCTGTGGACATCGGGCACTCAGACCATCCTCATGGAGTCGGTTTCTAACTGTTTGTGCAGACACATGCACATTTGTGGCCTGCTGGAGGGCATTTTGCAGGGCCCTGGCAGTTCTCCTTCTGTTCCTCCTTGCACAAAGGCTGAGGTAGCGGTCCTGCTGCTGGGTTGTTGCCCTCCTACGGCCCCCTCCATATCTCCTGATGTACTGGCCTGTCTCCTGGTAGTGCCTCCAACCTCTAGACACTACGCTGACAGACACAGCAAACCTTCTTGCCACAGCTTGCATTGATGTGCCATCCTGGATGAGCTCCACTACTTGAGCCACTTGTGTGAATTGTAGAGTCCGTCTCATGCTACCACGAGTGTGAAAGCACAACCAACATTCAAAAATGACCTAAACATCAGCCAGAAAGCATTGGTACTGAGATGTGGTCAGTGGTCCCCACCTGCAGAACCACTCCTTTATTGAGGGTGTCTTGATAATTTCCAATAATTTCCATCTGTTGACTATCCCATTTGCATAACAGCATGTGAAATTGATTGTCAATCAGTGTTGCTTCCTTAGTGTACAGTTTGATTTCACAGAAGTTTGATTTACTTGGAGTTATATTCTGTTGTTTAAGTGTTTCCATTATTTTTTTGATCAGTGTATATATTGCCACAGAGATCCAAGCTCCAGAGAATAGTAGCTCTGCAGAAACTGTTTGGGTAAGAATACAAGGAGAGAAGAACAGAAAGGACACTATTGTAGGTGTTTACTATAGGCCACCTGGACAGACTGAAGATATGGATGAACTCTTTTTACATCCATCACATGTCTCTGTTCTCAAAAAAGTATGATATAGTAATCATGGGAGATTTTAACTAACCGATATTTGTTGGGAAGCTCTGTCAGGCAAAATTATTGGGTCAGAAAATTCTTCTCTTGTCTTGCTGACAACTTTATCTTCCAAAAATATTGAAGAGAGAACAAGAGGATCTGCAATCTTGGACCGAATTCTTACCAACAGTGAGGAAATAGTTGAGGAATTAAAGGTGGCTGGGAATTTAGGAGGCAGTGACCACGCTATGTTTGAAATTTTAGATTACAAGAAGAGGAAGACCATCGAGGACTCAGACTTTAAGGTTGGACTTCAGAAAGACAGGTTTTAATGGACTCAGAAGGAAAATAGGAAAGGTCCAATGACTCGATGTTCTAAAGGACAGAAATGTCCAAGAAGGATGGGAGATTTTACTAAATGAAATTCTCACTGCACACAGAAAAAATCCTGAAAAGAAGAAAGAATTGGAAGCATTTAAAGAGACCCGGATGGATGAACACAAAACTTATTCACTTGTTAAAAATGAAAAAAGAAATGTATATTAAATGGAAAGAGGGTAGCATATCTAAAGAAGAATATAATGCTGCCTGCAGGGAATTCATGGCAAGTGTTAGAAGCCAGTAATGAAGTGTGGTTTGCAAGGGATACCAAAAGCAAAAAAAAAGGATTTTGGGGGAATGTCAAAAGCAAAAGAAAAGTTTAAGATGCTATAGGCTTTTTACAGGCTGAAAAGGGTGAAGTTGGTAAAAAATAATGTTGTGAAGGCCGAACTTTTAAATTCCTATTTTGCTTCTGTGTTCTCTAAGAAAGCAATTGTAACATCAATTGATCTTCACAGTGGTATTGAAGGAATAAAGAATCCACACTATCTATAAACAGAGAGATGGTGTAGGAACACTTAGCTAAATTAAATTAATCTCCTTTTCCAGGTGAATTACATCCTAGGGTACTGAAAGAGTTAGCAGAGGAAATAGCAGAACCACTAGCAAGAAACTTTGAAAAAATCCTGGAAAACAGGAAAAGTCCCAGAAGATTGGAGAAAGTCAAATGTCCCTATCTTCAAAAAAGGAAAGAAGATGGAGCCAGGAAATTACAGGCCAGTGAGCCTTACTTCTATACCAGAAAAGATCTTTGATCAAACTATCAAACAGCATGTATGTAAGTGCTTGAATAAGAATACAGTAGTTAACCAGAGCCAGCAAGGGTTTGTAGGAAACAAGTCATGCCAGACTAATCTAATTTTCTTCTGTGATGGAATCACAGACTCGGTAGATTAGGAAAATGTGGTAGATATAGTATATCTCAACTTCAACAAAGCATTTGAGAAAGTATCTCTTACTATCCTTACTGAAAAAAATGACCAAGTATGGGATTGATGAGGCTATGGTTAGGTGGATTCATAACTGGCTCAGTAATCGTACTAAAAGAGTGGTGATAAATGGTTGCACATCAGATTGAAAGAGTGTTTACAAGTGGAGTACCACAAGGCTCTGTCCTGGCCCCAGTGTTGTTCAATATTGTTATAAATTATCTTGATAAGGGAAGTGAAGGTAAATTAATCAAATTTGCAGGCGATGCAAGTCTAGAAGGGATTGCTAACACTAGAGAAGACAGAGAAAAAACTCAGAAGGATCTAGTTAAGTGTGAACAATGGGCAACAGAATTGTGTTTAACAGGGAGAAATGCAAGATTCTACATCTGGGCAAGAAAAATAAAAATTACATCTACAGAATGGGAGGAATAGATCTAAGCAACGGCATGTATAAAAAAAACACTTCGGTATACTAGTAGATTACAGACTGAACATGAGTCAACAGTGTGATGCAGCAAACACAGTTCTAGGATGTATTAAGAAAAGTGTAGAGTCTAGATAATGTGAAGTCATTAGCCCCCTCTACTCCTCCTTTGTCAGGCCTCATCTGGAATACAGTGTCCAGTTCTGGACACCACATTTAAAAAAAAAAAAAACATTGGAAAACTCGAGCAAGTTCAGAGAAGAGCTACCAGGATGGTGAGGGGACTGCAAAGTAAGTCCTAGGAGGAACCCTTAAATGATCTGGGAATGTTTAGCTTGCAGAAAAATTGCGAGGAGACTTTATAGCTGTCTACAAATTTCTGACGGGATATCACAGTGTAGAGGGATCATCCTTATTGCCATTTGCAATTGGAAACACGAGAAGCAATGGAATGAAACTGAAAGGAAGAAGATACAGATTAGATAGAAGAAAAAACTTTTTGACAGTGAAGGTGATCAATGAGTTGAACAGGCTGCCACGAGAGGTGGTGAGTTCTCCTTCAATGAGGCTTCACAGACATCTGTCTGAGATGGCTTAATGAATAGTGAATCCTGCATTGAGCAGGGGGTTGGGGATGATATCCTCCATCATGGGCCTCATTCTGGTACATACACTGCTCAAAAAAGTAAAGGGAACACATAAACAACACAATGTAACTCCAAGTCAATCACACTTCTGTGCCATCAACCTGTGCTCTTCAGGTTCACACTGAGCACATGTGACAAATGTGACAGAGTCTGCTGTGGAGAACATTGCAGAAAATCATTCTGCATTATCGATGTGGCAGAGGATCAGTAATGGTGTGGGGAGGCATTTCTTTGGAGGGCTGCAAAGCCTTCCATGTGCTAGCCAGGGGTACCCTGACTGCCATTAGGTACCGGGATGAGATCCTGAGATCCTCAGACCCATTGTGAGACCATACGCAGGTGCACTGCACCCTGGATTCCTTCTGATGTTTGATAATGCTAGGCCTCATGTGGCTGAAGTGTGTCAGCAATTCCTGCATGATGAAGGCATTGATGTTATGGACTGGCCTGCCCATTCCCCAGACCTGATTCCATTAGAGCACTTCTGGGACATCATATCTCGTTCCATTCAACAAAGCCACATTGCACCACAGAATGTCCAGGAGTTGACTGATGCTTTAATCCAGGTCTGGGAGGAAATCCCTCAGGTGTAGAGATGAGCTTACATGTTAGGAAAACATTTTCCAAACTCAAATTTGGCATGAACATAGCACATTCGGATTTGTGTTCGGTTTCACAAGCATTTTTACTCAGTCTAGGTCAGAGGAGCTGCGGAGTGTAATTTTTTTTTTTTATTTAATAACTTAATGTGTGTACATTCCAGCAGCCAATCAGGATGCATAAACAATCCACTGGATAGGATTCTGAAATTGATCTTCCAGCATCTAACTAGATTTAGCTAATCCAAATCATATGTGATAAAACTGTGTTTCAGTGAGAAATTAGAAAGCCAGATTTGCACTTAAAAATCGTTAGGCCTAGTATTGGGGTGCAGCCATGAGCCACTATGCCGGATTTGCTAATCCACATCGTTTATGATAAAACTGTGTTCAGTGAGAATTCAGGTCAGATTTCCACTTAAAAATCGTTAGGTCTAATATTGAGGATCAGCCAGGAGGCTCAATTTGCTAATCCAAATCGTTTGTGATAAAACTATTTCTGTGAGAAATCAGAAGGCCAGATTTCCACTTAAAAATCATTATGCCTACCATTCGTGTGCATCAAGGAGGTCCTATTTGCTAATTCAAATCATGTGTGATAAAACTATGTTGCTGTAAGGAATCAGGAGACCACATTTGCTCATCAAAATTGTTAGCTATAAGAGTGTTGTTCAGGCGAACTATCTAAGAAAATAAACAGTGATTGTTCATTTAGTGATTGGTGACTGACAGGTGTGGGCCTAAGGCTGTGAAGCAACAGGTTAAAAAAGGGGAAGGGTACATAAAACATGAGTAGGAAAAAGCGAGGTCGCGATGGAAGAGGGAATACGATTGTTGTTCGATGTGTACATGGATTAGGTATTAATGTTAATGAAAGCTCAACTGAACAAACACTGTCTCATCCTATCCAAAGACCACTTACAACATCTGTTACTGAATGGGCTACTCCACTCCCTTTCTTTCGCTGACGCACAGCGGTATGCCTTATAGATGAGGCTCAGAAAGAGTATATGCTTCAGAGGATGGCAAGCGCTGCATCAAGTGGCCTCTTCCTCCACCTTAACATTAAACAAAGTACAATCCTCAGATGAGACACCCCAAATCACCCTTGTTTCCTCCCATGTTACAAATTTACAATTGCCCAACTGACTTTGGGGATCCACAGATGGTTGAGTCTGCAAAGTTGTTCACATATTCTATTCCATGGGCATCAGAGGTCTGCTCCAAATATTCACAGAATCCAGAGGAGGAAAGCATCTGCGCCGATGCCCAAATTTTTTTCATGTTGGACCCGGGGTTGGATGAAGTCGGGTTCGAGTAGAATCCAGACCCTCGTCACTAGATGTTAACCACTGAGGGTGAAGGTGATCCTGATGAAACTCAGATAACGGAGGCGCACGCGGACTTTACTGTGGTGTTAGGACAGGAAGAGGAGGATGGTGACTCTCAGGGTGAAGTGTGAGAACAGAGAGGATGTCAATGAGGTTGTAGATCCCACTTGGTGTGAACCCAGAGGTACGCAGCTGAGCAGCTCAGCATAGGAGGTGGAGATGGAGGAAGATGAGGAGGTTACGTTGTGGCTTGCCACAGAGACGCGAAGTGATGCAACCACGACAAGGACTGCATCCTGAGTCTCAACTGTGGCCAGCACCGGTTGTGAATGTTCAGTTTGCAAGGGCGGCAAGGGTTGCCTAGCCTGGGCCTTTTTTTAAGACCGCAAAGGATGACCCGAATCACATTATCTGCCAAATTTGCACACAAAAAAACTCAGTAGAGGCAAAAATTGCAAATAATTTGTCAACTGCATGGATAAACCAGCACATGCGCATTCAACATGCCTTAGTATAGGAATCTCACTGCACTAAAATGCTGACTAACGGGCCTCGCCAATCACCGGCTGTCCCATCAACCACATCTTCTGCCTCTTCCTCTTCCATCACCGTGCCAAGTCTTTTTACGCAGGTCTCCAGCTGCAAAAACTCATCTTGTTTACCCCCTACAATCGGGGTGAGTGAGAACCCGTCAGCTGTTACAACACATCTTTCTCAATATACCATAACGTCTCTGCCTGCACCTCACACACTGTCCATCAGTTTGTCCAGTTCTCAGTACTCCACCCACTCTCAGCATAGCAGCCAGCCTTCGGTCCCGCAGTTGTGGTCACGTAAAAGAATGTTTCCTCCTACACATGCCAAAGCTAAGAGCTTGAACTCCACCATCTCCAATCTGTTGTTAACGGAAATTCTGCCTTTCCACCTGGTGGATACAGATGGTTTCAGAAAGTTGATGGCCGTCGTAGTCCCCCACTACCAGTTGCCCAGTTGCTAATCTCAAAAATCTACCCCTGTGCTACCGCAGCATGTCGCAGATAACATCACCAGCTCCCTGAAGAAATCTATGTCTGCCAGAGTGCATTTAACCAATGACACCTGGACAAGCATGGGCAGGGGTGCTACATCTCGCTGACTGGGCACTGGGTGACTTTGGTGGCTGTGGGGGCAGGCGGTCAAAGGGCTGCTCCACAACTTTTTCAATCCCCAAGACTTTCGGTACAAACTTTTGTATCTAGTGCTTCCTCCACTACTTCTAGCTCGTCCACCTTCTCTAGGGCCTCTACCTGTGCCCTCGACCTCTCACTTAATCAGACACTTGCTCCAACAGTGCTGATATAATCTACCTCAGCTCCTTACTGTGCACCCATGGCTCATTGCAATCAGGCATTGTTGAAATTATTATGTCTTGAAGATCGCAATTACACAGCTCAAGAGTTGTGGACAGCTATCCAGGCCGAGTGAAAGCAATGGCTGTCTCCACTGAACCTGGAGCAAGGGAAGGACGTGTGCTGTAATGATGCAAACCTGGTGGTGGCCCTATGCCGTGGCAACCTCACACACGTGCCTTGCATAGCTTACATCCTCAACCTTGTGATACAGCAATTTGACCGCCACTATCTCGGTCTGAATGCACTGCTGCAAAAAGCACATCTTGCGATCACTTCCTTCCACCAATTGCATCCTGCAAGTCATCGACTTGCATCGCTATAGATGTCTTTCGGCCTACCGCTTAACCATTTGAATTGCGATGTTGTGATATGGTGGAAATCTACTCTGCATTGTTGCATTGACTGTGGAAGCAGTGACTGGTGCAGAGTGTCCTTTTGCAAAGCCTGGTCAATCGCAGTATGGACTTGGTGCAAATCACTCTTGCAGAGTGGGGACAGATGAGAACCTCTACACAGTTTTGAAATGTCTACTATGATGGTTAGGGATGATGATGCCATCATCATCATCATCACTATTCCGGTCATCTACATGCTAGAGCATTATTTGAGTAGTCGGTGTGAGGAGGTGGTGGTCCCAGAGAAAGAGGTGGAAGCAGAGGAGGATGGAAGGGATAACAATATCTCAAATTTCCGCACTGTCGTCACACAGGCGGCTGCCATGGGAGGTTGGCTTACAGCGCTCGAGAGGGGGCTCATAGTACCAGACAAACTGTTAGTGAAGGTGTAGGAGCTGAGGAACAAATGGTGGAGGCTGAGGAGCAAGAGCAGCAACAGTCAGGAGATGAAGAGAATAATGATCCCCCCTCTGTTGTCCATGGTTGGCATGAGGGAATGGAGGAATCAACCTTGAGTGTTACCCCACCACCAACACACCATGAACTTGGACCTCATGGAAGCACCAGACACATGAGCGGCTTCTTGCTGCACTATCTTCAACATGATGCTCGTATTCTTAGGGTTAGAAATAATGCTGACTACTGGGTTGCCACTCTGTTAGATCCACGGTACAGTAGGAAATTTCGCTAGATGCTGCCTTCCCCCCTGGAAAGAGACAAGTGCATGCAGAAATATCGAAACACGCTTGTAAACAATCTTAAGAGTGGCTTTCCCCAAGAGAGCAGTGAGGCACACAGTGTGCATCGCAGTTCTAGACATTCAACCCTGTTCAAAATGAGCAAGTCATGGATCTAAAAAAACTTTTGCACCCCAGTCGTAGACTGACCAGACTGGGCGATGCTGTCGTTTTTAGTGTCATGCATTGATCTCATGTTATTGCAGCCTGTGACACCATTGTTGTTTCTTCTATGCTTGTTGTGGCTACTACTGCTACAATCAATTTTTTTTAAATGTGGAGACTCGAAGCTGGGTCTCCATCTGGTGGGTTGCCTGTGGTGGAAGGTGTGTCAGAGGCCTAATAACATATTGTTACTCTGTGGAAATTGATGCAACTTTAATGGTGTGTGAAAATAATTTTTTGAAATGTGAGACTCCAAATTGGGTGTCCATCGGCTGGGTTGCCAATGTAAATAGGGCTCCCAGACAGGTAAGCCTGCACTTACTTTCAGTCAACTACCTGTGTTACTTTCCTTACATATTTTCTACCTTTAATACTGTATGAAAAGATGTTTGTCTCATCTGAGTGTGGCTGGAAAGAAAAATTGTGGAGGTGTTGCATGAGGTATCAGGGCTCCCAGCTAAGAAGGCTTACACCGCTCCCTTAACCATCAGGTTCTCATTGAAACTTCAATTCAAAGCTGTAGATGCTGACCCAGACCATGATACGTCATGCATGGCCCATGGCTGACTGCTGCTGTGCCATTAGCAAATTTCTAATGTTTGTCAATTGATGCCACTTTTCTTGGTGTCTGCCCCTAAGTTTAGCTGTTTGGGAAACTTTTCGTCACCTCTTAAGCTGTTGTGTATACGTTTGGTTTGGCATCCCTTTGAATTTAATGAGGTTCGGGTACGTTCATTGAAAGTCTAAACATTGAGCAAATTGAACCAAACCGAACCTTGAAAGGTTCGCTCATCTTTACTCAGGACAATATGCGCCGCCTCATTAGGACCATGCCCAGGTATTGTAGGGAGGTCATAAAGGCACGTGGAGGCCATACTCACTACTGAGCATCATTTCCCTGTCTTGAGGCATTGCCATTGAAGTTTGATCAGCCTGTGATTTGATTTTACACTTTGATTTTGAGTATCATTCCAAATACAGACCTCATTGGGATATTAATTTTTATTTACATTTTTATGTTTTATTGTTCTCAATGCATTCTATTATGTAATAATAATAGATATTTGCAACTGGAATATTTCTTTCAGTGATATCTAAAATGTGGTATTTTAGTGTTCCCTTTTTTGAGCAATGTGTATTCCCCAATCTGGTTTGTATAGCCCTCATCCTGGTATATACACACGTGGTCAAAATTATTGTTACCCCTCATTTAATGACAGAAAAACCCACAATGGTCATAGAAATAACTTGAATCTGACAAAAGTAATAATAAGTAAATATAAAACCTATGAAAATGAACAAATGTAAGTCAGACATTGCTTTTCAACCATGCTTCCACATAATTTAAAAATAAAAAAATAAAAAAATAAAACTCATGAAATAGGCCTGAATACAATAGAAATGATTGTACCCTTAACTTAATATTTTGTTGCATAACCTTTTGAAGCAATCATTGCAATCAAACGATTCCTGTAACTGTCAATGAAACTTCTGCACCTCTCAACAGGTATTTTGGCCCACTCCTCAAGAGCAAACTGCTCCAGTTGTCTCGTGTTTGAAGGTTGCCTTTTCCAGACATCATGTTTCAGCTCTTTCCAAAGATGCTCAATAGGATTTAGGTCAGGGCTAATAGAAGGCCACTTCAGAATAGTCCAATGTTTCCCTCTTAGCCAATCTTAGGTGTTTTTAGCTGTGTGTTTTGGGTCATTATTATGTTGCAAGACCAAGCTTTCTGACACTGGGCAGCACATTTCTCTATTGAATTCCTTGATAGTCTTGAGATTTCATTGTACCCTGCACTGACTCTAGACCACATGTGCCAGATGCAGCAAAGCAGCCCCAGAACATAACAGAGCCTCCTCCATGTATCACAGTAGGGACAGTGTTCTTATCTTTATATGCTTCATTTTTCCGTCTCTGAACATAGAGCTGATGTGCCTTACCAAAAAGTTCCATTTTTGTCCCATCTGTCCATAGGACATTCTCCCAGAACCTTTGTGGCTTCTCAACATGTAGTTTGGCAAATTCTAGTCTGACTTTTTTATAATTTTTTTTCAGCAATGGTGTCCTCCTTGGTCGTTTCCCACAAAATCCACTTTGGCTCATACAACGATGGATGGTGCGATCTGACACTGATGTTCCTTAAGCTTGAAGTTCACCTTTAATCTGTTTAGAAGTTTTTCTGGGTTCTTTTGTTACCATTCGTATTATCCATCTCTTTGATTTGTCATCAGTTTTCCTCCAGCGGCCACGTCCAGAGAGATTGACTACTATCCTATGGATCTTACACGTGTTCTGTGTAAACTGAGGGTCCTGCTTCAATTTTTGTTTTGCCCATTCTGCAAAATCAGCATGCCGATCTGGCATCAGTCAAACATACCTTCGGTGGATATTAGCTACTCACAAATGGCACCCTTACAAAATCCAGCTGTTGCAGCATCTCAACGAGGATGACCCAGATCAGCGCCCTGAATTTGCAGAATGGGCAAAACAAAAATTAGAGCAGGACCCTCAGTTTATACAGAACATTAAGTTCAGTGTTGAGGCCAACTTTTTTTTGGGTGGGCCATTTATATGGATACACTTAAATAAAATGGGAATGTTTTTTTTGCGTAGGGTGTCTTGCAGTGAAATCTGCTTCAATGACCAGGGTACTGCGTTCACCAGACATCAGCACAATTTCTATCAGCTCCTCATGTGTTAACCTCTGTGACGTGTCAATGACTGTAAACAAAGAGAAACTTGTAAATAACTCATGAAAGAATAAAGTTACGTTAAAACCAAGCACACCATTGTTTTTCTTGAAATTGAAATTCTCAATAAGTTTGATGTGTCATATGACCCTCTTCCCATTGGAAAAATAAAGTTGGATCCAAAATGGTCGACTTCAAAATGGCTGCCATGGCCACCATCCATCTTGAAAAGTTTCCCCCTCCCATATACTAATGTGCCACAAATAGGAATTTGATATAACCAACCATTCCCATTTTATTTAGATGTATCCATATACATGACCCAGCCTGTAGAGGTGATGAAAGATCAGATTTTTTTTGTTTCTATTATACTACTCAAAATAACAAAAAATAATTATAAAAATGTAATTTTTCTTATATGTGAGTCTCCCTGGGACCTGAACCCACAACCTCTGGCATTTCAGACAACCGCTAAAGACATAAGCAAGTGACATCACTGGGAGACTCTTGTAAACTTGATCAATATTGCATGCTACGACCCCACAGGCAGATTATACTCATATATAGAGATACATTGTAAAAAAACAGTGTATTTCTATGTCAGCATATTTTAGCGGGGATAATAAAACATTTCCATATAAAATTTCTATAAAAAAAACATTGCAATGGCATTGTAATGACACAGCATTTAATCTTAATTATCCAGACTTAAATTCAGTAGACCAGGAGACCTATGCTATTATCTTTATGTTGACTTTTGGTTTATGTGTTTTTCTTTGGTTGGTCAAGAAATGAACTGTTGTTCATATCAGCCTTAAATGCTGACTTTGGAGTTGATGTTTGTTGTAACTTATTGCATGTTATTTTGGTTGACAGGGCGCAAGGTAATTGAACAATAGACATTTGTTAATATGTTGATTACACATTATACTAGTTTGTTGACAAACTATGCAGATTGATTACATACTCAAACAATGAGCGTTGAACTCATGCCACTTTTACCCTGACCTGTGGATCATGACCAGAACCACAGATGTTGGTATAAAAGGGATTTTATAACCTTATGAGAAAACTAGAGACTATTTATAAAACCACAGTCAGGACAACTGTACAGGAAAGCAGCCAGGACATCACTGTTCCATCACGAAGGACAGATTTGACATTCTACATGATGTCAGCTTTGGGGACCACGGCTCCAGCTAGAATACAGATCTGCTCCATTGACCATCCCTGAACCCATGTGCAATGCAACTGCGCGCAACCTCCACCAGGGGGCGCTGATAAGGGAAAAAAGGTTGCACTCACCACCGTGTAGCACCACAGTGCAGACCGCCACTAGGAGGCGGCAGAGTAGTCAGACAGGCCAGGTCGACAACAAACAGGAAGATGAAGTACCAAAGGTCACAGCAATGCACGTAGTCAGGGACAAGCCAGAAGTCAGAGCCAGATGGGAACGTGGTATGCAGATGTGAGACGGAAAGGGAAGTCAGGGTACAAGCCAGCGAGTCATAAGCCGGTCGATAACGTGGTATCAGAGACAGATATACAGGAAGCGGGGTTCAGAGTTTCAGCCGAGTCATACACTGTAAGGAAACCACCAAACGTACGCAAAGTCAGGAATAGGGAACAGGTCAGACACAAATACGGGAGGTCAGAGGCAGAAGGATCACTAAAGTATACAGGTCAGCTGTTCTTAGCCTGGAAGCATGAACTATCACTGACATCACCTGCAGGCCACAGCGAACTGAAATATCAAAAACAGATCCAAAACGAGGCAGAGGGGATTAACCCCCGCATGACCAGTCCAGGGAGAGGATAGAAGAAAACAAGCCTATGACTGGATCATGCCACCATGGATATGTTTGGGGAAGCCAGGATTTGGACTCACCTGTTTGTTAGGGAATACCCAGATGTATTGAGGCTAACAGCCAAAGACCATGCAGCCGCAGGTACCCGAACATAATATATGAGCACTCCCAGATGCTTGGATAACACCTGAGCATGCTCAGATAAGACGTTATCCGAGCACGTTCTAGTAGTGACTAGAGATGAGCGAATATATTCGGGTTCCCTCTTATTCTGCAAGCTATAGCGCTTGCCGAATAAGCTGCAACGGGAACCCAGCTTCCCGGATCGCACTGGCTGAACAGCTGATTGGCGCAGCTGCATGTGTCATGGCTGTGTCACAGTCACAGCAAATGCATGGAGAGCCCAACACACAGGTTCTCCATGCATTTGTTTTTGGCCAAACAAGCAGGTAGATGTGCTTTATTAGCAAAATCGGATATAGAAGGCTTCTGCCGATACATGTTGAACGTTTCTATTTGTTAGGTTGTCATCCTAAAGGCAAATATTTTGTGGATATGTGCCTACCAATGGGGTGTTCTATATCTTGTTTCTACTTTGAGATTTTTAGTTGTTTTTTAGAATGGTTGCTGAAATGGGAAACAGATTTATCTTCATCAACACATTATCTGGACGATTTTCTGTTTGTGGGTCCAGGTGATTCACAGAAGATAAAACTGAGGGGCCTGTGAGATGTTTGACGTTTTTAGGTATAGAGATTGATATAGATCAAATGGTATTTAGGTTGCCAGATGAAAAGGTCGAGAAATTGCAACATAGTGCATGGTGCAGGTCAGTAGTGTTAAAAAAGTCTTGTTACATCAGTTACAGGTTCTCTTGGATGAGTTGATGTTTGCGTGCAAAGTGATACCCATGGGTAGAGTTTTTATAAGGAGATTAGCTTTAGCAACCCGAGGTTTTTCACAACCACACCATTTCATTCGGGTGCTGCGACAAGTAAGAGTACTAACCCTTATAGGGCCCCTCCAAGAAGAGGGAGCAGCTGTAGAGCTTATAGAGGTCCTGGTAAAGAGAAAAACTGAGACATCTTGATAGTAGTAAATCCTTGCGCCTTAGGAAGCTAAATATTAAAGTTCATAGAAATTTCAGCCAAAGGCTGTTTGGGAATAGGCTGAAAAGGGCCAAGTGGTACTTGATGTTAGACTTTGAGCTGCATACACTGAGGACAAGATACCACAAATTCTTTGATGTCTTGCTTCCATTTGGCCACTTTTAGAAATGGGAAAAACGTTGGCTCTCATCAGAGTGCCTTAAAGACAGAATGTCCTTTAGGCAGAGAATTGGTAGATCAAATGGAGGCATGAATACATTCAAGTTTGATTATATGTGAAAAAGTGTGTACTAGGAAGTCACATGGATCACACTGCAAAGCCATGTAGACAGATCAGGACGGTTGATGCTACCTATAGATTTTCTTGAATTAAAAAAACCCTCAAATCAGCCCCTTCATCAACTTTTAGTCAACAAAAATATGAATGCATGGCTTTATCATCTCCCAACTAGTCAACTGCTAATTCATCCTCAACTCTGCTGCCTTGTTATTCCACCTTTTCTCTCTGCCAATCCCTTCATTGGTTAATTATTGCCTAGAAAATTTACTTCACATATTAACTTTGATGTACAAGGCTTACAATAGCCTACATAACCTGTCATCGTTATACAACTCAGACCTAAACTCCTGATACCTCTGTACATGAATCTCTCATCACTCACAAGACCTGATCAGACTTTCACCAATCTGAAAAAACAGTCTAAAGCCTATGCCTTTATTATTGTCCAGTCACTTTGAATTATAAAAACCTAGAATTTCTAGAATACCAGCAATCTATAATCATAACATAACCAAAAGAATAGTGATATAATCTAATGGCGGCTACAAAGGCATCCCAGTACTGGTTTATACAGTCACTGCATATATGTCATCACGTCTCTATTAAAATGAATTGTGGAAACCTAAGAGTTGTCTCACTAACAGTGAGTCTGATTCTAGGAACATATCAGGCTGTGATTTTTTAAACTTACACTGTGTGCAATTATTAGGCAATTTGTATTTTTAATGATTTTGTTATTGAACAAATACAGTGCTGTCCATCAAAAGTTTAATAAACCTGAATATTTAAGAAAGTAAAAGTGAGATTTTGTCTTCTTAGGATAATCTCTATGTGTGCAGAATTATTGGGCAGCTATTAGTGTGCAGAATTATTATACAGCTACACACGTGGTCAAAATTGTTGGTACCGCTCGTTTAATGACAAAAAACCCCACAACGGTCACAGAAATAACTTGAATCTGACAAAAGTAATAATAAATAAAAAAAATCTATGAAAATGAACAAATGAAAGCCAGACATTGCTTTTCAACCATGCTTCCACAGAATTTAAAAAAAATAAAACTCCTGAAATAGGCCTGGACAGATATGGTGGTACCCCTGAAAATAATGTGACAAAAAGGACATGTTAAATCAAGGTGTGTCCACTAATTAGCATCAAAGGTGTCTACAATCTTGGAATCAGTGAGTGTGCCTGTATAGAGGGTTACAGATACTCACTGCTGTTTGGTGACATGATGTGTATCACACTCAACATAGACCAGAGGAAGCGAAGAAAAGAGTTGTCTCAGGAGATTAGAAAGAAAATTATAGACTAACATGTTAAAGGTAAAAGTTATAAACCATCTCCAAGCAGCTTGATGTTCCTGTGACTACAGTTGCAAATATTATTCAGAAATTTAAGTTCTATGGGACTGTAGCCAACCTCCCTGGATGTGGCCGCAGGAGGAAAATTGATGACAAATCAAAGAGATGGATAATATGAATGGTAACAAAAGAGCCCAGAAAAACTTCTAAACAGATTAATGGTGAACTTCAAGCTCAAGGAACATCAGTGTCAGATCACAC
This sequence comes from Dendrobates tinctorius, assembly GCF_039654945.1. Classification (NCBI taxonomy): domain Eukaryota; kingdom Metazoa; phylum Chordata; class Amphibia; order Anura; family Dendrobatidae; genus Dendrobates; species Dendrobates tinctorius. The sequence goes on from NW_027361679.1 coordinate 97,761,807, forward strand.
CATCCGTCGTTGTATGAGCCAAAGTGGACTTCATGGGAGATGACCAAGGAGGACACCATTGCTGAAAAATAATCATAAAAAAGCCAGACTGGAATTTGCCAAACTACATGCTGACAAGCCACAAAGCTTCTGGAAGAATGTCCTATGGATAGATGAGACGAAAATTGAACTTTTTGGCAATGCACTTCAGCTCTGTGTTCACAGATGGAAAAATGAAGTATATCAAGAAAAGAACACTGTTCCTACTGTGAAACATGGAGGAGGCTCTGTTATGTTTTGGGGCTGCTTTGTTGCATCTGGCACAGGGTGTCTAGAATCTGTGCAGGGTACAATGAAATCTCAAGACTATGAAGGGATTTTAGAGAGAAATGTGCTGCCCAGTGTCAGAAAGCTTGGTCTCAGTTGCAGGTCATAGGTCTTGCAACAGGATAATGACCCAAAATACACAGCTAAAAACACCCAAGAATGGCTAAGAGGAAAACATTGGACTATTCTCAAGTGGCCTTCTTTGAACCCTGACATAAATCCTATTGAGCATCTTTGGAAAGAACAGAAACATGCCGTCTGGAAAAAGCAACCTTCAAACATGAGACAACTGGAGCAGTTTGCTTTTGAGGAGTGGGCCAAAATACCTGTTCAGAGGTGCAGAAGTCTCATTGACAGTTACAGGAATCGTTTGATTGCAGTGATCGCCTCAAAAGGTTGTGCAACAAAGTATTACGTTAAGGGTACCATCATTTCTGTCCAGGCCTATTTCATGAGTTTTATTTTTTTTTTTTTTAATTCTGTGAAAGCATGGTTGAAACTTTCATTTGTTCATTTTCATAGATTTTGTATTTATTATTACTTTTTTCAGATTACAGTTATTTCTGTCACCATTATGGGTTTTTCTGTCATTAAACAAGGGGTACCAACAATTTTGACCATGTGTGTAAATGAAAAATGAAAATGTTCCCATCTCAATTGTTTATTATCATCTATTGCATTGAGAATACTAACTATTAAAATGCACAAAATACATTGCTGATATTTCACAAATATATCATTGACCAATATAGAGTTTCCATTTTTTTCAATTCCAGTCATAAGCCTTCTATCCATGGAGTTTGTCAGTTTCTTAAGCTGCTGATGATCAAATTTTTGGGCAGCACCAACCACAGCTTCACTGTAAATTTCCCATTTAAGAATGGCTCACAAGTTCTCAATAGTGTTTAAGTCAGGTGAGGAAGGGGTCATGTCATCATTATTCTTTCAACTTTAACCCCTTAGTGACAGAGCCATTTTGCAGCTTAATGACAGGCTAATTTTTACAATTCTGACCACTGTCACTTTATGAGGTTATAATGCTGGAATGCTTTAACGGATCCCTCTGATTCTGAGAGTTTTTTTGTGACATATTTTACTTCATGTTAGTGGTAAAATTTCTAATATATGACTTGTGTTTAGTTATGAAAAAAATGGAAATATGGCGAAAATTTTGCAATTTTCAAACTTTAAATTTTTATGCCCTTAAATCAGAGAGATATGTCACAAAAATTTCTTAATAAATAACATTTCCTATATGTCTACTTTACATCAGAACAATTTTGGAAACACATTTTTTTTTGTTAGGAAGTTATAAGGGTTAAAATTTGACCAGCGATTTCTCATTTTTACAACAAAATTTACAAAACCTTTTTTTTAGGAACCACATATTTAAAGTCATTTTGAGGGGTGTACATGACAGAAAATACCCAAAAGTGAAACCATTGTAAAATCTGGACCCCTCGCGGTGCTCAAAACCATATTCAAGAAGTTTATTAACCCTTTACGTGCTTCACAAAAACTGAAGCAACGTGTAAGAAAAAAAATTAACACTTAACTTTTCTTTTCAAAAAATTTATTTCAGAACCAATTTATTTATTTTCACAAGTGTTAAAAGAGAAAATGAACCACAAAATTTGTTGTGCAATTTTTCATGAATATGTCAATACCCCATATGTGGGGGTAAACCACTTTTTGGGTGCACGGCAGAGCTCGCAAGGGAAGGAGCGCCATTTGACTTTTTCAACGCAGAATTGGCTAGAATTGAGATCAGACGCCATGTTGTGTTTGGAGAGCCCCTGATGTGCCTAAACAATGGAAACACCCAACTAGTGACCCCATTTTGGAAGCTAGACCCATTAAGGAACTTATCTAGATGTATAGTGAGCACTTTGAACCTCCAAGTGCTTCACAGAAGTTTATAACGTAGAGCCGCGAAAATAAAAAATCATTCTTTTCCATAAAAATTATCTTTTCGCCCCAAAATTTTTATTTTTTACAAGGGTAACAGGAGAAATTAGACCCCTAAAGTTGTTGTGCAATTTGTCCTCAGTACGACCATACCCCATATGTGGAGGTAAACCTCTGGTTGTGCGCACGGCAGAGCTCAGAAGGGAAGGAGCACCGTTTGACTTTTTCAATGCAGAATTGGCTGGAATTGAGATTGGACGCCATGTCGCGTTTGGCGAGCCCCTGATGTGCCTAAACAGTGAAAAAAAAAACCTAAGTGACACCATTTTGGAAACTAGACCCCCCAAGGAGCTTATCTAGATGTGTGGTGAGCACTTTGAACCAACCCCCAAGTGCTGCACAGAAGTTTATAAACGCAGAGCCATGAAAATAAAAAAATCATTTTTTTCCACAAAAATGATTTTTTTAGCCCACTATTTTTTATTTTCCCAAGGGTAACAGGAGAAATTGGACCACAAAAGTTGTTGTGCAATTTGTCCTGAGTACGCTGATACCCCATATGTGGGGGGGAACCACTGTTTGAGCGCACAGCAGAGCTCAAAAGGGAAGGAGCACCGTTTGAGTTTTTCAATGCAGAATTGGCTGGAATTGAGATTGGATGCCATGTGGCATTTGGAGAGCCCGTGATGTGCCTAAACAGTGAAAAAAAACCTAAGTGACCCCATTTTGGAAACTAGACCCCCAAAGGAGCTTATCTAGATGTGTGGTGAGCACTTTGAACCCCCAAGTGCTTCACAGAAGTTTATAATGCAGAGCCGTGAAAATAAAAAACATTTTTTTCCTCAAAATGATTTTTTATTCGGCTATTTTTTATTTTCCCAAGGGTAACAGGAGAAATTGGATGACAAAAGTTGTTGTGCAATTTGTTCTGAGTACGCTGATATCCCATATGTGGGGGGAACCACTGTTTGGGCGCATGGGAGAGCTTGGAAGGGAAGGAGTGCCATTTTGGAATGTGCAGATGTCATGTAGCGTTTGCAGAGCCCCTGATGTGCCTAAATAGTAGAAACCCCCCACAAGTGACCCCATTTTGGAAACTAGACCCCCCAAGGAGCTTATCTAGATGTGTGGTGAGCACTTTGAAGCCCCAAGTGCTTCACAGAAGTTTATAACGCAGAGCCGGGAAAATAAAAAATCTTTTTTTTTCACAAGTGATTTTTTTAGCCCCCAATTTTTTTTATTTTCCCAATGGTAACAGGAGAAATTAGACCCCCAAAGTTGGAAAATAGTGGAAACCCCTCAATTCTAGCTCAAACCCTAACCCCAACACACCCCTAACCCTAATCCCAACCCTAACCCCAACCCTAACCCTAATGCTAAATCCCTAACCCTAATCGCAACCCTATCCCAAATCCCTAACCATAATCCTAACCCTAATCCCAACCCTAACCCTAACTCCAACCTTAACCCTAATTCTAACCCTAACCCTAATTCCAACCCTAACCCTAATTCAAACCCTAACCGAAAAATGAAAATAAATACATTTTCTTTATTTCATTATATTTCCCTAACTAAGGGGGTGATAAAGGGGGGGTTATTTACTATTTTTTTTATTTTGATAACTGTGACAGGGTTTATCACAGTGATCAAAATGCATATTGAATGAATGAATGGAACCTGCCGGCCGGCAGATTCAGCAGGCGCACTGCGCATGCGCCCGCCATTTTCTTCCTGGACCAAGATGGCAGCACCCACCAGAGGAGACAAGAGGGCCCGAGGACCACCAGGAGGTACCGGGAGGAGGATCGGGGACCCTATTTCTCTCTCCTCTGATGTGCGATCACATCAGAGTAGAGAGAAATTAAATGCAAAATCGAGGCTTTTTTTCGCGGGGAGCACATTATACTATACTGTAGAGTCTAGGGGAACTCACTGTTAGTGTTTTGACACATAGTAAAAAAAAGTCCCAGACCACCCCTTTAAATGCCATTGTCAAAGATTTAAGTGGTTAAATAGCAGTGACTGGAGCTTGCTCCGATTGCTGCTGCTAATGTAATAAGCGTGCAGATGCTGGGTATGTCATTATTCATTACGGAACCGAAACAGAACAAAAGTTAAAGGGTTTTATTTACATGGATATGATACGCCTCGCAGGGAGAAAGCAGTGGGGGTTAAACTGGTTTTAAAGCAGTATATCAGTCAAAAAGAATAACAGTTAGAAACGGGTGTTCTTGGAACTTAACAGTCTGCTGAGTACTTGCTTGTAGGGTCGTCTCCAGTGTTGGCACCGTCAGCAGCGGCACTTGTCTCTCTAGTCACTGTAGGCTCTGCAGTCTCTAAGGACCCACAACAGGGGTCTCGGGGGTTAATGAAGAAAAGCAGGGGGAACATAAGGCATTCCGGGTCCCCCTGCTATGAGTCTATGCTTCAAAACTAGCAGTCTCTCCGCAAGTACGGTGCTCTGTGTCTCTATAAGTCTCTGAACAGGAGTCAAGGGCTCTGCACCAACACCACAGGTACTGGGACTACGCACAGGGGGCAGTGTCTCTACACGGGGGTCAAAGCGTGCCTCTCCAGTCACTGGCCTCACATACTCACAAGATGCAGTCTCTCTGCACAGTCCCCCTGGATTTGTTCTCTGAATGGGAGTTCTCTCTTCTCCCCTGCATGCAGCTGCAACCTGCCCTGTCCCCTGCACATGCTGCTCTGAGCTTCATACTCTCTCAGGCTGCCCTCCTTCCTGTTCCTCTCTTCTCCCAGCAGTCACATGACCCAGCACGTCCAGGGCAGAAAGTCTTCCCCCTAGCAAGTCAGCTGTCTGGCCAAGTGGTTCCAGATCAGGAGCGGAGAAGGTAAACCCCTCTGTGTCCTCTTGTGCTTCATCACCTTACATTCCCCCTCTCTTTTCGCTCGCCATTCCACGGGCAATAATTTCTGAAGTTCCTCCCTGCACAATCTGCTGCCAGATGAAGTCATCCTGATTGTATCGAATGGGGGTACACCAGCCGTTGAATGTTCAGAGCGTCTCGATTCAGCAGGGGCTGTGGTGTCAGCTGCTGTGGGAGGAACGGGAGCCAGGGCCACTCCTGGCACATTGGTAGTTTCAGGCACCAGCCCTGTTTCTGGATATCTTCCTCATCTTCAAAATCAACATTAACCACTGGTACGGCTGGTGGAGGCACTGGAGCCAATGGAACTGGTTCAGGATCTCGAGACAAACAAGGACGCAGCATATTCCGATGCAGCGTGCGAGTGGGGGCCCCTTCATCTGTTTCCGGCCGGACCTCATAGATGGGACCCTTTCTGCCAAGTCGAAGCCTCAACCTTTACGATTTTTTCTCCCACTGGCACTCTAATTTGTTGTGTGGCCACTTTTCCCTCAGCAGGACTCAATCTCCAGGCCACAGAGCTGTCCCCCTTTGAGGAGTGACATGAAAATGTTCCAACTTCCCCAGCCGATTCTGCACTAGCTGATGAATAGTCCGTAGCCGACGATGGTGTTCTTGAACCCAGGAGTACACCCCCGTCCATGGGTAGTCCTCCTCGGGCTCCAACTCTGCCAACTCCTTCTTGGACCGCCCAAAGAACAGAGAGTAGGGTGTGAAGCCAGTGGTGCTGTGTTTCCGATTGTTATATACCCACACCAATTCAGGGACGTACTCAGTCCAACTGGCCTTCTGTTCCTCTTACAGAGTCCTAGGCATTTGGATCAGGGTGCAGTTAAATCTCTCGCAAGCTCCGTTTCCCTGTGGATGATAAGGAGTTGTCCGGGACTTATTGATCTTGTACAGCTGGTGCAGCTCCTCCATCACCTGTCCGAGGAAGCAGGCCCCCTGATCGGAATGGATGCATTTGGGGCACCCGTACACCTGAATGAAGTGTTTGCAGATTGCGTGAGCAGCAGACTCGGCAGTCTGGTCCCGTGTAGGTTTCACTAAGGCAAACTTGGTAAAATGGTCTATCATTACTAAACAGTGCTCATAGCCTTGATGCGCGAGTCCAGTTGTCAGGTAACCTATGGCCAGCAGGTCCGTAGGGCCAGAGGACTTCACAGTCTCTGTGGGGGCCCGTTGTTCCAGTGGTTTGAGCAGTTCACAACTCCGGCATTGTTGGCAGACTCTTTCCACGACGTTCCTCAGATTGGGATGATAAAACAGGCGCTGAAACCACTGGGAGGATTTCTCGGGCTGTGCTCTGCTTGTAGGCAGCTCATGACATCACTGCCATGTGCTGCTTACAAGCATAAATCAGCTGCAAGCATCGGAAAAGGAAGCTGCGAGTGAGCGGAGGAAGGTAAGTAGAATGTTTTGGTTTTTTTTAACATTTTTATAATTGTGGCCATGCTGGACGGAGATGGGGCCCTGCATACCCGGATAGGGATGAGCTGGACCATATCTACCAGGATAAGGATAAGGGGGCCCTGTTTACCAGGACAGGAATGAGGGGGTCATGCATTCCAGGATAGGGATGAGGGGGCCTTGAGTACCAGGATGGGGATGGGGGCCATGCATACCAGGATGGGGGCCATGCATACCAGGATGGGGATGAGGAGGCTATGCATACCAGGATAGGGATGATGTATACCTGGACTGGGGAGATATACAGGTGCTTCTCACAAAATAAGAATATCATCAAAAAGTTAATTTATTTCCATTTATTAATACAAAAATTAAAAGTCATATATTATAGAGTCATTACTAGTGTTGAGCGATACCATCCGATATCGTGAAGTATCGTATCGGATTGAATCGGACCGATACCCAAAAAGTATCGGGTATCGCCAATTCCGATACCAGAAACCCCATTCAAGTCAATGGGACAGAAATATCATAATGAAAGAAAACCTTTCTTTACTTGTACATCAAGTTCGGGAGGGGGGAAGAGTGTGGGCGGTGCGTGGGCGGACACTATGCGTGTCCGTGTGTGCGGGCGGGGTCTGTGCGGGCCTCTCAGGGGTCTGTGCGGGCCTTCCGGGGGTCTGTGTGGGCCTGCCGGGGGTCTGTGCGGGCTGCCGGGGGTCTGTGCGGGCTGCCAGGGGTCTGTGTGGGCCTGCCGGGGGTCTATACGGGCCTGCTGGGGGTCTGTGCGGGCCTGCCGGGGGTTGTGTGTGTGCAGGCATCGTCCGATGGGACTGCAAGTCCCATCGCGCTATGCCTGCTACAATGACGGTCACTGATACATTAGCCAATGATGGGACAGTAGTAGTCCCATCATCCGGCTAATGGGTTGAATGTAAGAAAAAAAACAAAAACATACATACTACATACATACTACATTCATACAACATACATACATACTATATACATACTTCATATATACTACATTCATACAACATAAATACTTCATATATACTACATTCATACAACATACATACATACTACATACATACTACATATATACATTCATACAATATACATACATACTACATACATACTTCATATATACTACATTCATACAACATACATGCTACATACATACTTCATATATACTACATTCATACAACATACATACATACTTCATATATACTACATTCATACAACATACATACTACATATATACTACATATATACTACATTCATACAACATACATACTACATATATACTACATTCATACAACATACATACATAGTACATACTACATACATACAACATGCATACAACATGCTACAGACATACAACATACATACTACATACAATACATTCATACAATGCATATATATATAGACATACAGTACATATAACATAGAGTACATACTCACCATCACTTGTCACTTTGATCCCTGAAGCCAGTGTCATCTTTAAAAAATATTAAAATAACAAACAACCGATATACTCCCTGATCCGTAGAAATCCATGAGTGTCCCACGATGATCTCCCGTGGAGAACAGCAGCATCAGCTGATGCCACCGCTCTCTAGGGGCCCCAGGAATACAATGACGGGAGGTAGGTATCCTTTCGCACTGTATTCCTCCGCCACTGTAAAAAAAATAGTCCCTAGTCTCACTTTTGGCATTGCTGTGTGAGAAAGTTCCCCTGCAGCTTTTGCCATAAAGTGAGACCAGTGAACTATAGTAACCTCTCAATGATGCACTGCAGGAGATCGTCGTGGGATACTCGTGGATTTCTGCGGATCAGGGAGTATATTGCTTGTTTGTTATTTTAATATTTTTTACAGTGAGATGACACTGGCTTCGGGGATCAAAATGACAAGTGATGGTGAGTATGTACTCTATGTTATATGTACGGTATGTTTATATGTATATATGTATTGTATGAATGTATTGTATGTAGTATGTATGTATGTTGTATGAATGTAGTATATATGTAGTATGTATGTAGTATGTATGTATGTTGTATGAATGTAGTATATATGTAGTATGTATGTATGTTGTGTGAATGTAGTATATATGTAGTATGTATGTATGTTGTATGAATGTAGTATATATGTAGTATGTATGTAGTATATATCTAGTATGTATGTATGTTGTATGAATGTAGTATATATGTAGTATGTATGTTGTATGAATGTAGTATATATGTAGTATGTATGTATGTTGTAGGAATGTAGTATATATGTAGTATGTATGTTGTATGAATGTAGTACGTATATATTAGTATGTATGTATGTTCTATGAATGTTGTATATATGTAGTATGTATATGGTATGTATGTATGTTTTTTTTTACATTCAACACATTAGCCGGATGATGGGACTACTACTGTCCCATCATTGGCTAATGTGTCAATCACTGTCATTGTAGCAGGCATAGCCTGATGGGGCTTGTAGTCCCATCGGACGATGCCTGCACACACACACAACCCCCGGCAGGCCCGTACATACCCCCCGGCAGGCCCGTACAGACCCCCCGGCAGGCCCGTACAGACCCCCCGGCAGGCCCGAACAGACCCCCCGGCAGGCCCGAACAGACCCCCCGGCAGGCCCGAACAGACCCCCCGGCAGGCCCGCACAGACCCCCGGCAGGCCCGTACAGACCCCCGGCAGCCCACACAGACCCCTGGCAGGCCCGCACAGACCCCCGGCAGCCCACGCAGACCCCCGGCAGCCCGCGCAGACCCCCGGCAGGCCCGCGCAGACCCCCGGCAGGCCCGCGCAGACCGCGCATCATGATGGCATCATTTCAGCAGCCAATCACAGCCACAACACTGGCTCATTGCATTATGGGAACTTCCGATTCCGGTATCCGATATTATAAATCGGAATTCGCAGTATCGGAATGCTCAACACTAGTCATTACAAACAGAGTGATCTATTTCAAGTGTTTATTTCTGTTAATGTTGATCATTATGGCTTACAGCCAATGAAAACTTGAAAGTTATTACCTCAGTAAATTAGAATACTTTATAACACCAGCTTGAAAAATGACTTTAAAATCCAAAAGGTATGTTCAGTAAATGCACTCAATACTTGGTCGGGGCTCCTTTTGCATCAATTACTGCATCAATGTGGCGTGACATGGAGGCAATCAGCCTGTGGCACTGCTGACGTGTTATGGAAGCCCAGGATGCTTTGATAGCAGCCTTCAGCTCATCTGTATTGTTGGATCTGATGTCTCTCATCTTCCTCTTGGCAATACCCCATAGTATGGGGTTAAGGTCAGGTGAGTTTGCTGGCAAATCAAGCTCAGTGATACTGGTGTTTTTAAACCTGGTATTGGTACTTTTGGCAGTGTGGACAGGTGCCAAGTCCTGCTGGAGAATGAAATTTGAAATTTCCATCTCCAAAAAGCTTGTCAGCAGAGGGACGCATGAAGTGCTCTAAAATTTCCTGGTAGACGGCTACGCTTACTTTGGTCTTGATAAAACACAGTGGCCCTACACCAGCAGATGGCATGGCTCTCCAAACCATCACTGATTGTGGAGACTTTACACTTGACCTCAAGCAGCTTGGATTGTGTGCCTCTCCACTCTTCCTCCAGACTCTGGGACCTTGATTTCCAAATGAAATGCAAAATTTTCTTTAATCTGAAAATAGCACCTTGGACTACTGGGCGACAGTCCGATTCTTTTTCTCCTTGGCCCAGGTAAGACGCTTCTGGCGTCTATTGGTCATAAGTGACTTGACACAAGAAATGCGACACTTGTAGCCCATGTCCTGGATACGTCTATGTGTGGTGGCTCTTGAAGCAATGACTCCAGCAGCAGTCCACTCCTTGAGAATCTCCCCCAAATTTTTGAATGGCCTTTTCTTAACAATTCTTTCAAGGCTGCACTTATCACGGTTGCTTGTGCATCTTTTTCTACCGCACTTTTTCCTTCCACTCAACCTTCCGTTAATATGCTTGGATACAGCACTCTGTGAACAGCCAGATTCTTTAGCAATGACCTTTTGTGGCTTACCCTCCTTGTGGAGTTTGTCAATGACTACCTTACTGACATCTGTCGTCAGCAGTCTTCCCCATGATTGTGGAGCCTACTGGAACAGACTAAGGGACCTCTGTAAATGCTTAGGAAGCCTTTGCAGGTTTTTTTTGGAAATTATTTTAATTTACTGTGATAATGACTTTTGGGTTTTCATTGGCTGTAAGCCATAATCATCAAAATTAACAGAAATAAACACTTGAAATAGGAGTACAAGCTCATGATGACCTTTGACACTCTCAATGCTGGAATGAATGTGCTACATGGAATAATGTCTTTTTACATCAATTAAGGAATTTGCTCCTAAGACCTTGTGAGGCATCACAATACATTAGGAGACCCCAATCAGAGGACAATAAAACATCCAGACTCCTTATCTATGAACTGGTCCAATATTTATGTTTCTCCCTCTCCCATAGTGATAGTTCTGCTTCACATCACTTGTCTTATCTATTGCATTATTTCTGTGCTGTTTTGTGTATAAATATGTGATTCTTCAGATTTTGTATTAGTCTATGCCTGATGAAGAGACCTGAGTAGTCTTGAGAGCTTGCAATGTGTTACCATCTTTTCAGTTAGCCATTAAAAGGTATCAACCACTGAGGACTCAATTCTGAATATTTTTCTATCTACTGGCTAGCACGGTACAAAGATATACATCTTTCGTGTATCACTTGAAATATGTCACTCTGTTTGAAATGACTATATAATATGAGTTTCACTTTTTGTATTAAAGAACTGAAATAAATTAACTTTTTGATGATATTCTAATATTGTGAGAAGCACTTGTATATATCAGGATAGGGGACATTGGTACAGAATTGACCACATTTTTTGCTTACATTTTTTTCTAATTTACTAAAACCTAGGTGCATCTTATGGTCTGGTGCATCTTATAGTCCAAAAAATATGATATATAATTGTTACACTGTTTGTAAAAGAAATGGTTAAAGGGAATCTGTCACCCCATTTTAACGCTTTTAATCTATTACTACTACTACTGTGTTTACAGGTGATAAAATTGTTATTACTCTGATGCTGATGAACAGGGTATGGTACACAAATTAACTAACTTTTTTAATTAACTAAATATTCTTTCAGGCAGTGCACCCTGAAGCCTGGAAAACCTAATTATCATAAAAGATTAAGAGGACATTTCTCAACAAGACCACAGCTATGAGGCATACAGGTAGGACTAGTTTTACCATTCTATTATATGCATGCCCATATTAATAGCTTAAAAGGGAGTGACAGAAGCCCTTTAAATCTCCTCACCAAGGCACGTTGCTAGGAGGATAGTTTGGTTACTGTAGCTTTGTACACCCAAGGTCGCAAGAAGATGGAAGGCGCAGGACCTGCGACACCCATTGGACCGGACCACCCTTTGAGTGAGTATAATAAAACTTATTTTTCTTATCTTTCAGGTCGGATCGGGGGCTTATCTACAGCATTATAGAATGCTGTAGGTGTAAGAAGATGAGCCGAGACAGAGTCAGGCCAAACTATCGAGACTGTCACCACTGTTGCCGGGGGAGGTTTCTTCTGGGAGTCACGCTGGACAACAGGGGCCGCGGGGAATATAAGGAGGACTGAGCACGGGAACGGGTCAGACTTGGCAGGAAAGCGGCAAGAGAAAGTTGACTCCCTCTCTGCTGCTCCGGCTGACAACTCCATGCCACTCAACCCTCAGCATGCTGACTATAAGATTGACTTTAATGCTATTGAGTTATCATCTGACCCAGTATGTTTGGACAGCCCTATCCCACCTGTGGTAACAGATAAGCAGGCTAGAGACTGTTCCAAAGCGCCGCCCGCTGCCGCGGTCCATGAGCATGCCCACAGCTCATGTTCGGCACCATTCCTGAGGAATCCACATGAAGGACTGTTCTCACATTCCAGCACACTCAAGCCAAACAGGACCGGATCCATTAGCACCGTCGGGAGACAGAGCCAGAGACTTTGTTAACAATTTGCAACGCCATCGTGAGATTTTCCAGCTTTTCCCCTGCAAGAACTGCAAACGATAAATTACCTTGTTTCTAAAGGCCCCGTCACACTAAACGATGTCCCAGAGATCCCACCAACGATCCGACATGATGGGATCGCTGGGACATCGTTAGACAGCCCCAGCGACGCTGGACGCTGGTTTCTAATGTAAATGTCGGGTATCCAGGAGCCGCGCGACTCCTGGATACCCGCTTTTTACTTTGGAAACCGACGTACACGCTGGTTTCCAAGGAAAACATCGGGTATCTAGGAGCCGCGCGACTCCTGGATACCCAACGTTTACCTTGGAAGCCAACGTGTACGCCGGTTTCCAAGGTAAACAGTGGGTATCCAGGAGCCGCGCGACTCCTGGATACCCGACGTTTACATTAGCAACCAGCGTCCAACGTCGCTGATCGCTGGTGTCTCGCTGCCACACGCAGCGATGCGCGCTGGGCAGCAAGTGACCAGCGATCGAAAAAACGGTCCAGGCCGCTCGAGCACGATCAGCGATAACCGGCAGGGGGGCCGGTCGCTGATCCCCGTCACACACAGCGATCTCGCTGCCGAGATCGCTGATGTGTCACACAATGAGTGATCTCGCTAGCGAGATCGCTTAGTGTGACGGGGCCTTTATTCTCAAACATTGTGTTTGTGTGCAATTCCCGTCGCTGCCATACTAGTTTTGCTTCCCTGCATGGAGTATACCTTGTTAATTGACTGTTCAGTAAATCCTGTTAACCCCTTCTCTGCCTCCAGCTCTTCACTGCGTCCAACGAACGTCTCTGCTTTACATAGATAAGCCCTGAATGGCAGTGGCCGCATCTTATAGAGGCCAAAACAGATGACAAGTTCTCTTTAAGCAAGCTTAGTGACTTAAGCTGCAGAGCTCATGGATTGTTATTGTCTGGAGCCATTGGTTATGAGACACAAATTCCACCATCAGTGCCTAGGATAACAAATGCTCTATCTTCTAAATTGGAAAAAGGTTCCAGTTTCCTTTCAAAATCTTATGGAAAGATTTCCCATGGACTTCTAGCTTTGGAAGCCAAAACTATATACACATCTGGCAAGGTTATATTCATTTTAGGAATCTATTCTTAAGATTAATTCAGGTTTTTTTACCCAGAAAAAATTATAACGGTATAAACTATCACCTACGTAATACAGTACTTGTGAGCGATTAGGTCGTTTTTGTGCCCAGGCAATAATTTTGACTAGTAGTAAAACTGTATTTGAAACAGAGGGTATGAAACACAGGGGAAAAGTTCTGTCTGGCACAGGACTCACATTAGCACAGCACTGCCAATCTCTTTATTTAGGATCACTTACACAGATAGTATCTTAGAAATGGGTTCTAGGCTTTACTGCACCGTTCAAAAAACCAGATCAACAAGTTCCAGAATTTGCCTGAAAGGGAAAGCCAACCTTTCAATTTCCTTGGCAACAGTTTAAACACATTTGTCTATGGCCATTTTTGTTTTTCCTAGGCCTTTAATTCCACTGTATCCCACTGGGACACAGAGGGTTTTCCAAATATCCGAGCTCAAACTGAAGCTAAAATAAACTAGCTGGATTCAAATTATTTAAAAGGTCAGCTTGGAAAATCATTTTGTATGAAGTCTGTAGAAGAGTGTCTCAAACTCAAAAACACCTAAAAGAGTCTCCATGTGTATTTAGATTCTAAAATAAAATGGCTGTCTTAATTGTATTTTTTTTATATTATTTTGTCCCCTACCCCTCTAACACACTCTGCTACTGAAAATAGAAGAACTAAGTGAAAGTCAGTTTCCAGGGGAATGCTATATTCCCCATTAACTACTGGCAGTATCCTGCAGTGGGCAGCACGGTGGCTCAGTGGTTAGCACTACAGCCTTGCAGTACTGGGTTCAAATCCTACCAAGGAAAACATCAACAAGGAGTTTGTATGTTTTCCCTGTGTTTGCGTGGGTTTCCTTCCACACTCCCGAGACATACTGCTAGGGAATGTAGATGGTGAGGACAGCGATGATGAGGTCTGTAAAGTGCTGTGAAATTAATGGTGCTATATAGTGAGTAAAATAAATAAAATATTTTAGTTCAGTGCAGATGATTTGGGAGTCTTTTTGCCCGTGTTCTCATCAAAAAGCAGCAATAATCAATACATTCAGATTTTTGGGCATTGAAGTAAAGGCTTCAAAATTACTGAAGTAGAAATCTTAGGAAAAGGAGAAAGAATGAAATGATCTGCTTTCGTAACTCTGCTTGATATGTTAGAATTTTTTAATAACATTTCAAGTTTTTATACCTGTCTTGGCCAGCTCTACCATCCTCATAAAAAATGAGCAGAGTTTAGGTGACAAGGGTAGAGGTAACTGACCAATTCCTCATAATTTGTACCAAAAAAGTGGAATCAATTATGACAGAAATGTATGCCAGTGCCTTACTAGATTACATTTCTTAAAAACCACAAAAAGAGGAAAAAATCCTCCAATATTCAAGAAAAAACAAAAACAGGCAAAGATGCTTACCTCTCTAACTAGGCCTCAATACACATGCACTAACAGGGTGCAGCGGACCCAAGTAAAATGGCAACTGTACAGGTGCAATATTACCAAATGAGACAGCCAACCTTCAGTTTGGTTTGGTTTTTCTTGAATATTGGAGGATTTTTTCCTCTTTTTGTGGTTTTTATGTTAGAGTAAGACTGGCAAGTGTAAGGACCCTTGATGCGGGTTGCCAACTTACGTATTATAGCCAAAATATCAACCAATACCTTACATATATTGATATGTTTTTGTGCAGTTTATTTTTTTCAGGGTGCAGTTGGGCCCAAATGGTTCGGTAAACTGTGGCCTCTGTTCACAGTTAGCACTGGGCAGCCTGCCATAGGGCGTCATTAATAGGCTGTGAACCAGATGCTCTACATTCCTTGTGTGAACATTGCCACAAACAGATTTTATTTTTTTGCACTGGTGTGCCACACGGCCAATCCCTGATTGAAAGCGGGCTGTCTCACTTGGTATTATTACTCCTGTGCAGTTGCCATTTTACTTGGGTCCGCTGCACCCTGTTAGTGCATGTGTATTGAGGCCTAGTTAGACAGGTAAGCATCTTGGCCTGTTTTTGGTTTTTCTAGAGTATATTTCTTGCAGTGGCGCACTGCAGCTGAAAGATGCACCAAATTAATTAAGAGGCACACACTTCTTACAGGGAATCTGTCAACAGGTCTTTGCTATGTAATCTGAGAGCATCACGATGCAGGGGCTGAGAGCCTGATTACAGCGATGTGTCACTAAGGGCTCACTCACATGAGTGAATAAATTGGACAAGTACAATCCCATAAAAAAAAAAAATCGGATTTGATTCGGATCAATGTTATTTCAATGAATCAGTGCTCATCTGCGATTTTTTTCTCAGTTCGGATTGACTTGAGAAAAAAAATTGCAGCATGGTGTGAGTGGATGCGGTAATCGGATCGCAATCACCAATGCACGTTAATGGATGCAATATTTTAATTGGACGGTACACATACAAGCCGAATGTCATGCGATTTTCTTGAGAATTTTTCCAGTGGGGCAGGAAATTGCATCAGCACATTGCAGGAAGTTGTAAAGCGATAACATCCAGGCAACCTATAAAAAACCTCAAACACACCTACTTGGAGATCAGGACCATGCCACCACACATTAGTGTCAAGATGCTTATCGTCCTGGTCCAGGAGCCACCAAAACTGTGGGACAAACGTGAACCAAGCTACCACGAATCGTAGCAGTCGAGATGCATCCTGGACATGTGTATCCAACCTATGAGGCCAGCTCACGAGAGAGGCAAATAATAATGAGTAAATACCCCATAAATCAATAAAGCAGTGTTTCTATATGTCCAAAAAAAAAAAAAAAAAACATCTCAGTACGCTCAGTTTGTTAGCAAACAGCATCTATGAGGTTTAAAATTTCTGCTATGTAAATGTACAATTGAAATCAGAAGTTTACAGACACTATATAAAAAGACACATCTGCATGTTTTTCTCAATATCTGACATGAAATCAGAATAAATTTCCTGTTTTAGATCAATTAGGATTACCGTAATTATTATTATTAATATTTGCCAAATGGCAGAATAATGAGAAAGAGAGAGAGAATGTTTTAAGGCATTTTTATTACTTACTGCAAAGTCAAAAGTTTACACACACTAAGGTTAAACAATTCTGCAGAAAACTTGGCACTCGGGTAAAATGTTGTAAGCCGATAATTTTATTGTGTGCAGGCAATCCAAAAAGACAGAAGACATTTCGGTCCTACAATGACCTTCATCAGTCTGACAGATTGCAGTGTGCACAGGGTTACAGGCAGAATTGAATGCTCAGGAACAGCAGCACATTCTGCCTGTAGCCTTGTGCACGCTGCAATCTGACTGGTGAAGGTCATTGTAGGACCGAAACGTCTTCTTTATTTTTGGATTGCCTGCACATTTTCTGCAGGATTTCTATGGGATAGAATCTTACTTGAGCACCATCCATAGGGGAACCGTAATTACCAATTTTAAACAATTATGGACAGCCCATATGATGATCTCATGTGTTTGGAAGCTTCTGATAGGTTTTTGGCAACATCTGAGTTAATTAGAGACACACATGTGAATGCATTTTAATGCACACCTGAAACACACCACCTTTGTGAATAAAAAATCCAGAAAAGAGGGGTTAAATCAATAAAATACACCACTAAAAAGGTATACTCCAAATAGAACCATGTAAACAAAAGAAAAAGGAGTACAATTACCCATAAAAAATAAGTTTTATTTCATAACAATAGATATTTAATCCAAAGATAAAAAAATATTAAAAATAACAAAAATTCAAAAGTGACGAACACATGACCATTAATCTGACACATTCACAATATTATATGGACCAGGGCTTCAGAGACTGTAAAGCACACATAACAATATAATCTATATATAAACCTGTAATGACACTATCATGTTGCTGGGCATTACACAAATCAGTATGGGTATTATCAGCTCAATCTATATCATCATGAATATGGTCCCATAAACATCCTAAAAGTTGCCAAAAGAACCACCCAGCACACAATGAAATCTCACCCAAATTGGTCTCAGTGAAAGGTCAGAAATGTGCAGCCCCAACGCGCGTTTCGCGTGGGCTTCCTCGGGGGGGCTGTAACCCTGTGCACAATGCAATCTGTCTGACCTTCGTCAGTCAGACTGATTGCAGTGTGCACATGGTTACAGGCAGAATTGAACGCTCAGGAACAGCAGCACATGCTGCCTGTAGCCTTGTGCACGCTGCTATCTGACTGGTGAAGGTCATTGTAGGACCGAAACGTCTTCTTTATTTTTGGATTGCCTGCACATTTTCTGCAGGATTTCTATGGGATAGTATCCTACTTGGGCACCATCCATAGGGGAACCGTAATTACCAATTTTAACCTCTTTCTGTCATGTGACGTACTGTCCCGTCCATGTGCCCTGGGACTTAATTCCCAGGGACGGGATAGTACGTCACAGCGATCAGCGGCGTCCACGTGGTGAGCGCCGCTGATCGCGGCCGGGTGTCAGCTGATTATCACAACTGTCACCCGGCACAATGTGTCAGGGGCGGTCATGGACCGCCCCCGACACGTTAACCCCTTGCACACCGCGATCAAACACGATCGCGGTGTACCGGGGGTTAAAGAGAAGCATCGGCAGGGAGGGGGCTCCCTCCGTGCTTCCCTGAGCCCCCCACAGCAGCGCAATGTGCAGCGCTGCTGCGGGGTGCTCCATCCCTGCAGGTCCCCGAATCCAAGATGGCGACGGGGACCTTTGGGGGCCTGCAGGGAGCCGACTTCCTCATGCCTGCAAAGCGCAGGCAAGGAGGAAGTCTTGTGCAGTGCCTGTGACAGATCGCTGATCTGTCACAGTGATCTGTGATGTGACAGATCAGCGATCTGTCACAGGACAGTGATGTCCCACCTGGGACAATGTAATAGTTAAAAAAAAAGTGTAAAAATAAAATTTTTAAAAAAATCGCTAAATAAATTAAAAAAATAAAAAATTCCCTAATAAATTCATTTTTTGGAAATAAAAAAACAAACAATAAAAGTACACATTTGGTATCGCCGCGTCTGTAACCATCCGCCCTATAAAACTGTCCCATTAGTTAACCCCTTTATCGAACCCCTTAAAAAATAAAAAACGAAGCAAAAAATAATGATTTATTATCATACTGCCGAACAAAAAGTGCAATAACGCGCGATCAAAAAGATGCATAGAAATATGCATGGTACCGCTGAAAATGTCATCTTTTCCCGCAAAAAACGAGCTGCCATACAGTGTCATCAGTGAAAAAATAAAAAAAAGTTATAGCTCGCAGAATAAAGCGATGCAAAAATAATTATTTTTTATATAAAATTGTTTTCATTGCATAAAAGCGCCAAAACATAAAAAAAGACCTAAATGAGGTATCGCTGTAACCGTACTGACCCGAAGAATAAAAGGGCTTTATCAATTTCACCACACGCGGAACGGTGTAAATGCACGCCCCAAAAGAAATTCATGAAACGCTGGTTTTTGTTCATTCTGCGTCCCAAAAATCGGAATAAAAAGCGATGAAAAGATGTCACGTGCCCGAACATTTATACCAATAAAAGCGTCAACTCGTCCCGCAAAAAATAAGACCTCAAATGACTCAGTGGGTCAAAATATGGAAAAATTATAGGTCTCAATATGTGGTGATGCAAAAACTATTTTTACAATAAAAAGCGTCTTTTAGCGTATGACAGCTGCCAAATATAAAAACCGCCATAAATAGTAAATCAAACCCCCCATTATCACCCCCTTAGTTAGGGAAAAATGATAAAATAAAAAAATGTATTTATTTCCATTTTCCCATTAGGGTTAGGGCTAGGGTTAGGGCTGAGATTAGGGTTAGGGCTAGGATTAGGGCTGAGATTAGGGTTAGGGGTGTGTTGGGGTTAGGGTTGGAGTTAGAATTGGGGGGTTTTCACTGTTTGGGCACATCAGTTGTTCTCCAAATGCAACATGGTGTCTGATCTCAATTCCAGCCAATTCTGCGTTGAAAAAGTCAAATGGTGCTCCTTCCCTTCCAAGCTCTGCCATGCGCCCAAACAGTGTTTTACCCCCACATATAGGGTATCAGCGTACTCAGGACAAATTGCAAAACAACTTTTGGGGTCCAATTTCTCCTGTTACACTTAGGAAAATAAAAAATTGTGGAAAAAAAAGATTTTATTTTCACGCCCGGGCGTTATAAACTTCTGTGAAGCACTTGGGGGTTCAAAGTGCTCACCACACATCTAGATAAGTTCTGTGGGGGGTCTAGTTTCCAAAATGGGGTCACTTGTGGGGAGTTTCAATAGTTTAGGTACATCAGAGGCTCTCCAAACGCACATGACACCCGCAGAACATTCCATCAAAGTCTGCATTCCATCACGTCACTACTTCCCTTCCGAGCCCCGACGTGTGCCCATATAGTAGTTTTCTCCCACATATGGGCTATTAGGGTACTCAGGACAAATTGGACAACAACTTTTGGGGTCCAATTTCTCCTGGTACCCTTGGGAAAATAAAAAAAAATTGGTGACTAAAAGATCATGTTTGTGGAAAAAATACGATTATTTTCATGCCCGGGCGTTATAAACTTCTGTGAAGCACTGGGGGGTTCAAAGTGCTCACCACACATCTAGATAAGTTCCTTGGGGGGTCTAGTTTCCAAAATGGTGTCATTTGTTGGGGGGTTTCCACTGTTTTGGTACATCAGAGGTTTTCCAATCGCGACGGTGTCCGATCTCAATTCCAGCCAAAAAAGTCAAATGGTGCTGCTTCCCTTCTGAGCTCTGCCATGCGCCCAAATAGTCGCTTACACCCACATATGGGGTATCAGCGTACTCGGGACAAATTGCACAATAACTTTTAGGGTCCTGTTACCCTTGGCAAAATAAAAATTGGGGGTGAAAAGCTCATTTTTGTGGAAAAAAATGATTTTTTAATTGTACCGCTGCACGTTATAAACTTCTGTGAAGCCCTTGGTTCAAAGTTCTCACCACATATCTAGATAAGTTCCTTGGGGGGTCTAGTTTCCCAAATGGGGTCACTTGTGGGGGGTTTCCACTGTTTAGGTACATCAGGGGTTCTCCAAACGTGACATGGAGTCCGATCTGAATTCTAGCCAATTTTGCATTGAAAAAGTCAAACGGCGCTCCTTCCCTTCTGAGCTCTGCCATACGCCGAAACAGTGGTTCCCCCCCACATATCAGGTATCAGCGTACTCAGGACAAATTGCACAATAACTTTTGCAGTCCAACTTCTCCTGTTACCCTTGGTAAAATAAAAAAATTGAACCTGAATTATTTTTTTTGTGAAAAAAAGTTAAATGTTCATTTTTTTTTTAAATATTCAAAAAACTCCTGTGAAGCACCTGAAGGGTTAATAAACTTCTTGAATGTGGTTTTGAGCACCTTAAGGGGTGCAGTTTTTAGAATGGTGTCACTTTTGGGTATTTTCTATCATATAGACCCCTCAAAGTGTCTTCAAATGTGATGTGGTCCGTAAAAATTAAATGGTGTTGCAAAAATGAGAAATCGCTGGTCAACTTTTAACCCTTATAATTTCCTAAGAAAAAAAAATGTGGGTTCCAAAATTGTGCTGATGTAAAGTAAAGATGTGGGAAATGTTACTTATTAAGTTTTTTGTGTGCCGTATCTCTGTGATTTAATGGCATAAAAATTCAAAGTTGGAAAATTGCAAAATTTTCAAAATTTTTGCCAAATTTCCATTTTTTTCACAAATAAACGCGTTATATGAATGAAATTTTACCACTAGCATGAAGTACAATATGTCACGAGAAAACAATGTCAGAATCACCAGGATTCATGGAAGCGTTCCAGAGTTATTACCTCATAAAAGGACAGTGGTCAGAATTGTAAAAATTGACCCGGTCATGAACGTGCAAACCACCCTTGGGGGTTAAGGGGTTAAACAATTATGGACAGCCCATATGATGATCTCATGTGTTTGGAAGCTTCTGATTTTTTTTTTTTTTTGGCAACATCTGAGTTAGAGACACACATATGGATGCATTTTAATAAACACACTCCTTTGTGTAGCATTATGGGAAAGTCTAAATAAATCAGCCAAGAAATCAGGAAGAGAATTGTGGATTTGCACAAGTCTAGCTCATCCTGGGGTACAATTTCAGGATACCCGAAGGTGCCTTGTAAATCTGAACAATTATATACAAGTACAAACAAGATGGGAATGTCCAGCCATCATACTGCTCAGGAAGGAGACAGATTTTGTGTCCCAGAGATGAATGTGCTTTAGTCCGACATGTGCATGTCAACCCAAGGACAAAAGCAAAAGACCTTGTGAAGCTGGTAAAATTGTGTCAGTATCCACAATGAAACGATTACTGTATCAACATGGGCTGAAAGGCCACTCTGCCAGGAAGAAGCCATTACTCCAAAAGAAACTAAAAAAGCCAGATTAATGTTTGGAAATGCAAACAGGAACAAAGACCTTATTTTTTGGAGACATGTCCTGTGGTCTGATAAAACTAAAATTGAACTTTTTGGGCATAATGACCATCGTTACTTTTGGAGGAAAAAAGGGAGAAGTTTGGAAGCCTAAGAACACCATCCCAATTATGAAACACGGGAGTGGCAGCATCATATGGTGGGGCTGTTTCGCTGCAGGAAGGACTGGTGCACTTCACAAAATAGGTGGCATCATGAGAAAAGAAGATGATGTGGCAATACTGAAGCAACATTTCAAGACATCAGTCAGGAAGTTGAAGCTTGTGCGGAAATGGGTCTTCTAAATGGACAATGACCCGAAGCATAGTGACAAAATGGTAACAAAGTGGCTTAAGGATAACAAAGTCAATGTTTTGGAGTGGTCATCACAAAACCATGATCTCAATCCTATTGAAAATGTGTAGGCAAAGCTGAAAAGGAAGGTGCGAGCAAGGCGACCTACAAACCTGGATCAGTTGCACCAGTTTTGTCAGGAGGAATGAGTCCAATATCTGACCAACTATTGTGAGACGCTTGTGAAAGGATATCCCAAACATTTGAGCCAAGTCATTTAGGTTAAGGGCAATGGTACCAAATATTAATGAAATGTATGTAAACGTTTGATATTGCAGTAAGTAATAGAAATGCCTTAAAACATTGTCTCTCTCTCATTATTCTGGCATTAGGCAAATAATAATTATGGTAATTCTAATTGACCTATAAACAGGAAAGGTTTATTCTGATTTCATGTCAGATATTGAGAAAAACATGCATATTTTGTCTTTTTATATAGTGTATATAAACTTTATAAATTTTTGGATGGCTTCAAAACGTTTATGGCCATTCGGAACATTGGAGTGTTATACAAAACGTTAACACTCCAATATTGCCGAAGTTCTGACTTCTTCAGTATCCCCATGGAAAGGACCAGGTCATCATTTCTACTGCGTCTACCGGAGTCCAGTTAGAAAATTATGATGGGTTGTTTTGTGACAAAAATTGCTGGGCGTACAAATTTGTTTGGCCCGTCATGAAGTTTACAAAATCCTCAGAAATACAGAATTTGAAAAAGTCTATTTCTGTGAAGCGAGTGGTGTCAAATTTGAATCCTGATTATGCCACAAAAATCAGGAAATCAGTGGCTCAGTGTTTGGGGGGTGAGTTACATACAGGGTCAGAAATGATAGGCGCTGGTGCAATTTCTGTTCTGGGGTGCCGTGGCGGTATCACTGGAGGAAGAGAATGAGGAGGAAAATTTAAAGGAAGGTGGAATCCTCTCCCTCACTGAATACCAAGTTTGGGACAAGCACTGTATTATGTGTTCAATGACACTATATGCAGAGCTCCTGTGTATGATGTCATTGGTGATCACTAGTACATGTACACTATATACAGAGATACTGTGTATAATGTAATTGGTAATCACTGCATTATGTGTACACTGACATAATACAGAGCTCCTGTGTATAATGTCACTGGTGATCACTGTATTTCCTGTATACTATACACAAATCTCCTGTGTATAATGTCACTGGTGATCGTTGCATTACCTGTACACTGACACTATATACAGAGCTCCTATGTATAATGTCACTCGTGAGTCACTGTATTACATGTACACTTACAGTATATACAGAGCTCCTGTGTATAATAGCACTTAACATTTTTTTTTTTAAATTAATGATCAGTATTGTAATATTCGATCACTATGTGGTGGTAATGTGGTCTGGTAATGGTGCGGTGGTATTTGTTCCTTGCATTTGGTGGTAATAAGTGGTCTTGTCATGGTGTGGTGGAATTTGTTCCTTGTATGTGGTATTATTCAGTCACTATGTGGTGGTAATAAGCGGTCTGGTCATGGTGTGACGGTATTTTTCTCTTGTTTGTGGTATTATTGGTCATTTTAAAAAAATGTAAGTGACTCATTCCCTTAAAGAACATAAATAAAAATATACCTAAAAAGAGTATTGGATATTTAAAAAAAAAAAATGTTTAATTAGTTAGAGTAGAGTAGGGCCCTGGCAATAGAGTCTACCTTGTCATGGTGGCAGGCTTAAAAAAATCTTATGATCAAAACAAAAGTTGCTGGCTATGTATGTGATCTGTTGTTCGATGGGAACTGTTAGGCTATGTGCACACGTAGCGATTTTTAAGCGTTTTTGCCGCGATTTTCGGCGCGAAAATGCTTAAAAATCGTGTACAGAACGCACCCCATGCATTCCTATGGTATTCCGCACATGCTGTGCTAATGCTGCGCTTTTTTCCGCGGCGGAATCGCATTGCGGAAAAAAATCGCAGCATGCTCATTCTTTTGTGCGGAATCGCAAAGAATTGCCGCGATTCCGCACCCCTAGGAATGCATGAGAATCGCTTACTTCCCGCATGTGGCTATGCCCACCATGCGGGAAGTTAAGCGTCTCATGTGCGGTGGGTACCCACGGTGTGGAGGAGAGGAGACTGTCCTCCAGGCCCTGGGCACCATACCCCTGTAAAAAAAAAAGAATAAAAAAATCGGGGTATATTTACCTTCCGGTGTCCCGCGCTGCATTCCCGGCCTAGCGTTCCCAGTAATGACGTGGTCTCGCGAGATCGCTATAGCAATGTGAGACTACGTCATCACAGGTCTCACAAGGCATTACTGGGAACGCTGAGGCCCGGGAATGCAGCGCGGGACGCCGGAAGGTAAATATACCCCGATTTTTTATTTTTTTTTTTAGCATTTTAACATCCTATCTTTTACTATTGATGCCGCATAGGCGGCCTCAATAGTAAAAACCTGGTCACACTTGTCAAACACTATGTTTGACGAGTGTGACCAACCTGTCAATCACTTTCCAAGCGATGCTTCAAATCGCTTGGAAAGTGCTTGAATAACGCACGCGAAAATCGCGGCAAAATCGCGATCATAATCGCGGTAAAATTGCGCGGAAAAAAATGCGTGATTTCTGGGAAGGAGTCCGGTTTTTAGTGAGCGGTTTAAAACGCTACGTGTGCACATAGCCTTAATGTGTGATTGGTGAGGACGTTGTTCAGAAGAGTTTTAAAGATTCGGAAATCTTCTGTATGCCCCAATATCCACAATTATAAACATGTAGTTACAGTCAACTAATGCCAATAGTGTTATAGAAAAGTACTATTTATACTTGTAATATTGGGAACTAGAGTTCGCCGGCTTCTGGACCCTAATGTGTTTTCCATCCAGGGCCCCGATGCAGTTGGGAAATGGACATTTCAGGCTTAAACCGAATCCGCTCCCAGTCCAGTTGGGCAGAGTCCGGCGTCTTGACAGAATGTAGTCTGTCCCATATTTGGGCATCGGTGTTCCTGACAATTCCAGATATTGATGACTTACACAGTAGGAATTCCAAAAGAAGCGCTGAAAATGATACACCGGTAGCTAGGAACCTACCGTATATACTCGAGTATAAGCCAACTTTTTCAGCTCTTTTTTGTGCTGAAAACACCCCCCTCAGCTTATACTCAAGTGAGGGTCCCAGAAGACGGAGGGGGAGTAGAAGCGGTGGAGAAGCTGGTCACAGGAGGCAGGCGTCAGTTGCTGTGGCTAAAGCCTGTGCCCGGTGCTAAACAGAAATTAATATTCACCTCGCCAGCAGTGATGGGGGATGAGGGGGTCACGCATACCAGAATGGGTCTGAGGGAGCCACGCATACCAGGACGGGGATGAAGAGCCACGCATACCAGAATAGGGAGGGGGGGCCACGCATACCAGGATGGGGATGAGGGGGCCACGCATACCAGGATGGGGATGAGGGGGCCACGCATACCAGGATGGGGATGAGGGGGCCACGCATACCAGGATGGGGATGAGGGGGCCACGCATACCAGGATGGGGATGAGGGGGCCACGCATACCAGGATGGGGATGAGGGGGCCACGCATACCAGGATGGGGATGAGGGGGCCACGCATACCAGGATGGGGATGAAGGGGCCATGCATACCAGGATAGGGATGAGGGGGCCATGCCTACAAGGATAGGGATGAGGAACCATGCATACCAGGATGGGGATGAACAGCCATGCATACCAGGATAGGGATGAGGGGGCCATGTATTCCAGAATGGGTCTGAGAAGACATGCATACAAGGATAGGGATGAGGAACCATGCATACCAGGATGGGGATGAAGAGCCATGCACACCAGGACAGGGATGAAGAGCCATGCATACAAGGATAGGGAAGAGCCATGCATACCAGAATAGGGATGAGGAGCCATGCATACCAGAAAGGGGATGAAGAGCCATATATACCAGGATGGGGATGAGGGGGCCATGCATACCAGGATAGGGATGAAGGGGCCATGCATACCAGGATAGGGATGAGGAGGCCATGCATACCAGAATGGGTCTGAGGAGGCATGCATACCAGGATGGGGATGAAGAGCCATGCATACCAGGATAGGGATGAGGGGGCCATGCATACCAGGATAGGGATGAAGGGGCCATGCATACCAGGATAGGGATGAAGGGGCTATGCATACCAGAATGGGTCTGAGGAGGCATGCATACAAGGATAGGGATGAGGAACCATGCATACCAGGATGGGGATGAACAGCCATGCATACCAGGATAGGGATGAAGGGGCCATGCATACCAGGATAGGGATGAAGGGGCCATGCATACCAGGATAGGGATGAAGGGGCCATGCATACCAGGATAGGGATGAAGGGGCCATGCATACCAGGATAGGGATGAAGGGGCCATGCATACCAGGATAGGGATGAAGGGGCCATGCATACCAGGATAGGGATGAAGGGGCCATGCATACCAGGATAGGGATGAAGGGGCCATGCATACCAGGATAGGGATGAAGGGGCCATGCATACCAGGATAGGGATGAGGGGGCCATGCATACCAGAATGGGTCTGAGGAGGCATGCATACAAGGATAGGGATGAGGAACCATGCATACCAGGATGGGGATGAAGAGCCATGCATACCAAGACAGGGATGAAGAGCCATACATACAAGGAGAGGGAAGAGCCATGCATACCAGAATAGGGATGAGCCATGCATACCAGAAAGGGGATGAAGAGCCATGCATACCAGGATAGGGATGAAGGGGCCATGCATACCAGGATAGGGATGAAGGGGCCATGCATACCAGGATAGGGATGAAGGGGCCATGCATACCAGGATAGGGATGAGGGGGCATGCATACAAGGATAGGGATGAGGAACCATGCATACCAGGATGGGGATGAAGAGCCATGCATACCAGGATGGGTCTGAGGAGCCATGCATATCAGGATAGTGATGAGGGTACAATGCATACCTGGCTTATACGCGAGTCAATAAGTTTTCCCATTTTTTTCTGGTAAAATTAGGTGCCTCGGCTAATATTTGGATCAGCTTATACTCGAGTAGATACAATATTTGAAAACGATGTAACAATGCATAATTATATTTTGTCTGAAGATCTTTTATTGTAAAAAATGAATATGATGAGGTCATAAAAAATTCAAAAAAGGAAGGCAAAAAAATAATTTAGCCACCGTGTTAGGAATACTATATTAGGCATTCTCAAAAGCGGACCTTACTAGAGGCAACATTACATTAAGTCATAAACACAGCCACAGACATTTACATCCACTATTGAAAAGCAAGGCCACATAGATGTCCCTAGCTATAAAGCATATCAAATGTTAAAAAATGGCAAAAATTTGGAACATAAGTCAAACAGTAGGCCGTGAACATGTGATGGACCTGAAGTAACAATATTTAAAAATAACATTACTTAAAAAAAACAAAAAAACCCTTCCTTAGAGAATCCCCTCCACAACTAAAAAAAATATTTTGGAGCATGCTGATATTCTGGTATGTTAATCCCAGCCTAAGCACCTCCAATAGATGGTCAAATGCAGCCAGGATCATCAGACAGTAGGCAAAAAAAAACTTTTCAGGATGCCTGCATAGCTCCTGATGAAGTCTATTGAAGTGACTTTTTGTGGCCCTTTTGAGTACTGGATGGATTCAGTATCGATGCCGCCTCCTCGGATCAGCTACAATTGGGTACGGCTCACCATAGTGCCGAGATAACACCCAGTAGAAAAGGACTCGCACTGTAGTGTTGAAGGTCAGGTTGAATGTCATGTTGCCCACAACTAAATAACCAAAACCCGCCTTCAGGTTTATTATTGAGGGAATATTAAACCAAAATATATGTCCTCCCAGTGTGGTTTCTTCAAAAGTGTGTTTTCATAGGGTTCTAAACCAAAAAAAACAGTTGTTTCTTATGCATAGGATTGAAAACACATGATGAAAATTGCATGGCAGACGGATGGCATTTGCATCACATACGGTCACACGCGGGGAAAAAATAAAAATCACACTAAACTTGCAGAAGATTCAGAATAACAATTTCATAACACTTGTTTGACTCTCCAGATTTACAATTGGACCGATATTTTAGACGCTTGTGTGACTCAGTCTTTACTGGAATTCTTGTAGTTTCAATACAATCGGGGTTTGATCAGCAGGAGATTATCACTTCAGGACTAGGTGCCTCATGCCTCCTAGTCCTCTAGCGCTTTATAACCTTGTGTACACAGTAAACTGCCAATCCAATGGTGTAGGCAGAGTTATACAGGACCCAGTATTCTGAGCCCTGCTAGATTTGAAGCATAGAGAACAGTGATTGCATCAAAATGAAAGCATGCAGACCAGCAAGCGACACATTGCTAGAATCTGGGTCTCGGCCCCTACACATCATGTTCCTCCCAGATTACATAGCAAAAATTTGGTGGCAGATTCCCTCTAAGGCTAGGTTCATAATGCGTTAGGGGCATCCGTTTAACGGATCCATTAAACGGATGCGCTAATGCAGATGTTATTTTTGACATCTTTTGTGACCTAGCCCTAACATGTGTTAGCCCATACAGGTCTATGCACAGCGAACGCGTCTGTTCGCTGTGAGCGAGCCCCGACGCACCTGAAGTAACGCATCATCTCTAACGCATGCCGATTTTGGCATGCGTTACTATTATTGCGGGCAATGGGGGCGTTAACACATCCGTTACATAGCATTAGTGCCGCTATGTAACGGATGCCGTTAACACATTGCCCACAACGCAATGTGAACCCAGCACATCCTACCCCAGCTCAATTTTTCCTTTTGGAAGTGCATTGAGCAGCAAGGTGGTGTGCTGTTGAAAGGGGAAAAAAAAAAAAAAAAAAATACTCTTTTAAATCTTCTTCCTGAGCGAGTGTGAACGAGCTGAGTGTGACCTGAGCGTAAGTGCGAACTGTGGTAAGTGTGTGACTTGAAATTCAGTGAAGAGGTATTTGGAAAACCTATAACAAATACCTGTGTGAGTTGCTGAATTGTAGGTTGCTGAGTGCTTTCTACCTGTTCAATTTTTGGGGGGCTTTGGGGGCTTGTTTAACCTATATTTTCTCTCTTCAGGGTTAATCTCTTCTTTTACTATCTGTGTTTTTAAGGGTAAACTATATTGCATTTAAATCTTGAGGTGTAACTATATTCACAAGGGGTTAATTAAGGGTGGGAGTTCATACAGTAATTAAGGGTTTATAAGGGGCAGCTGGTTGGGGCTCAACTCCTTTTGGAAGTGCATTGAGCAGCAAGGTGGTGTGCTGTTGAAAGGGGAAAAAAAAAAAAAAAAAAACTCTTTTAAATCTTCTTCCTGAGCGAGTGTGAACGAGCTGAGTGTGACCTGAGCGTAGTGCGAACTGTGGTAAGTGTGTGACTTGAAATTCAGTGACTTTAGATTCAGAGAGTTTCCAAGGGAGGTCTTACTGAATTGCTGTTATAGTAATACTTTTTTTTTTTTTTAATTTATTTTTGCTTATCTTATTGTCTGGTGCAATCCCCATTAGGATGTGCTCCACTATTGCCAATGCCATCCAGTGCACGTCATGCCGCATGTATGAAATCCTTGAACAGCCGGTCGAGGGTGCATACTGCTGTGCAAGATGTGAGCACGTTGTGCATTTGGAAGCCCAGTTACTGGATCTAAATGTGCAGCTGGCAACACTGAGATCCATAGACAATATGGAAAGGAGTCTTCTGCTCACTGAGCAGACGCTCACTGGGATAGATGAGGGGGGGATGCTAGATTGGAGCTGCAGGACAAAGAAGCAGCTAGCTGGGTGACAGTTAGAAGGCGGGGTAGAGGGAAGAGCACCAGGGAGGCTAGTCCTGATCTGGCACACCCCAATAAGTTTGCTAAGTTGGCAGATGAGGGGAGTGTTAGTGCAGGAGTAGCACTGCTGCAGCAAGGCATGTCCTCTGAAAGCCGGAGGAGTGTCTTCTCCAGTAAGGGGGGAAATAGGAGAGCAGGGCAGGCCAGACAGGTTCTGGTAGTGGGAGACTCAATTATTAGGGGAACAGATAGGGCAATCTGTCACAAAGACAGGGATCGTCGAACGGTGTGCTGCCTACCTGGCGCTCGAGTCCGACACATCGCTGATCGGGTTGACAGATTACTGGGAGGGGCTGGTGAGGATCCAGCGGTCATGGTGCACATTGGCACAAATGACAAAGTTAGAGGTAGGTGGAAGGTCCTTAAAGATGATTTCAGGGAATTAGGCTGTAAGCTTAAAGCAAGGACCTCCAAGGTGGTATTTTCGGAAATACTTCCTGTACCACGTGCCACGCCAGAGAGGCAACGGGAGATTAGGGAGGTTAATAAGTGGCTCAGGAATTGGTGTAGGAAGGAGGGGTTTGGGTTCCTGCAGAACTGGGCCGACTTCTCAGTTGGCTACAGGTTCTACGCTAGGGACGGGCTGCACCTCAATGGGGAGGGTGCAGCTGTGCTGGGGGAGAAAATGGCTAGAAGGTTGGAGGAGTGTTTAAACTAGGGACGGGGGGGGAGGGTATTCCTTTTATAGGAGGGGAAGACAGTGCAGCTAGAGACCTGGGCACAAATAATGACATTGGGGGTGGGGGTGGCATGGGGGGTGGGGTTAGAACAGTTAATAATTTAAGAAAGAATAGAGGTACAGAGAGATACATAAAGTGCATGCATACTAATGCCAGAAGTCTCGCCAACAAAATGGAGGAATTGGAGTTAATGTTGTTGGAACATAATTATGACATGGTGGGGATATCTGAGACATGGCTGGATGAGAGCCATGACTGGGCAGTTCATTTACAGGGCTATAGTCTGTTCAGAAATGACCGTACAAATAAGCGAGGGGGAGGCGTATGTGTATATGTAAAATTATCCTTAAAACCCATCCTTCGTGATAATATATATGAATCTAATGAAAATGTAGAGTCCCTGTGGGTAGAGATAGGGGGAGGGGGGAAAAATAATAAATTACTGATAGGGGTTTGTTATAAATCTCCAAAAATAATGGAAGCTACAGAGAATATCCTCATAAAGCAAATAGATGAAGCAGCGACTCAAGGAGAAGTCATTATTATGGGGGACTTCAACTACCCTGAAATACATTGGGGAACCGAAACCTGCAGTTCCAGCAAAGGTAATAGGTTTTTGACTACTATGAGAGACCACTACCTTTCACAACTGGTTCAGGACCCAACAAGAGGGGGGGCACTGCTAGACCTAATATTATCCAACAGGCCAGACCGCATATCAAATGTAAGGGTTGGGGGTCACTTGGGTAATAGTGATCACAAATTAATAAGTTTTCATGTATCCTTTAATAAGATGTGTAGTAGAGGGGTTACAAGGACACTAAACTTCAGGAAGGCAAATTTCCAACGGATGAGAGATGATCTTGGTGCAATTAACTGGGACGATATCCTGAGACATAAAAATACACAAAGAAAATGGGAGACGTTTATTAGCATCCTGAATAGGATCTGTGCACAATATATACCGTATGGGAATAAACATGCGAGAAATAGGAGGAAACCACTATGGCTAAATAGAGCTGTAAGGGGCGCAATAAGAGATAAAAATAAAGCATTTAGAGAATTAAAGCAAGTAGGTAGTGATGAGGCATTAAATAAATACAGAAGATTAAATAAATTCTGTAAAAAGCAAATCAAGACAGCAAAGATTGAGACAGAGAGACTCATTGCCAGAGAAAGTAAAAATAATCCCAAAATATTCTTTAACTACATAAATAGTAAGAAGCTAAAAAATGATAGTGTTGGTCCCCTTAAAAATAGCCTGGGTGAAATGGTGGATGAGGATGAGGAAAAAGCCAATATGCTAAATGACTTTTTTCAACAGTATTTACACAAGAAAATCCCATGATGGATAACATGATCAGGGATAAAAATTCTCCATTAAATGTCACCTGCTTAACCCAGCAGGAAGTACGGCGGCGTCTACAAATCACTAAAATTGACAAATCCCCGGGCCCGGATGGGATACACCCCCGAGTACTGCAGGAATTAAGCACAGTCATTGATAGACCACTATTTTTAATCTTTAAAGATTCCATAATAACAGGGTCTGTGCCACAGGAATGGCGTATAGCAAATGTGGTGCCAATATTCAAAAAGGGGACAAAAACTGAACTTGGAAATTATAGGCCTGTAAGTTTCACCTCAACTGTGGGTAAAATCCTGGAGGGTTTTCTAAGAGATACTATACTGGAGTATCTGGAGAAGAATAACCTTATGACCCAATATCAACATGGGTTTACAAGAGACCGTTCCTGTCAGACTAATCTGATAAGCTTTTATGAAGAGGTAAGTTCCGGACTGGACCAAGGGAATGCAGTGGACGTGGTGTACATGGACTTTTCAAAAGCTTTTGATACGGTGCCACACAAAAGGTTGATACATAAAATGAGAACAATGGGGATAGGGGAAAATATGTGTAGGTGGGTTAAGAGCTGGCTCAGGGATAGGAAACAAAGGGTGGTTATTAATGGAGCACACTTGGACTGGGTCACGGTTAGCAGTGGAGTACCACAGGGGTCAGTTTTGGGCCCGCTTCTTTTTAACATATTTATTAATGACCTTGTAGGGGGCATAGAGAGTAGAATTTCAATATTTGCAGATGACACTAAACTCTGCAGGGTAATTAATACAGAGGAGGACAATTTTATATTACAGGAGGATTTATGTAAACTAGAAGCTTGGGCTGATAAATGGCAAATGAGCTTTAATGGGGATAAATGTAAGGTCATGCACTTGGGTAGAACGAACAAGTTGTATAATTATGTGCTTAATTGTAAAACACTGGCCAAAACAGTCACTGAAAAAGACCTGGGTGTATGGGTGGACGACAAACTCACATTTAGTGGCCAGAGTCAAGCAGCTGCTGCAAAGGCAAATAAAATAATGGGATGCATTAAAAGAGGCATAGATGCTCATGAGGAGAACATAATTTTACCTCTATATAAGTCACTAGTGCGACCACACTTAGAATACTGTGTACAGTTCTGGTCTCCGGTGTATAAGAAAGACATAGCTGAACTGGAGCGGGTGCAGAGAAGAGCGACCAAGGTTATTAGGGAACTAGGGGGTCTGCAATACCAAGACAGGTTATTACACTTGGGGTTATTTAGTTTGGAGAATCGAAGGCTTAGGGGTGATCTTATTACAATGTATAAATATATGTGGGGACAATACAAAGACCTTTCTAATGATCTTTTTACTCTTAGACCTGTGACGGGGACAAGGGGGCATCCTCTACGTCTGGAGGAAAGAAGGTTTAAGCATACTCACAGACGCGGATTCCTTACTGTAAGAGCAGTGAGACTATGGAACTCTCTGCCATGTGATGTTGTAATGAGTGATTCACTACTAAAATTTAAGAAGGGACTGGATGCCTTTCTTGAAAAGTATAATATTACAGGGTATATACACTAGTCTCCTTAATATTGCGTTGATCCAGGGAGCTAGTCTGATTGCCGTATGTGGAGTCGGGAAGGAATTTTTTTCCCCAATGTGAAGCTTACTGTTGCCACATGGGTTTTTTTTGCCTTCCTCTGGATCAACATGTTAGGGCAAGTTAGGATAGGATATGGGTTGAACTAGATGGACTTAAAGTCTCCCTTCAACCTTAATTACTATGTTACTATTATTGCGGGCAATGGGGGCGTTAACACATCCGTTACATAGCATTAGTGCCGCTATGTAACGGATGCCGTTAACGCATTGCCCACAACGCAATGTGAACCCAGCACATCCTACCCCAGCTCAATTTTTTTTTTTTTTTTTTTTTTTAAAAGAAGAATGGCATACAAAATGCCAGTCTTCATGAAAACGGGGCCAAATAAAACTTGGCGAAATAAGAAAAAGCCACAGAGTAAAAAAGAAAAAAAAAAAGACTTTATTTACAATCTCCTGCACAACTAAAGTAGCTGTGAACACCCTAGTGAATTAAATACAATTCCAGTAAATGAAAAAGTTACATCATATGCAGTGTGCATGAACATACATACACACAACTATATATCATTTTTTTTTTTTTTTTTTTAGTAAATGCATTTTTTTCTTAAAAAAAAACAAAAAAAACAAGACCAAGTTTTCTAAATATGATAAGTAACTGTTTCCAACATGTTCTTTTAAGTAGGAAACATCTCTGGTATTTCATTTGCAGTGTATATCCTGCAATACTGAGAGATACTGAAGAGCCGTGCAGTCATGACACAGTTCACTTCCGGTAATCTTGTTGCCCGGTCAGTCACTCGGTTTGGCTTATGCTGGCACCATGATGAACTTTGTGGAGGTAGCTGGACAAGCAGGCTGTACTCCAGGGTCACTGCTCTTTGAGCAAGCATTTACAGAACACATCAGTGCCAAGGACACCGAGTGCTTTCATTATGACTCATTCAGACAATTAATTACTATTATTATTTTACCATCATCGCAAAACTACAATCCTCCGTTATTACATCTATGGAGCTTTTCCACTCCACATTTTTTCTTTAGAATTTAAAAAACAAACAAACAAAAAAAAACCCTTCATCCAGTAAGTGTAAATCTGATGATTAAAAAAAATGACATTACATTATTATACTGCACTCTACTTGCTATTATGCTGTAGAAGTTGCCTACATGCCTAAAATTATATATCGGATAATAATATCCAAAAATTGATATTATTTTAAGTAGCGTTGTGGAAATGCATCACCTTCCCAAATTAAGTGAATATGAGAACATAGATTGGTTACATTCTTCGTTTCATTATTCAGCTGAAAGTTTCTAGGTATGATGACCAGGTCCTGTTTGCGCTTAGAGTCACCCGTAAGGTGAGGGGTTTGGAAGTGGGCCTGCCTGTGTCTGGGGAAGTGTTTGGAACCGTGGCCGTTACGCTGAATCATTCCACATTTTGATCTACAGCTTTTGCCGAGTTATCTAACCCGGTACTGTCTACGTCTGTAGTCGGTTGGTTTGCTGCGGTTGTTTCAGATCCAGAACTCAGTTTTTCTTCTTCTGTCTTTACCACAGTCCTGTCTTTAGCCAGACACAGTTCATCCCCAGGGGCTCTGGTGGCATCGTCTTGTCGTGGCTCCCGAGCAGGGTCCTCGTCGTGGTTTGTGACGGGCTCTTCATGATCAGTGTGCTGGCTCAAACAGGCTTCTGACCCACTGGGTGCAAGAATGGGGTTAGGGTTTGGTAGATCTTTCTGCTGAGAAAGGATGAAAGGTATAAGTGCTCATGCCATGGATTTGCAAAATCTCTGATGGGA